>NW_022170403.1:25462277-26059668 GCF_008802855.1 Photinus pyralis
ATAGTCCAGTCAAATTAGCGCAATTTTGGACAAATAAAAACATTAATTGGTAAAGATCTGAATTTTGGTATACACATTTATTGGGACTTTCTATTGAACATATTAAAAGTCCCTGTCAAAATCTGTTGCGCTCGAGACGCCATCTTGGAAAAACGGTACACTTTTCCAGTTTTTTGCCCATGTCTCGGCAATTATTACTGACACGAAGAAATAGTTTACATGAAAAATATAGTTTACTAAATTCCCTATAAAAAAGAGTATTTACATTTTTTTTGTATCTCCAGTACTTTAGCTGTAATCTCACGTTGAATACGTCAGAACGCGTTTAGGCCCCGTATCGTAATATTATAGGAGGCCGTCTTTTTTATGACTACATCGATAGCTGTAATAGAGCCAAAAAATGAACAGAATCGTCGTGCGATAAAGCATTCTACCAATGACATAATGTTTGATGATACATCATGTTTTTTTCAAAAAGGTAAGCGAAAATGTGTAAAAGTGTTGGAGCAACGAAATGATTTCTGAAGCTGAAGAACGCCCTTATCTGCATAAGTATAACGTGCCTGCTAGTGAGAGATATTAAAACCGACATCGTTATCAGACCTTCAGAATGACCTTGACCCTGTTCGGACACTCAGTGCTCACATTGAAGATGAAAGTTCTATTGAGAGAGAGTTTTATGAGAAACCTTACTAAACGTGTCTCATACCAAGCTTGAGTGCGACGACTTCGCATATATAAGAAATACTGGTAGAATTTTCAATGAATTTTTAATGATTTGTAAAAAGTTGTAAAAAAATATCTGCGCGACTGTTTCGAGAGCTCAGGATACTTGATTCCCTATTCGATGTCGGATTATAGCTAAAGTATTGGGCATACAGAAAAATGTTAATATGCTTTTTTATGGGCAATTTAATAAACTATATTTTTTATCTGAACTATTTTTCCGTATCAATAATTGTTGCCGATATATAGGCAAGAAACTGAAAAAGTGCTCCTTTTTTCCAGGATGGCGCCTCGAGCGCAACAGATTTTGACGGGGACTTTTAGTATGTCCAATGGGGAACACTAATGAACATGTGTACCAAAATTTCAGATCTTTACCGATTAATGTTTTTATTTTTTCTTATTTGACTGGACTACTAGTACAAAGGTAGCAACAAAAGTCTACAATTATTGATGCAAATAATTGATGCTTTTCATTTTGGTACTACATAACTCACAAGTACGTCATAGAATTAACAGATAACCGTGGCGACCGGTTTTATGCTACAAAATACAGGGTATCCCAGATAATAGTAACTACATGGTCATATCAAATTTCGTTTGTAATAAAACAAGAAGGCCTAGAATTAATTCATTCGAACGTCATTTGTTTTCAAGATGGCGATGATGTTCCAATATTTTGACAAACACAATTTTCACTTTCTACACGATATTTTTAAAACCCCTGTATTTATTTTTAATTTCGATACACACTCTAATTCTAAATGCTCCGAATAGCGCAATGTTTTTCATATTTCACCAAAATACTTAATGTTTCTCAAATCCCCATATGGAGACCAGGAAAAACAATTGTAGCTTGTAGCGTCTTCGCAAATTTAATTACCTAATATTATGTACAGAAATTTAATTACCTAATATTATGTACAGCGTGTAGCATCTAAGACTTATCGGATCATAATTCCTTTACTATAAAAGATACCGAAAACAATCTTGGAGCACAATTATTGTCGCCATGTTTCTAAAATACAATAACAAACTGAGTTTTGTTTTAATGACGCACGTCATGTTTTATTTCAGATTTGGAAAGTACTTGAAAAGCACTTTTTATGTAACACATTATTTCATCCTTAACTTTAAAAATGTTCGCTGTTTTTACCTCGGTTTTTCCCTGTTGTCTTCAAAATTTTTTGAATTTTTTTGGGAGAAACTAAATCGCGCCACTTTCACATGATTTTTTTAGGTACTTTATCGAAAGAAAAAAATTTTGATTGCCTTTCGCCGAATATAACATTTTTTTTAATTTCAATGGCACGTCCTAAACAAATTATATAGCTGGGGATAGCCGTAGGGACGCACGGATGGACAAAGTGATTCTTTTTTTATTTTTATAAAAAGGCATTTGACAGCTGAGAATTTCAAGATGACAGTTTACATCTCCCTCCAATTCTTCCAAAATACTCTCCCGCTGTTCTAGAAATTTTCTGTTCATCACCCTTTCCTGTGGCTCCCGAAGCATAGGCGCTCCCCGTAAATTTCGCGAAATCTTTCCCGAAGACCCTTCGTGAAATCTTTGGGATTTTTCAAAATGTTCTTGTTTTTACATTGGCTACTTGTCAGGAACATGTTTATAAAATCTTTGATTCTGTATTGTGGAACGTCTGTTATACTGGTACATATTTTCACTTATGACCCAAATTTGTATATTCTATAGTCAACTGTTAACTTTAGCATTTTTCGTAATTTGTAAATGCTTCTGACTTTTTTTTTGTTTTCAAGGGTAGTAGAATTTTGAACAATTTTTTTAACTCGTTTTTTAAATGTTTAAATTCGAAAAGGTTAAAAAAGATTAATTACAAACTAATATTTTCTTGTTTTTTTTTTGGAAAATCAGGGTAATGATTTTTTTAAATTTTATTTTTGACGTGCTCAACTTTTCAACAATTTTTGAATTCGTAATTATTCACATCAGTTTGAAGGAACTTAAAGTTTCAATTCTACAGGGTAAAGGAATTATTTTATTGAATTTCGGAAAACGTCTGAAAATCAAAAAATTTCTTTTTCGGAATCAACTTTTTCTGCACAGTACGTAATACGAGTATAATTCACTAGAAATTGAGGGTATGTTGGAACTGATGATTCTGAATTTCTTTGCGGTATAAAAAGATATTTTTAGTTATTCGGCAATTATTCTCGACTCCTTCTAAAGGCTCCTTAGAATTCCCTAAATCCGGTCCTCTTAATTTTCTGGATCTTCGGATAGTTCAAGTAACCTGGAAACTACACATTCTAATCTCACCATCTCCTTACTTCTCTTCCCAAAACCCGACGAATCTGAAACTTCTGCATGGTCTGTTATTCTCCCAACTTCCAGATTTTCTCACGAATCTGAGCCTAATTTGTATCTCCGAATTCTCCCGATTTTTACTAATATTCCCCCACGCTGATCGTCTAACCAAAGTATTCTAAATCTTCCATTGAACTTATACCTTGGATCTCCTGTATGTGGCTTCTATAAGGCGCCTTTTGAATCCATCGAGTCGGATAAATGGAAACGAAAAAAAATCGAAAGCTAAAAAAGTGGTGTTTGCAAGTCGCTGTCTGCAGTTTGCTCGGCTATCTGAGGTAATGCATTTTTATCGAATTTTTTTTAGAATTCCATCGGAATTTTGAAGAATTTTATCGCAAACACCGAACGACCAGATTATTACGATTATTAAACGAGAACAGAAACTGTAAGCAATTTTAAGATTTTCTTATTTTTTGTCGAACGCCTGAGTGCGGGGTAATTTGTCCAAACAAGCGTTGCAAGCCTCTCTTTCTTTCATGAATTTTGTTTTGTTTTCATGCATTTCGGAATAATATTTTGTCACTATCAATCAATTAACTGTGTGTTGTTTTCTGCAATTCAATAAGTTATATTCCCTTATCTGTAGAATTGAAATTTGAGTTCCTTTAAAGCAATGTAATTAATTACGAATTAAAAAATTCTTAATAAATGTATCAATTAAATCTTCAAGAAAGACTAAGCAATCTGGTACCAAGATTGTCCAAAATCTAAGAACAATTTAGTTTGTAAGACAGCTGGAATTAAATATGTATTTTAAAAATTTAAAAAAATAGGTTAGAAGTTTTGGGAGCCTTAAAAATATAAGTCTCTAAAAATTACGAAAAATGCTAAGGTTGACAGTTGATTACAAAATCTAAAAATTTGCACCTTAAGTGACCGGTATGCAGAATAATGAATTCAAAGATTATAAAAAAATATTCCGGATATATGGCGAACTTAAAAACGAAAAATTCTGGGAAATATCTCAAAATCAAAAATCCATTCCTCATTCAAATTCATTAACCTAATTAATCTAAAATAATCTGTTCAAAATTTGGTATTACAAATTTTATCACGCTGTGTGCTATATTTAATGTAGTTGTAGATATTGCAATCTTTTTAGTTACCGTTTACCTTTAACTACAATCATATTTATGACGGAGTCGTCAACATTTCGTCCAATATCCAAAACGCCTTCAAAACCGGTAACCATGCTCCAACGGCATTTTCGACCTTCTAAAAATCGTGCCAAGGTTTTGAACATTCGACGAAATGTTTGCCCCTTTCTGACTGTTAAAAATCAGACCATAAATAACAAAACAGAATAATTCTTACCTCGTTTGGTTCGGAAAGTTCGAATAAATCCAGCCGATTTGCATTCCACTGGGCGATAACGTTTCGTAGGGCCTCTCTTTCGAGGACCCTACGATCGCCGACACTTCCGTGCATAACGGCACACCCTGCAAGCAAAAAAACAAATGCGTATTAAAATCAATTGTCGTGCGAGGTTAAAAAAAAGAGAATAAAAACGCAAACAATGCCTTACATTCACCCAAACAAAACCACGCTCGTCTTAATTATCCGTAGCAAATTGCAAATATGTAGTACACGTGGGGAAAGACTTTTGTCATCATTCTCACCGCGAATTTCACTCATTAAAAAAAGCAATTTAACATAATTAATATTGACAAATCGCTATGCGACGAATGTTGTGGTCAAGTGCACTACGAAAGTGTAATTAAAAACGGTGTTGACATTGTAACAAATAACCATAATAGAGAACAAGTTGAGTAAGCAATAAATAATATGTAAATAAAATGCAAATATAATACGAAAGAATGTGTAAAATTAAACGCGAGAACAGAAAAAAATGTTATGAGAAAATATCATTATATGTATTTCGTTTCGTCATAAGAAGCCACTGACCGAATTTGGATTATCTCACACGATTCACACACATGCTTTATTATTAAAGGTGTGGACTGTAGTTTTAATTGAATTCCATTCCTTAGGTTATTGCAGTAATGATAACTGTTGAAGTTTTGGGTTCACCTTAATTGATGAAAAAGTACAGAGACCATGAGTATTGGACCTCGTATTGGACACAATTAAATACATGAATGTGACCAAGTAAATAGACCAAAATAAAAATTGGGTTGTTAGTCTCATTCTCTTATGTTTTTAATTAAGAATATGAAGAAGAATTGTATGGCATCATTGCGAAAAACAAAGTTGTCTGATTTTTGGCTAGTCGAAACATTTACGCACCGTTGCCAAAATATGCAAGTTTTGTAACAATTAATAAATGGGTAAAATTAATATTCAGTGCAGTGTGGAATTGGTTTTTGATTCCTGTGCATAGACAAGTTCTCGGACCCCATGCTTTGGAAAATCTGATGCAGATTTGCTTGCGTTCGCAATAAATATGGACAATTTTGTACTAAAATTTCTGTTCAACAACAAGCTGACCTTACCACGGCGGTGCAGAAAATTTAGCTGCACTATCACGAAGCGATCTGTTTTCCATATTTCTAATTTGAAGTTACCTTTTCGAAGGAAAGATGATATCAATCGTAACCTGAAGAACACCTCATCTTCATTAAGTTACTTAACATTTTTGATTTGTATAAATTTGGGTGATTATTTTTAGGAATTGGCATAGAAATGTTATTTAACGTAATTGTAGTGAACATTCCAGAAATTTCCATAGACATCGAGACGCCATAAAAGATTAGTCCTCGGCGATAAAGAACGAAGGCAGATGTGACGTAATCTTTCCGAATGTGTTTGTTCGAGAAGCGTTCGATAACTATCGAGAAAGAGAAAGTTCTACTATATAAGCAAATCGAATTATGATTCAGTGGAGTTCCTATATCGATGCGTTCTTGTTATGTTATAAATTGTGAGTGATACATTGTAGTTACTGTTATAAATTAATCCATTTTAAGACTTGTAAATTTATTGTTAATTAATTGAAAGTAAAATAATAAACGACGTATGTAATTAAATATACGTTACATAATCATAATATTCCTAAACGAATCGGCCTGTGAAAATCGTGAAACAGATTTTTATTGCATTTTATTGATAATTGGATCCAAACAAAGGGCTTTGGTTACTTTGTTTAAGTAATTCATTAATTTGCAGGTAATTTCAGTGATACCAGTCCTTTAGTAAAAACTGGGCGAGTCGTGAGTGAAATAAAAAATTGATTGTTACAGTGAACTTTTTACCAGGGCCGTAAAGGATCAATTTTATATAATGCAAGTGAAATCTTCAACCCTTGTAAATGTAACAAAACCGTTACAGAATAGAGATGTGTATCGAAGAACAACACATGTGACGAGAATATTGAAACTGGGTTAAATACCTATTCTTTTCTAGAATCACATTTTTTAAGAATTAAAGAAACATGCTATTTACGTTTTGTCTGTACGTCTGTCCCGACCCACTTCTGCAGTTTTGAACTACTTTTTTACATGTGACAACCAACTGGTCTCAGACTTCGCATACGCATGCCTTTAGTGGTGTCCTCGGTGGTGTCAAATAAAATTTTTCAAAATGGGGGGGGGGGGTGAACACACGTTCTACCCTTCATGGTATTCTAATGAAAGGTCTCAACGAAAAGAATAATTTCTACCAACCATCGTCCTCCTCCTCTACCCCTTATCGTAATCGGATATAAATAACTCCTTATATCTCAAGAATAGATTGTCGGAGGAAGATACTCACGAAGGGCGATTGGGATGTCTGGAATTGGTGAAGTCAATACTTTAAGAGCGAATATCTCACAAACAGTTTATCGGAAGAAAGTACCTACAATGGCAAAATGAATTGCTTGGACGAGCCATATCTATTGATGAAGTCGAATGGAATATCTTGAAAACGAAGTGTCGGAAGAGGGGCTCATAAAGGGCAAGTGGAACGTCAATACGAGACGTACTGATGTCAAAACTTTCAGTGCAAATATCCGCAAAACGAAGTGTCGTAGGAGGGTACTCTCAAAGGGCAGAAAGAACGTCTAGACGAGACACCTCTACCAGCGAAGCAAAAACTTAATTGTGAATATATCGAAAATGTTAGAAAAAAGTGCCTACAAAGGGAAAATGCAATATTTTGGAGAATTTCTCTAAAAGGTTGATTCTTCTTGCATTATTATATAGCGCAGATTTTGAATGTATGCCAGGCCACCTTTAAATGTTTATGTGTAAAGAGCCCCCTCATTAATTGCTCACCAAGAAAGAAAACATAGATACATATAGCATGCTACTACCTTATAAGCCAACTACTACCTAAGCTATTTCGGTTTTGAAAAATTCGCTTTATCCGTAATTTAGACTTGCTTTTTGTATTTTTTATTATACCTGAATCACAATCTCCGTTTTAAACACTCAAATGCGTGCGAAAAAAGGCCTTTAAAACACACGTGCTTTAAAATTGCTAAGTAACGATACTTCAAGTATGACTTTTGAAACTGTCATCTGGATGAAATAAAAAATCCTCTTAGGTCGCTTTCTGTAAATGCGGAACATTTCTTTGGCTTTTGTACCTATCCTTTGGTTGAAGGTTTCACAAACGAGCGTAATTTAGGGTATGCTTCCAAATCTGTTCCACTTTTTAATCGCAGCATTGCTTTAAAGTTTTGAATGAATGCACCAAAATATAGAAGATTTTAAATACCTTTGACATTTCCTTCATATATGCCAGCATTATGGATGCATTTAAGACTGTATTCGTAAGTAACTTCCTATTCATCCATGGAAACAACTTTTCATATTCTTTATAATAGGCTTTACTGGAGTTGGATTTTACACCTACCAACGTTTGTTTAGATTTTACAAGCGATTTAATGAACGGTGTATTATCTTTTTCAATGGAAATCGTTTAATTCACAAAGGCGATGATTTTTATAAGCAAACGTCAAGTGACATTTCCATGGCAATGGTGAAATTACGAACACCCAGCCCACTTAATTAGACATGTATTCGAGTATAACGTCAATATGACTTCATTGTATTTCCTATTTTTAAATTATACTGCAGGTATAATAAAAAATACTATAAGATACACGTGTATAATTGGTCTTTAGAGCACTTGCAACGTTAAAGGCACTCCGCTTTGCGTCGTGCCCTTAAACTCGTTGCGCGTGCTTTAAAGACTTGATTATACACTTGTATCTTAATATACTATTTAGCGCATTTTTTAATAAATAAAAAAAAATGTGCTATTGTTTGCGTTTTGTCATGAGGGGGGGGGGGGGGGGTTAAAAATTAATTTTATCTCTCATTGTGTTCTAGTTAAAGGTTTCCACGAAAGGAACCGTTTTCTACCAAATACTGCCCTTCTTTCTGTCCTCTTATCAAAGTACGGGGTGGATGGGGAGGGGGAGTGGAACTTGTTTTATCCTTCATGGTAATCTAATGAAAGGTCTCAACGAAAGGAATTATAATAATTCTTTCAGCATATAAGAGAATGTTATGCTAATAAAAAACAAATTTGAGTGGAGGTATTTCTGTCGGTCTACCAAAAATAAAATAAGCACTTGTCACTGCTTTATTGGAATTACCCATACTGGATAACCTTACTAAAATGGAGTGCCAATTTCATCTGAGCGTTTGACTCTTTCGGAAAAATCAAATTCATACAATATACATTAACATTTGAAAATAAGAAACGTTAAGTAGTCTAGACTCTAGAGGCACGTTTCGTTTCTGTGTTCAGGGTTAGTGATTGATTGTTATGAATAATAACATTTCTGCTATGACGCAATGATCAAGAATTCCAGTCTGTAAAAACGCAGTCTTGATAACTAGCCCATTGCATTGTAGTGACCTTGTTACATACGAGTGCTGCATACATACAGATGGGAGTCTTTTATAGTTCTACTGAAACCAATCCACAAAACTTCGCCATGGGAGCGGTCAGCGGAGAATCAGTCACACCAAGGTCTGAAGTTTAGGAAAACTGTGTTGCATTTCAAATACGATGACGTAACTTAGGGTTGGCGCATTTCCTCCGACAGTTAGAAAAGAAAAGAACTTATTTGCATACAAAATAAGGTTAAATTTAAAACTCGCAGAAATAATTTCGGAAATGAGGAAAAAGGTACGGTATTTAAACGCAAACAAGTTATTAATATTTAAAGCGCAAATAGGCAATCCAGTTGGGTAATTTCGTGCTCGAAATCTATTAGCATTTGAATTAAGTGCTATACCCTCGGCAGTTTACATCACACGTCATACATAATCAGAACTTTAGATCTAACCCGTTTATCGGTAATTTCATGCAAGGCGATGCTTAAACAAAATCTAGGCTAAAGTTAATTGTACGCACGTTAAATTACTTAAAAATCAAATATTCTGCGCTTTTCTTCTTCGACGCGATTTTTTTATGTAAACAAAGTCAAAGAAACTATGTATTTACTGAACTAATAGTCAACAATAATACAAGATCTATTAATAATTTATTTTCGCATGACATGAAAAACATCTAACAAAATAACGCCTCGCTGGTCTTACGCCCGTTACACTGCCCCCTCCTCCTGAAATTTGAAAATCTATGGTAAGTTAAGTGAT
Source organism: Photinus pyralis (assembly GCF_008802855.1). Taxonomy (NCBI): domain Eukaryota; kingdom Metazoa; phylum Arthropoda; class Insecta; order Coleoptera; family Lampyridae; genus Photinus; species Photinus pyralis. The sequence goes on from NW_022170403.1 coordinate 25,471,905, forward strand.
ACGATTTGATGATTTTCTAGCTGGAAGTCTATGAGAAAAATAGTCTAAATCGAGTAGCAGCTCGATGGGAAAACGGCGGCGCGAATTTACATGTTACTTCTTGTATCAATAAAACTAAACACGCAAGGTTATTATAATTGCAGATTTATTATTTATTGCATCACATTTTATTTAAAAATTTGTTAAATTATGCCTCACCACTCTATGACTTTTTGCAAAAGTTGATCACCCACTCGCTTGGATGATCAAGGTTCTAAGTTACCATTTTGGAAAAACAATGTTGGGTATGCAACACGAAAGTGACCAAAGATGATTCACTTTCCATTCGCATACCTTTAGTCACTTTAGTGGGAATGACCCATGGGCGTTGTGTAACATAACTACCAACTAGACGTCGACGCCAGTTTAAAAGGATTCGAAGAACGGTAAAAGAATTCTTGCCATCTTCAGCTACTAATTAAAAATTATACGCAATTTACTCTGTAGCACCAACATTTAACCAAATAACCTACAACTGAATTTCCTAACGGTAAACCGACATTTATATGTAAACTAAGTAGTTGTACTCCACAGGGGACTGCTACGAAAATGGTAACGGAAATCCAATTTAACAAAACATGAGACAAGACAAGGTATTTTATACCATAATAATTGCTTCCAGTTTCGATTTCTCAACATTCATCTGGCGTGTAGTGTAGAAAATATGCAGGCAACCTACTTTATGGACATTTAAAACAAGTTGATGGCGGCGAAAGACTTTTACCTTACAACGAAGTTATATATTTCGAGATTGTGTAGAGGGTAACGCACCTCTTAACGCCTACTTTCGTAGACGAAAACCAGACCACTACCAAATTTACGTGGCATACAGATACGTTATCGACTATACTTCATTTCATTAAAACGTTTACATACTACTCGGCGAATCGCCGGATTTGATTGCGTATTTATTTAGTCTTCTGAAAATATCAGGTTTCGCCAAGATAAGAATTTTTAAATTTTTTTTTATAAAATCGGAATATCCAACAACATTCAAGGTTTTTTTTAAAGAATGTGGCTATTGATTACATTAAAGTTTCAAATCATGACCATTAAAAGAACTTTTTTCTACAAATTTGCTACGAATGTATTCACACAATTGAAATTATCAAATGACAAAACTAAATCAAGTACACAACATCAAACGTGACATTTCCAACCTCTGCCGACGTAGTTGCAGCGTTAAGCGATGTAGTTCGAGTTCCAAACGTAATTTTTTCCAAGGATTGAAATCTTTAACTACGCGCCTCTTATTTGAGTTCACCGTGGAATTGAAAAGAGAAGTAACATCCCGCCAGTCTTCATCGTATTCTGGAGGTGGTTTAATGGATTTGCTCAATCTCCCAAGATTTTTTCGCCTTGGTAACAACGCAGGTCGGTTTCGACCGACTTTGAAAGTCACACAAATCGGTCTTCTTTGACTACATGTAGTACTCAAACGGGCGCACGACTTTTTCAAGTGTACCAAGTGATTTCCGTCTTTTCGGTGATTAATTTCACTGTCTTTAACCAAAGTTGCGCAAGTTTCAATTTCAGAACAGTTGTTGGTCGTCCCGAGCAACTTGAAACAAACCTTCTTCACAATTTTGCAAATCATCTCGATGGTTAGAATCCAGAATGGTACGAATGGCAAAGACTGTTTGTCTAGGAGAGAAGTAAATTTTCCAGAGGGCACAGTGAAAATATTTCGTAAAATTGCACATGGTATTACTACCAAGGCTAAATATCGTTTGCCAAAAATCTTTTCAAGAAATTTAGTGGCAAGCATCTGAAAGGTAACGATGTACTTAAAAAAGAGGCAGGCACACTTACCACCTCAACTATGATATAGGGAATGAATTGATGTTTGTTCAGGACATTATTTAGGAGCACGTATATTTGGTAAATCCATAAAATGACCTTTATCGGTTGAAATCCAAAGAGAGATGCTTCGCAATTCTTCGACGATAAGATTTTCAAGACATTGAAATAGTTAAACACAAAAAGCATTACTGTTGGGGCAAAATTGCCCATTGAATTAAGGGCCCATTGGCACTTTCCAATTTTGACAATGTAAAACTGAAATTGACATTTCGTGAAAGTTCCACGTGATTGGCGCATGCACGGCACTGCATCAGAACACTTTCACCACAAATTTCAGCACGATATCTATTCTAAGATCCCCATTGAAGCAAAGAATGAAGAGAACAAAAATTTCTTAACAAAAGCATTCCCAAACGAACAAGGTGTCGATGCTACCCCCTACTGAGACAAAGCTACCTGAACTACCGGTTACAGTTACACAAAAGTAGAAAAGGCATGTTTTCATTTGTCACTTGGTCAACATACGGATGGACGACACATTTACCGATATATTAACATTAATAGAAGGCGCGTTTCTCTCCCCGAAATAATAATTTTGATGCGATAACCAAGTATAACTACTAAGGACAGAAGTCGATGAAGAATCAGGAGATTGATTTTCAGTAGTAATGTGACATCGGTCGAAAATGAATGAAAACCATAAGAAGCGAGACCTATAATGACATCATTGTTAAGGTTAACAATGCGACACAAATTTCCATATAGGTTTATGGATATTTAAAATAGGTAATTAATGATATGAAAAAACGTACAAGGCACTTGACCTTTTAAATGGATGTTAGTGGAGCATTTTGCGTGTTGTATTTAGAGCGCTCTCCCCGGCGCTCTCTTTTCTAAAAAAAACTGTTAATATCCCAATAGCTACGAGTATATGGTACATAAAATCTCATTGATTTATTTCTGCTTCTTCAATATTGTTCCGATGCTTCTTACCGACCTCGTTACCGATAGACTGAAGAATACTTATCAGCACAAACCACTGATTTTCACGAATCAATATGGATTTTATTACTCATTTGAAAGTTTCCTTTTAATGTAAAGAACGATTCAAAAAATTCAGCGACATAGTTGGCGGTTATAAGGTGTTTATCCTGAACGGACCACAATTCTGTATGGTAACTGGAACGGTCGCATGGCTTACAAACGTATAGACACGGTTGAGGAAGGGGCGCGAGAAAAGGACAGACAAGGGTGGTTCTATTTATGTTAAACACAGACATAACACTATCACGCCTACGCACAAAAATGTTTTGTTTGAATTACGCGTTTGCAATTTGTTCATTTTGAATTGCTTATTTAATTGTAAAAGTGAAATTATATGTTAAAAGGTGAGAACATCTGGTCGTAATTGCGCGCTGTATTTAAATCATTTTCCTAGCCATTGCGATAAGAACATTATTTTGTTATAGCGTTACGTAAAGTGAAATTTAATTAGTTTCAAGATAAGCACATGCTATCACCGATAAGAAAAGGCGGGCAGTTTATTTCAAAGCTGGCATTTTTAATTTTGATTTTTCAAGGTGGAAGAGGAGATCCTTTAAAAACGACAACATAAAGAAAAATGAAGCTTTTTGGTGGTGGTCCGAGAATGTGCCCGTTTTATAAGTTTTTTTTTACAGCTAGCCCTGTTTGGATGTGGAGACGCAGTTCCTTGTTTTCCGAGTTGTTTTTCTAATAGAGTTTTGAGAAAGGAATTTAAGTAATTGTGCTAAGAGATTTAATTTACGACGTTACAAAATGTGTTCGTGAGAAATTTACCAAAAACGTTTCATCCCTATTCGGAAGAATTAAAGTTCGATTATGTGCTGGTCAAGCAATTTGATAACGAGGCCTTTCTACAAGGTGCTCTTGTTAAAAGTATGTGTTCCACCGTCGAAAAAGTCAAAAGATTTTAGTCATTCGATTCAACAAAGCCAGTTCGGTTATCAAGGTCAAATGTAACAGGAAAGAAGTTTTTAAAGCTGTCACCGAGTCTTTGTTTAATTCTTTGTACGCCAAATAGTCGCAGTTAACAACCAAATTATTAGATTACTAAAAACTGTAAGTAAATAAGATTTGTTTACTTAATTGTCTATCGATCGCTTGCATACGTGGTAGGTGTAAACAGGCTCTGAAAGTCTCTCTTTCTTTCAGCTTTCTCAATTTGTGTGTAACCCCAATAAATGTCATTTTGTGTGTCAATGGACAATTTTGTGTCGAATACTAAATTTTACGACCCATGATTAGCAAGTTCGCATGTTCTAAATTTCATATTCGTGCCCAGAGTGCCTAGGTGATATCCAAAATTTGTTTAAATAACTCCTTGAAGTTGTTGAAAGTGATCAACGCTGCTGAAATTTCTAAATTAATAAAATTAAGCCGAGAATTAATCGAGTTTTTTTTTGAGATAGTTGAACAGGTGCTTTGTGGGTGGCTTAGTGACAGTTTGCCATTGCACACAGCAATATTCTTCTGTGCTTCTGTGTGTTTGTGACTAAACGGCTGTACGGATTTTGATGAATTTGAGCCCAATCGGATCATAGGATTTTTTTAACTTATTTTTTCGTTGATGTCCCACTCAGCTATTTCGTATACGGATCGATACATGCACCAAGTCGCTTGCGTCGTACTGGCCGATGTGTTTACATTTTTACATTCTGTACGCTGGATGTTGTTAACATATATCCGTCAATATCTAATAAGTATTAGTCGAGGGTATTAGCATAAATCTTTCAGCAAAATTTAATCCTGAAAGTAATGTAACGTACAGTTAATTACCTGATGTACGATTAATTATTAATGATTTTTATAACGGTCAGATTATTATTTCTCACGTACTTTTTCATGGAAACAATAGCTGTATTCGTTTCAAGTGATTTAACTTTTTTTGTTTACAATCTTAGACCATATACCTAGCCATGTACTATATGGAAAAAAAGTGCAATCACTTAAACTGATTTAACTTAGGTAGTTAAATCACTTGAAACGAATACAGCTAATTCATCACAGTCGCGTTCAATCCTTATCGCCGGTGACTATCTTTTATTGACATGATGGCGCCTTCATATCGCTCCACTAAATTACGCTTGTAGATACTATTGCTTGTTTAGTATAAAAACAGTCACGTCAATTTCAATAAAATTCATACACTTACACATATTCCTAATTTTTAAGATTTTAACTCGGAAAGGTATTATGTACCTCGATTAGATGAATGTTTTAATGGCCATCAGGAATTTGACCAAAAGATGTCAATATTATGGACAAATTTTACTGTTGACTTGGGCAACACGAAAGTAAAATAAATACGATACAAAAAAAGTTCATTGAAAAACGATCAGAAATAATTGGCACACTTTTTTATTTTACACTTCGCTGCGTTTTCATTCTACAACTATCTATTCGTAATGATATGATAGCATATATTACTTTATTTTCGTGCAATCACTGTATCAATTAAATGGGAACTAATTTAGAAATTTGACATTCATGCCGGATGATTTGCAACTTTAACCATCCAAAGAATCTTGGCAAACCTCTCACTGTTGTTTTTTGTTGAAATAATCTTCTTTCGTTTTGGCCTATTACTACTATACCTATTCCATCTAATTTTGAAAATTTCATATTACTGTCGATGTTGGGCGTAGGTAATTGAACTTTTGTTATATCTGATTGGATTTGCTCGACATTCTCGAAATTTGTAGGTTTCTAAATCAATTTCCTGTCGTATTGGGGAATTCATACTAGAAACTGTTTTTATTTAGGTTATGTCAACGATTAATAGCATACCAGTTTTTCACATTATTAACTGCATGAGAAATCCGCTTCTATAAAGCTCATGTGTTGGTAAGGATACCGTAATAGGATAGGATGGATAGCACTGCAAGTATGAAATACATCCATTGCATTGCGTTACAAAAAAAGATACCTTAATACAGTAACCGTAATTGGAGCCGTCGGAATTTCTTTTCAACCGGCAGGTTCGCGAACAGGTGCAACGTCTCATCGTTGCGGAAGTTTAGACATTTAAAACTGATGAAGAGTCTTTGTTTAATTTAGTTCTAACAATGAATCATTAAATTATTTTTACTTCTAATTTTCTATTCTCGAAGTTAATTATTGACATTCTGTTGTAGGATCAACGTCAATGACCCCGCACCGCTATAAAGAACCGAATTTTTACAATTAAGCCATTATAAAGGAAAACGTATACCTACCTACGGCAAAGATTCTGTTCACTCCGAGGGTCTCTCTATGTATGTGTTTAACAATAAACGATGTTCTATATGATGCTAATAAACATCATTTATACAACACCTTGTATTTGTACGTGACTATTTAACGGTCACGTCCGCTATCAATATGGTCAGCGAGATCTATTTTTTTTTATTATCCGATTTGAAATATCAATTTCGTTTTCCCCCCACTATAAATTCGAAACGAATATACAACTATAAATACCGCAATTCTGCACATCCCCTAGAGAGAAGTATCGGTCAACTAAAACAAATCCGAGAACAAATCTGAACTGAGATTATTAATGTAAGCTGGTTGATCCATAAGGGCTTGAAAATGGTTATAATAATAAATGGTACTAATAAGTGCGTATTTCGTTTTGGTTATAGCTTCCTAGCTTGAGTTAATTCGCACCTTACACCCCTCGCCTCGAGATGTAATCTTGGTGCTCAGGCAATAATACTGTACTTCTCTACCTTGATATAGGTATAATGTACTATTAGGCAACTTCAAAAGAATCAAATTTTTTGCGTCTGTATGTATGCATGGAGGGAGGGGAGGAGATTTCCAGAAATCTCGCCAAAATCTCGGCAATCCTGCCGAATTCGGTGTATGTTTTGTCTCGCCGAAATTCTCCGCAATCAGGTCAAATTCGCGCAATCCTGCCGAAGTCACGCCGCAATCCCCGTAGTCCTACCGCAATCTCACCGAATTTTTTTTGCCATCTGGTCGAGCAAGCGCCAAGTTTCCAAAAACATGATAGGTGTAGGTACACTGTACAGGGTGGTTCAAATTCGTGGCTCACCATTGGAAGCTCCGCAACGGTGAGAGAAGCAGTACTGTAGGGTAATGGGGGCAACGTTACATACGAGGTTACATATAAACTTAGAAACAAGCATCCTATAAGTGTTTTCAACACTAAAAGATGAATATCCAAAATGTTCGCAAGTGTCCAGAACTACATTAACAAAAATCGGTAAAAGAAATCAATTTCACCTTCCCAAAATAGGAGGATGCCCAATTACTTAAATAGAAGAGGATGCCGTAACTGATAAAAGAGCAGAATATCCTCTGTTTGGCGTTAGCGGACTTGACCAAAAAAGTTGGAAACACTTGGCTAGATTATCACAAGCTCGATCACAAGCATCCCTACGTCAAAATTTGCACTTTAATGTTCCTTATTGATTTTTTTCTGATATACAATTAGGATGATTTTTACCGACTACGAACAACCAGAGCTGTTAACTAAATACCGAGCTAAATACACTATGTCCAAGATAAGGATACGAAGATAGTCAAGTAGGGAAAAAGTTGTGCAATTAAAGAGTAATTATCACGCCGTAAAGAGAACCAGAAAATTCCGATTACTTCCGAAGCTATGGCGGAAAAAACCGAAATTTGACAATTGTTTTAATTTTTTTAATGACATTTGATGAGATACAAAAAAATACAAATCACTTTCTCACGTCTCGTTTCGAAGAAATTATCAATTTTTTTTTTTTGCTATGGCCCGTAAAGTACATAGCATTTTTTTTTAATTACGAAACTATATACGGCACACAAAAAAAACAAAGTTGGAAACGGTTGGTTTCAACAGGATGGTGCACCCGCGCACAACACCTAATCATGCACGAATACCTATCGGAGAAATTTCCTGGAAACTGGAAAATTGTCTGATAGACATAATTTATGAAAGATATCATTTATTTGGAAAACCAATTTCACCCGCTAATATGCAATGCTCAAATTGTTCTACTCTTATTAATAGTGATGTTAAATTACACGTTTTTTTTAAAGTGCGTAATATTACGTGTAAAATTACCAATTGTTTATGTTTTTTATGTAATTTATGTAACTTACCATTTATTAAAAAAAACCGTAATTTTACAGTAAAATTACCAGTAATTTATGTTTTTTATGTAATTTACAAATATTTTTGTAAAATTACCTGTCATTTATGTTTTCTACGTTTTTTTTAATATTCCATAAACCTTTTTGAATTTTGTGAGTGTTTGAAAACAAAAACACTTGTTAAATGATACATTTTGGTGTATTAAATAAAATACCCAAGCAGTAGGTATTTCGCCATCACGCGTCGTTTGGAGGAAGAAGTTCCAGATCGCGAATTAGATGCTGTATCATCTCCATTAAATCAAACTAGATTCAACGGTGAATCGTTTACGTTGGTAGTACCGTTGATGGTCTGTGGTAGTACCGATCAAAATGTATCAAATACGTATTGTAACTTACAAAAATTACGGTTTTTTACATAAAAAACGTAAGTTACGTAAATTTCATAAAAGACATAAATTACATAAAAAACCGACCTCTTGTAAGTTACGCGTAATATAACCGTTTTTTATGTAACTTACAAATCGTTATTTTACAATCCACATCACTACTTATTAAGTACCAACGTTTCTAACTTCATAAGGAAATTACGAAAAAATTTAAATCTAAATTTAGAGCTACCGTTACAATCCCAAGAAGTTAGAGCATATGTAACGAAAAAAGAAGAATTTAATAGATGTTTCCATAGAACGTTTGTAATAAATGGGAATGATGATTATGGACACGATTATAACGACTGGGATAACAATAAAAACAAAATCTTTTATTTTGTTCTTTAGCTGTGGACCGTTCCGGCTGTTTCTACTATCTCATTCCCTCATAAAGTATTCATTTCTGGATCCCTTACGATGTTTCGTGTTTGTCTATGAATATGTTTCATGATGAGATCGTTTTTAATTTTTCTTTATTTGTTATATAGGCCAGTAAATGACCGTTTTGCCTTGTAATTTTTCGCGCCTCGACGGATTTGCTTCAAAATTTGGATTTAGGTTCTACTTACCATCCACTTCAAAGTTGAACTTGAGCCCAGGGTTGCTTTTACTTGGGGGGTGAATGCCACCCCTTCTCGGGGGGGAAAAAAGATACGTTCAAAATAAGTCCGGAAATTGATAAATTGAGTAATTCTAAGCAACTTTTGTTCTATAGAGTTTTTTCACTAAGTCAATAGTATTAGAGTTATTTGCGAGTGAAAATGTTCATTTTTCAACAAAAAAACCCACGTTTTCAGACGGTTTTTCGCAAAAAACTCTAAAAGTAAGTATTGTATCGAAAAAAGTATTCTTAGCAAAAATATAGCTTATAAAAAAACAAACAAAATGGTCTATATATGAGTCTGTAGACCCAGTAGAAACAAAGTTGTAGCTCATGAAAAGTAGGTTCTCATTCGTCAAATTCCAAATCGAGTACTTCAACGTGAAATAACCAAAAAATGAAGCACTTTTCGGGGAAAACTTATGAATACTTTTTTAAAGTGTTTGAAAAAACCTTTCATTTTGTTTTTAAGAAAAGTTCCTAGCATCAAAACTAAGTGAGTTGCGCTCAAAATAAAGTTAGTCCTTTGTTTTTTGGTAAAAAAAATTGAGGAAATCACCCCCTAATTAGCACCCTAATTGTAATTAAGCGTTACCGCTTTACAGTTTACTTTATTTATGTATGGTTGATATGATCTGTAAGTTTTACCGGAGCAAAGTGGTTAGTTTTGAAAAAAATGTAGTTTTGAGGTAAAAAAAAAATTTTGAAATTTTGAAAAAGTAAAAGCAACCCTGGGGTCAAGTTCAACTTTGAAGTGGATGGTAAGTAGAACCTAAATCCAAATTTTCATGCGATTCGGTGGAGACGCGGAAAATTATACAGTATCGCCGTATTCCACGTTCATTTACTGGCCTAATAGTAACAAAATGCCCACTCGTACTTAAAACTTTGATATAAAAATGTTAGGTACTTGCAAATAACGACAAAAATCCTCGCAGAAATCTAAATCTCAAAGTCTTTACATATATTTATTTAAACAAATCAATGTCTACCTTCATCTAAAGCCCAGTACTAAGGTTGCCCAAACGCTCCCTTGACTAATAAGTAATGAAAATGTTTACTAGCAATTCACGATCATAAAAAATATAATTTGAACCCAGCTGGAAGATTTTCCTTATTTAAATCTCGATTTAAATATAACGGTTACTCAAAATTAGGTCAATGTTCTTAAAATCTGTTATCTGTGCACAAATCGACGAACATAATATATTGTGTGTTTTTTTTTGTCAATGGAAATTGTGTAATTTCGCCAACCCAAAGCTATAATTTCTTTGGGGGGGTGCCATTTAACACTTTAAACCTCGCTTTAAACATTCGGACATTTGGCGAAGGGTCAATGAAAAATTTTCTTTTTTAGATGCCTAAAAATGTGGAATAAGAGAGGGAATCAGTCTTAGCCTGTTCCTCACTTCAAAATCTAACTGACGCCGGCGTGATTTTGTTTCTCTGAAAAAGAAATACAAAAACGGTCAAATTTTGAAGAAAAACAACTCGAAAAAGTGAGTGTACTCTTCAAGTACCTACTTTCCAAATAGGCAATAAATTATGGGCTAACGTAACGTAAGTTAGATTCGCCACTGGAATACAGCACGCCACTGGTTGCCAGAGATATTTAAGGAACATGGTGACGGTAATTCTGCACAATGTTGCATCTACATTTTCTTCGATACCTTTTATGGTAACAGAATTAGGGATCTGAGGGGTCTTAGATGCTACACGCTGTATATCAAGTAGGTAGGTACATTCCTGGACGGGAAGTTTGTTTATCTTGTAACCTACGCTACAAAAAGTATGATTACTTAAAAAAACATAACTAATTAAAGGCGTGAGAAAAATTAAAGAAAACAACCGCAAATAAAAATACAATAAGTTTGAAAAATGCCCTTATTCATAACAGGTGATGTCACGCTAGAGCGCATGGGAAAAATGATACGGGAATTGCAAAAGACAAACATTGGCAGGCGATTGGCCTTTTATTACTACTGACTTACTTATTGAAATTGTTTATCTTTTGTTTATAACTGAAACCGATTAATGATAGTTTATAGTAGTCTTTTTCAGTCAGCTTTTATAAGAAAATTCAATAAGCAGATAACGGGGAGAAGTTCGATACTCAGTGTCACACTGTACCATTCACTTTAGATGCACATTATTTTCCTGGTAATTTCTTTGTTGATAAACATTATACCTACATAATAGGGATATAACGACGGATATGTTACATGCGCCCATAAACACTCATGCGTATAAGTGGAACCTCTTGACTGCAACTTAACATTTACATAAATTTCTCACCCCTTACTCGATCAAGTGCGCTCATTACTGCTCGGTAAAATTTGAATTATTTACACAAGATAACATTGAAAGGGTTTCTAACAAGATATGGACACGTTGAAGTGCCTATACCTACGTATACGTATGGCCCTAATGTTTAAGTAAATATCCGGAAGGGTTGGTTCACCGCACTGCGTTTCATAATAATAACTAAACCGTGGGAATGGCCGGTCTTTTGTATCATTTTCGTTGTCAAACGCGTATACAACACGTCACGGGATTTTCACGTAAAGAAATTGGGGTAAATGTGAAAATCCAACATGAAGGGTCTCGTCACATTGTTAGGTAGTCAATCATACCTAATATAACAAAATCGGTGTTGTTTTCAAAATCAGATTTATTCTTTTCAAATGGTAATTCTTTTATTATTCTAAAATGTGTAACATTCGCCCCCAGCAGGATGAAACAATCAAAGTGTGGCGTCATTCTCCTTCATTCAGGATTCAAAATAGATTTCAAGAGCTTTCAAATTGTACGAATGTATCGATGGGCGGAGGTTCATGACTTAAAATATGATAAATGGCCCGTTTAGTTATGCCAAATTACTTCAGGAAATGAAGATTCCGCTGAATATAATTTTGGCCATGAAGTGGGCAATTTATCATTACGATTTCCTTATTAAATAGTAAGCACTCACAGGATATGTTTTCATAAGGTTTTTACATGTGCCAAAAATGGTGACAATTATACCTAGCTTCCGAACATATATTTGTTTGGGAAACAATTTACTGCTTGGGTAACTCGAGGGGTAAACTAAACCGCAGTGTTCAGGAGAATTATTGAACATGCACTTTCAATTTCTTGGATAAGTTCCGCTAGTGTAAAGTCTAGCTATTGAATGTTTGCCGGTATAGTTGGAGGTATAGTTACTATACAGTGCGTTTTAGATAAGATGGTCGCCTCAATATCTCTTTTATTGGGGGAGATACGAAAAATTTGTTAAATATTATTTATATGTGACATTGCGATATATCTGATCGCATATTCAAACTTCCGGTACCTATCAGCATTGCAATTAATGTGTAATAGTGACAGGTAAACCCGAGGTTAAATCGCTTAAAAATATATTCAAACGCGTATTCAAATTTTATATTTTTGTGTTAGCAAATTAGGTAGGTACTGTTCGATTTTTAAGTTCAACCAAAACCGAGACCAAAACCAAACGACTTTAACCGAGTTCCAAGAATTTAAATTGTGACCCTCGTTCTGACCAGTGTGATTATGCAACCAATAAAAAATCCCGTTTTAGAAGACATTAGTCAGTGCTGCAAAAGATTTTTTATTATACCTGAATCACAATCTCCGTTTTAAACACTCAAATGCGTGCGAAAAAGGGCCTTTAAAACACACGTGCTTTAAAGTTGCTAAATAACGATACTTCAAGTATGACTTTTGAAACTGTCATCTGGACGAAATAAACAATCCTCTTAGGTCGCTTTCTGTAAATGCGGAACATTTCTTTGGCTTTTGTACCTATCCTTTGGTTGAAGCTTTCACAAACGCGCGTAATTTAGGGTATGCTTCCAAATCTGTTCCACTTTTTAATCGCAGCATTGCATTAAAGTTTTGAATGAATGCACCAAAATATAGAAGATTTAAATACCTTTGACATTTCCTTCATACATAGACTTAGTGTAATTAGTCCATGCTTCATATATGCCAGCGGATGCATTTAAGACTTTATTCGTAAGTAACTTCCTATTCCATCCATGGAAACAACTTTTCATATTCTTTATAATAGGCTTTACTGGATTTGGATTTTACACCTACCAACGTTTGTTTAGATTTCACAACAATCGATTTAATGGACGGTGTATTATCTTTTTCAACGGAAATCGTTTAATTCGCAAAGACGATGATTTTTATAAGCAAACGTCAAGTGACATTTCCATGGCAATCGTGAAAATACAAACACCCAGCCCACTTAATTAGACATGTATTCGAGTATAACGTCAATATGATTTCATTGTATTTCCTATTTGTAAATTATACTGCAGGTATAATAAAAAATACTATAAGATACACGTGTATAATTGGTCTTTAAAGCACTTGCAACGTTAAAAGCACTCCGCTTTGCGTCGTGCCCTTAAACTCGTTGCGCGTGCTTTAAAGACTTGATTATACACTTGTATCTTAATATACTATTTTGCACTCCTTCGTTCTAAATCGCGTTTTCCCAATAAAACACGAACGTCGGGAACGTCAATTTTACAATTGACTATCTACTTTCGCGCACTAGTGCCTAAAAATTCAACGAAATTATCTATTTAGTGCGGATCATAAACTAAAAAGTAGTATGATGGAAGAGTAAAATAGAAAAAATAAATACACTTTACAGCATTCCCTGTAGTAGTACACGGGCAAAAATAAGCTTAAACCAGAAGTTTTGAACAATAAATTGACATTTTAAATTTCTACTTTATCGGCATAGAAGACTTGATTTCTTCAAAAGAATTGTAATGTCGCAAAAATCTCGCGAAAAGGATTTGAATTTATATAAATTCGATTTAACTAATCCGTGCAAAAAATAGAATACATGTTACGTGCGTGAACAGTATTTGCTTGATTCGCGCGAGATGCGTCGCTCGTGCGCGTTGCGCACTCGCGCCGCCAAACTTCGCGCTCATCTGCAAAATAACTGTTCCCGCACTAATAATGTAAATAACTATTAAATGTAGCCAGTGCGATTATGTAGCCCATTTCAAATCTAGTCTAAATGCGCAACTGTTAAAACACAATACGTCAAAAAATTTTAATTGTGCTCAGTGTCATTACAAAACTTACAGATTCTTTTTATCTGCAAATAAGTACACAATCCTTCCACGGATTTAAAATGTGATCACTGATCTGTATTAAACTGAATAAACCACACGTGCGCACTTGTAAAGTTATTTCTACCTACGATTTCCAAGTTTAAATCTATACATCCCTCTGAGGGTACTCACAAAGGGCGATTGGGAAAACGGTTTGTCGAAAGAAAGCAGACGAGACATATCTAAATGCGAGTCTTAAATGTATGCAATGAATGTAAAATTTTGATTATGATATTTGTCTTTTTTAGTCCTATATCTCCGAAGATATCTCATTATGTAAAAATCCAACATGGCGTCCATAAGAAATAAGGAAGTAGTAGCCCGTCCCGTAGCGTTTACATCTAGTGTGTTATGACTTATGAACACGCTGATCACAGACTCAGATTCTCCCTCGAATTCTCCGAAAAAAGTGCCCATAGTGCTAACGGGAATGGTCCATTTTCGACCGTATAAGCCTCGGTTAAGCTAGGCAAAATGAAAACGAAATTTGACATTTTCAGTTGTTGTTTGTTGATATTGAAAGGTTCCACCCTGTATATACAGCTTACGACGATACATACATTTTTGAGAGTTGGCAACCATGCAATTTCTAGGGGGGAAAAAGCTGCTTGCGCCACCTAAAAAGCACGAACTAGGTTGCGTTTGGCATCTTGTCTTGAATGGCGGTAGTGAACGTTTCGCTCCATAAATGTTTGTTGTTATTTTGTGTTATTTAATGCAGGTAGTAATTTTTGCATTTCTTTATATCGTATTTGTGTTTTGTATTCCGCATTTTATATTTGTTGTGTGTTTGAATCTCTGTTTTTGAAATTTACTTTGTTTAACCGCAATGCAATCATATGTGTGATACCGTTATGCTATTGTTTATAATTGTTTACATTTTTGGTGTAATGTTTGCTTAATTTATGTTTATTGATGTTGATTACTTGGTCTTGTCCCTGAAGTTACATTCATGTTAAGTTTTCATTTTATTTTAATATGTGGAAATTGCTGATTCGTTTGATGTATGTACTGACTTGTTGTTTGTTACTAACAATTTTCTCCGTGAATGAAGCAGTCTCGGGAAGGGGGAAAAAGAAACTGTAGTCTATAATTATGTGTTAGGGCACCTAATTCCGTGCACTGTCTTCGACATCCAACTGTAGGTTCGAAACCCCACCCCGAAACCAGGGGCGGACTACCCATCTTGCAGGAGCGAGATTACGCTAATCAAAGCTCTTCAGTTTAGAATCTATGTGCGTTAAATGAGTGGCGATTCAATAATTTCCACATATCTTGTTTTTAGTCAAATTTGCCTACAAGGCCATGTAATGTTCCATCTTGCTTTCAACAAAAGGACTTTATTGCACCAAAGATGAGTCACAATCTGTACTTTTAACCCTTTCTCAGAATCTTGGTACCTGCTCCTACCTGACCCATTGTCCCCAAAAACTTGCTTTAACCTTGAGTGTAACAAACATTGTGTATATGCATTTACTATCTTTGTTAACTACTGCTTAAACTTTTACAAAATATTTTGTTAATTAACTTTTGGACTGTTTTAATCAAACTGCAAGGTTTTTCTTACGCCGTACTCTTTTTATCCTTGGCAGTGACTTTTGCGAGAGTACGACACCTTTTGGCTTTGTTTGTTTTGTTTATATTAATGTACATCAACTAAATTTCCGGGTTTTCACAATCATAATAATTACGATCATTATTAAACAAACTTTTCACAATTTCAGTGTTTTATTTAACGTTCCTTCCCTACTGTGCTTCAGGTCAAAGCGTTGTCTACAACTAACGTAAGGGGGGCCTGCCTTAGATGTTTTATCACGTGCCACTTTTCAAATTTAAGCGGGTTCTTGTTTAGTTTTAGAGAGAATAGTCATTCGGGTGTCCATTTTTAAACGTTGCCGGGTTTATTTTATTTCCGTGTTCTTGTAGTGTGAAGTTAGCGTAGAACCTGGGGGTTAAGTACACTACAAGACGGCAGCTTATTTCTGGTAATGGTAATTGGAATAAGCATGAAAAAGGAGGTACCGGCCGGCCAGTATACTTACTTAAACCGTTTTCGTTTATCTGCGCTAATAAGAAAGTTACTCATTTAATCCCATCGAAACTGGACCACACTGTACGCCTAACTTGCGTCTTGCTTCATTGCTTGCCAGTTGTATTTTTATCAAGTCACGGGTGTTAATGAATGAGCAATTTAAACTTGCCGCGTTTTTGTTACTTTCATTTCAATGCTTTCATATACAATTTTAGTTACCTGCGCATAACTAATGCGTGCACAGAATAATAGATAATTTTTGATTTCAACTATTCACACACAGTTAAGTTAAAGCAAGCAGAACAGTTAAACGTTTTAGTTCTTTTAGCTGATTGGGGTGAGTTTTCCTTTTTCCTTTCCTTCATGACCCATTCACAAGTTTACGCCGAATCGCCGAAAAATTAAAGGTAAGATAAACTTACTTAAGATACAGTCCGCTCATTTACAACGGGCAAAGCCTGTGTAACTGTAACCATTGAATAAAAAATTAAGGTAACGTAGATGTGCAATACCAGAAGACAAAAAGATTTCAGTGAGATTGCAGCGATTCCGATAGGACTGCGGTGATTGCGGCGTGATTTCGGCAGGATTGCTCAGGGAATTCGGTCTGATTGTGGAGAATTTCGACGAGAATAAGGAACAAAACGTATACACTGAACTTGGCAGGATTGTGGGGATTTCAGCGAGATTTCGGTGAGATTTCTAGGAATTCGGAGTGATTTCCGTGAATTCGGAGTGATTTCCTTGAATTCAGCAGGATTGCGAGGAATTCGGCCTGATTTCGGAGGATTTCGGGGGATTGCGGTGAGATTTCGGGACAAATGTACAGTAATTTCGGGAGTGGTTACCCCACTTGTAATCTATCTATGTGCCGAACTTGTCCTTTATACGCCAAAGCTTTTTTTTTAAAAGGCCGGATGTCCACCACATCGGAACGACCAAGATCGGTGCGATTTGAATCGTCCGATAAAGATCGCGCGCGTGCGCTTCTATCATATATTCTCTTATATATATGGCTTCTATTGAAGCTTGTCCACAGGCTAGATTTTTGTCGGGACCGATCGAAATCGCAACCGACTATTTTCGCCCGACGCGACGCTCTTGCACGATCATTATTGTCGGCAGTCGTGTGTCATAATAATCAAAAGTGCTGATAAACCTTCTTCTACCGTCACAGATGTAATTGGTGTCCCTTCTGGCAGTTAATGGTCGAGCAAGGTCAGCCAAAAGGAAAAAAAAAACTACTCTTGGACATACATTTAAATTTTTGTTCATGATTCGCAAGTTCACGGGCACAAATGAAAGCACCTCTGTTTCTATTATTAGTTATGTACGGATGTACCCAATGGCCCGTATGAATAAAAATAAGCAAATGCTTATACTTGCAAAATTCAAAGTAAATACTCGTAACTGCCCCTTCATGCTGGTCTGTATAGCAGCACTGCACTGCGTCCTGTCCTGCTGCTCAGCAGCGCTGCTAAGTCGCCCAGTGGGAAGGAGCACTTACGAGTATTTACTTTGAATTTTGCAAGTATAAGCACATGCTTACTTTTATTCATACGGGCCAATAACTGTGGCGGCGAATTTTCTTTCCCCTGTGGTGCAAAGCATGCGACAACTGTTTCGTCTTCACTTGACATTTTATCGAAGATGAATGTCAACTGTCAACCCGATAAAAATCGTTCGAAAGGCGATCGACCTATCTATGTGAATTGCCAATATTTTAGTCGGCCCGATCAATCTGGATACGACTACAGTTGGACCGATTTTCGTCGCCCCGATTCGGTGGACATCCGGCGTATTATAGTGCAAACGGTGGGACGGACGATCAGACTGACGATAATGATAAAGTAGTTGCTCCCAATCTGGCGCTAATTAATAATGATGGTTTCTGAGTTAATTTTGTGGTCGATATGTCGCGCGGAATAGTTATTTGTGCAACTAGTTTTGAAAGTGATACTTTTTTTTAATGAATTTGCATTTTGATAAATGAGGGCGAAGCCCGAGTTAATCATGCAAATTCATGAAAAAAAGACACTTTCAACACGTGTTGTACACGAAGATTTTTTGCATAGTGGCCGCGGACGATTTTGCGGTCTTTTTTAAGGCCTCAGTACCACACACACGTAGTCTGGCGCCAAGGAGTACACTCACCCCAAGAAACAACCCTGTGTTGAATACATCCTTCTTTTTTACACCGACTTCTTCAAGTGAAGTGTATAACATAATACATTCTCTAAAACGTGGTACATCGCCGGGCCTTGATGATATACCCAACTCTCTCTTAAAATGCTGTGCCAATGCCATTGCTCCCCAACTATCCAGCCTCATTAACTACTGTGTTACTCAAGGTGTATTTCCCGAAAAATTAAAAAGTGCGCGCGTAGTGCCTGTGCATAAAAAAGGTGACACAGCAGTTGTCTCCAATTACAGACCGATATCCTTATTAAGTTCCTTTTCGAAAATTTTTGAGAAATGTGTTAACGAGAGACTAACAACGTTTTTGCAAAAATTCCACATTCTTTCCGACAGTCAGTACGGTTTCCGCGCTGGGTTATCTACAGAAGACGCCACAACGCACTTAGTGCAGCATATATATGAGGAACTCGATTCAAATAAACATTGCTTTGTTGTGTTATTTGACATCAGAAAAGCTTTTGACAGTTTAGATGTAGGTATTTTATCAAGGAAACTTGAGGATGCAGGTATTCGCAATGAATGCCAGGATTTCATCTTGTCATTCTTGGCTAACCGAAAGTACATCGTGAATTATGAAAATACGTCTTCATTCGAATATACGTTGAATTTAGGAACGCCCCAAGGCAGCAACTTAGGCCCCATCTTGTTCGTACTATACATTAACGACCTGCCACGATATATACTGCACGGAAAAACCTACATGTATGCTGACGACACTGCTGTAGTAGTGAGCGCCGATAATCCTGACCAAGCTGCAGAAAAGTTAAATCAAGTTATAGCGGAATTTACATTTTGGTGTCAAACAAACAAACTTACAGCGAACACTGAGAAGACGATAATTTTGTCTCGGGTCAAAGTGGGACTCCCATAGAGAGCGCAGTAATACCATGCCAACCAACGTCCACGTACCTAGGATGCAAAATAGACGATAACCTCTCCTGGAACTCTCATCTGGATCACGTTCGTAGCAAATTAAACAAGGCATACTACCTAATATGTCGTATTAGGAACCAATTTGACCCCACTCACATTATTGAAGTGTATTAATCGCATGATGAGATTATGCAACTGAGCTGCGACTATTTGGTGTGTCCTTATCACAATTGAAACATTTAAATAACATCTAGAAATTGTCAACATAATATTACAAATCAGTAAGTTAGCGTAGGTGAATTTTATTTTATTTTTATTTTAATTTTACTTTATTTTAATTACGAGGTAAAGAGCTATTAGATCTCATCGAGACTAAAGCTCTTTGTATTTTAAATGACGACTCCTCTACTTACTTTAACATAAGATCAGGCACTTTTGACACCATTGATTTGTCTATATGTTCTCCGTCTCTATACACTGAATTGAAATGGGAAGTGGAAAATGATCTATTTAATAGTGACCACTTTCCCATAATCTTGACTTTTCGAGGTGTCAACATTCCTGCAATAAGATCTACAGCAAAATTCAAAATCCAACAAGCAGATTGGGAATATTTTACTCACCAACTATGTCCTCCTCCAAATGATGACAAGCTAAACCTGGTGAATATCACATCCTCCATTTTGGAAGCTGCAAAGAAAAGTATACCTATGTCAAAGGCTAGACAGATCACTAGATCTGTCCCATGGTGGTCATCTGTAATAAAAGAAAAAATAGCAATTAAAAAAAGAGCATTAAACAAGTTCCGACGTAATCCTTCCCTGGATAACCTGATAGTCTTTAAAAAACGCAGAGCTGAATGTCGTCGGGAAATTCTCCAGGCACAAAGAAGGTCGTGGCAACACTATGTATCCACCATAACGACGGACGTGACTATGAGTGAAATATGGAAAAAAGTGGGTTCGATATCTGGCAAATCTAAACTAAACTACCCGGCATTCCTTCGGAAAAACGATGGGGTGGTTACGAAAGATTTACAAGAAATTTCGTACCTCTTGGCAGACCATTTCTATCAGGTCAGTAGTTCGTTACTATAACTTACCTTTTAGTATGGATGAATTAGAATCTGCACTTAAAAACACGAAATCCTGCGCTCCCAGTCACGATAGTATCCACAATCAGATGCTTCGTCATTGTAGCAACCCGATGAAACAAGTGATTTTAGATTTCTTTAATTTTTGTTGGGAAAATAGTATCTACCCTGATGAGTGGAAACGGGCCATAGTCGTTCCCTTTCCATGGCATCACAGATTATTGAAAAAGATGGGGGTTTTATTTTCCAATTTTCCCTCTTTATTATGCAAAAAATTGAAAACTAATAGGGTTGATTGACGTAAAAAATTTTTTCCTACAAAAAACCTTAATACATTTTTGCTCTAAAATAATTTGGGGAGCCAATCATCGCATGTTATGAATTTTACATTGAAATCCCTATGATGCGTTACGCAAGTCACCACCCTGTATACATCCTAAAATTATTAATGTACATGCGCTCGCACTCAGATAGTTTCCGTAGAGTAGGAAGTACACACAATTATAACACAAGAGGAAAAACAAAATATTAATTCACAAACACCATTATGAGTGTTATAAAAAATCATATGGCCTCTAAATTGTATAATTTGCTACCCCAGGACCTGACAAACTGTGTTATTAAACAATTTAAATCTCTCATCAAGGCTGTTCTCCAGAAAAATGCTTTTTATTCGGTTCAAGAGTTCATACACTTTTATACTTCTAGGCTATAGTTGATGTAATACCTATACATTTGTTTGCCCAAATTGTTATACATATTATTGTTTGTTAATTTTAACTTATGACGTATCGATGACTGTGATGACGATCGAACGATTAAATTATTATTATTATTATTACTAGCTGACCCGACGGACGTTGTCCTCTTTCTTAGGTATGAATAGTGAATACCTATTCAATTCGGACTGGAATAAAATAAATAATAACAAAAAATTATTTCAAAAAATTTGCTGTGGCTAGCACAGGTACCACTCGCCCCACCTGCGCATGCGCAATTTTGCTCTTTTTATGTCTAAGAATATGTGTTGCAAATTTGGTTTAAATCGGTTCAACCGTTTAGTCGGAAAAGAGATTTTGACACACTTGCCCCAAAATTTTCCCATCTCTCCCCAAAATAATAAAAAATAAACGCACTCACTTCTAGTTGCTTTTGGCGATTCAGAGCTAGCAATGTACCTTTTTTTTGTTGTGCCAAACGCCGTAATTTGAAAGCAATTATTATTGTATTTCTGAATATGAGACAAAAAAATATAGAATCTGGCTCATTTCCGGAAACCAAGGGCTTTAGTGGCTCTGGTGGCGGTACCAATGGCGTCAATTTCACTTGGCCATTGGCGCAACATAATCCCGGGCCTTATATATAAATTTTACTTTTGTAAGTTTAATGTATCTTAAGCTAACCAGGTCTAAAAAGATTTAAAAATCAAACAAAATATTTTGTTATTTTCGCTCCTGTAAAATTTATGTTTTGTGACTTAGGACACTTTTCCTTTGGGGTACAGAGATATGGAGCCACCTCAAATTTGTCCGTAGGACCCTACCAGAAGTGATAAACTCTGATAAACCGGAAGTAGTGCATACTTACTTATAGAAAACGCACTGTAGCGTCTATGTCGTTGGAGATATCAGGAAGTGGTCTTTAAAGTGACCGGAAGCACAGATAAAGTAGTTACTGTGTGCCGGAAGTAATACAAGTCATGGAAATATCGTTCATCGTCTCAGATTTATAGGTACTTACTAGAATGAATTTCTTGCTTCAAAAATGAAAACAACCCAAATTCCAGATTTTTTAATAAAAATTGCATAAAATTTACATTTTTTACAGTATTCTTACTTTTAACCTAATTTATTTATTTTTATTCATATCTAACTTTTATACAACATTTTCCAATTTTTTGAGCATCATAGGTATTGCAAAGGTTTTAACATGTAGGTATGTACCACAATTTTTGAATTAGTTGTATAGTAATGGCAGTGAAGTGTATAAGGAATAGAAAATATAAATGTTTACATTTTCTTAAAGATACAGGTAGCTACATATAATTAGTGGTACAATATGGTTGTAGCGCTGTAATGGGTATAATGTCCTCTTGATGATTTTATTTGAAGCATACAGGACCAACTAAGAAACCAAACGCTTGGTTAGAACTACCGTAATCAACGGGATAAAAGTCGACGATCGGTAATTGACTTAATTTTTTGGTACGAATTTCAAAGATTGTTTCACTTTTGGTTGTTCTCGTTTTACACCCGTCGATAAGAACGTTTGGTTTTATTGCCGTATTGGAAAATTCTTGTTCATTTTCTCCTAGTAGCTTTATTGAGAGATCGTTATTCATTGTTTTTGAATTGTACCACGCGACTCCATTAATACACGAATAGGTAAAATTTTGGTATGCGTCCTGAGAGAGCAATTTTAAAAACGTCATCTGCACAACACCTACTGTCTCGTATGTTATCTAAAATGGTTTAACATTTAAAACAAAAAGGCGATTTCATAAGATGTATCTACCTTAAAACCACCTCGCAAGTTTGAATACCAATTATTCGAATTTCCCTCCTTCCTCCATGGAATATTAGGCATATGGGCGCTGTGTACATCTGGAGGTACGCATGTCTCTCCACCGTTCGATAGGTCGCAATACACATATATGGCATCATCTGGCATGCCGCTATTTGGATCAATCCAATACCAACCTAGAAAATAACCACTTAAACATTTATATATGACGAGCGGCGATCCAATATGTCAAACACTCAGAGCAATAGATTTCTTCATCAAATATTCTGTGTAACCCAACGCACAAAGAATATTCGAGAATCTACGGCTACACTTTCAGTCATCTCCGTCATCAAAGCACAAAACTATGTTTATTTGTGATACTAAAAACAGGTAAGGATACATTTCGTTTGAAACGTCTATCACCAGTCATAAGTAGCCTTGACTTTGGAAGGTACAGATCTCTGCAGTGTGGTTCTAGCAAGATGGTGCCACGCTGCTCGCCAAACAATGGATTGTTTTAAGTAGAAGTTTACATGTCCCATGATTTCCCGTAGTAACGGGCCTTCGATTTTGGGAGTAACGTTACCTAAACGTTTTATTCGTAAATTGGACCTAATTTGCGTTCGTTCGTTAGGCATTGAAAATTGTACCGACCGTATATGAGCTGTTATCCAACGAAGTCGCGGAGGCAAATTAAATGGTGTTGTCTTACGCAAGTTATGTCATTAATGGTGTTTCAAAATAAATACAAAATTGTTGGTATATTGAAAGCTTAATTTGGGTAGATTTATCACATTCAAATTTGGGAACGTTGTGCTCAGATAAAGCGCCAATTTTAAATATCCTAGCAAGATCAAAATCGATACCACCTGAATTATACCCTTACAATTTATAGAACTTGTTTTATTTAACTTACGGAGTGTACTACGTGAGCGGAAACACGCGGCCGGTGCGGTCGTCGCGGCTATTTCAAAGCATGATAGTTTATTAGAATGTCCTACCTAGCAACCACGTACCACGCGGCGCGCACTGCTAAAGCGTTTTTGAGGCGACACAGGAGGTCAAAATATTTGATATTTCCGCGTCTGCCGCTTCAGTCTTAACAACATGCGCTTGCATCACTTTATGTTCGGTGCTTGCACGTAGGACATTCGC
Organism: Photinus pyralis; assembly: GCF_008802855.1. Taxonomy (NCBI): domain Eukaryota; kingdom Metazoa; phylum Arthropoda; class Insecta; order Coleoptera; family Lampyridae; genus Photinus; species Photinus pyralis. Next base: position 25,495,909 of record NW_022170403.1, read on the forward strand.
TGGTCGCGTTTGCCGTTTACGCCGCGCTTGCAGCGTCAACCGCGCCGGCGGCGTTAGCCGCGTGTTGCCGCTCATTTAGAACACTGCGTAAACTATCATGCTTTGATATAGCTGCGACGACCACGCCGGCCGCGTGAGTTGTCGCTGACGTGGGACACTGCGTTAGCTTAATTACTTAATGTAAGAAACCTACCATTCAAATATTGTGGATGTCCATAGAATAGATCTTTACAACTCCTTGCAGGGTTTTCTTTTGTACCTAAAGGTTTTTTAATGCGATCTAAATCTTGTCTCATACTATATATGCTGTTATACATATCCAAAAATTTCAAATCCTCGTCCCTTAGTTTATTTTGTCCAGCGATTTGGGGATTAATATACTTTAAATCTTTCTCAAAATCATTTCTGAAGATAGATAATTAGACGAAGTTAGGGGCAAGTCAAATAATTACATTAAACTTTCCACACTTCTGCGTGATCTGGATAATTCTTGTTGGAATAAGAGTTCTGGTGGTAGTAAAGGCATATCAGCAGGTGGACCAGGAGGCCCCGGAGGTCCAGGGGGACCTGCTTCACCTTTAACTCCTGTAGGACCCAATAGGCCTTTGAGTCCTGTAGGACCTTCGATACCCATGGGACCTGGAGGTCCATCATTCCCTTTTAACCCAATATTTCCAATAGGACCCTACCAATATCAATATAATTAGCAATTGTTATTTTAAATGAATTAACTTACAATTTCCCCTTTCTTCCCCTCCGGTCCTATAGGCCCCTTAGGACCAGGTTCACCTTTTTCGCCCATTTCACCCTTAATACCAGGCGGGCCAATGTCTCCTCTATGTCCTTTCATGCCTCTTCGTGTTCTTTCCCCTTTCTCGCCTTTGGGACCGGTTTCGCCCGTTTTACCAGGGAGACCATCACCACCGGCTTTACCTGGTGGACCCACATCTCCCTAATAAAAAAGCAAAATACTCAAAACTCAAAACAATCCAAACAGAAAACTGCGTATTTTCCTACCGCCGGTCCAGGAGATCCTCTTGGGCCTGCTACACCTTGCGTTCCAGGAACACCTTGAGGGCCAACGGGTCCTTGCAACCCAATGGGTCCAGGAACTCCTTTGTCTCCCTTATCACCAGGTAATCCAGTGTTTCCTTGAAAACCAGCTGGACCTTCGGGACCCTGGTCAATACATGAATATAATTCTCAACACCAAAAATGAACTCTTACCTGTTTCCCTGGCGAACCTGCGGGTCCTACTTTTCCAGGAGGACCCGCTTCACCTGGTTCTCCGGCATCTCCTTGCTTGCCATCTGCACCTTCTTTTCCTGGTTCGCCCTTGGGTCCTATTTCGCCAGGTACTCCCGGAGGACCTTAGAAAGGTATCTTACTCTCTATTCGTTTGACTTAAAAGCTATCCATACCTGGAAATCCTGGAGGACCAGCGGACCCTTTAGGCCCTTCCGGACCAACCACTCCCCTCGGCCCTGGTGCGCCTTGATGGCCCATTTTTCCTTCATCTCCTTTAGATCCAAGCGAACCCTTCTCGCCCTTCAATAACGTATATTATGAAGACTGTGTTAGAGAATGTCCAAGGAAGTTAAAAGGCATAAAGTAAGTTTTACCCTGCTGCTATAATAGCAATTCTAACCGAAAAGCATTGAATAAAATAATAAAAATAATTTTTTATTCAATGCCCAAAGCTTCGTATCGTATCGACAAAATGTTACTTACAGGTTTCCCTTCTATTCCAGGTGACCCACTTATCCCTGGCATACCGGAATCTCCTTTTTGGCCTTGAGGACCTTCAGGCCCTGGGGGCCCAGTAACTCCTTCAATTCCTTTTCCTCCTCTAATTCCAGGTTCGCCAGGTGGCCCAGCAGGACCAACGGGTCCTACTAGACCAATATCTCCTATTTCACCCTTTAAACCGGCCGGGCCTGGGAGCCCTTGAAGACCTTGCGGTCCCGCAGGACCTGTTGTTCCATCGGGGCCATCTTCTCCTTTTATTCCTTGTCGACCAATTTCGCCCGGCAGGCCTTTCTCTCCTGGTGGACCTACTGAACCCGGCTCACCTCGCAATCCTTGTGATCCGGAGCTACCCATTGGACCCTAATGAACCACATATCAGAAAAAAGTTTTATCTAATTTCAGTTGCACAATCGACATTATTTCTTTATTCTTAACTCCTAACCAACAAATATTACACTTACACTTTCGCCCTTTGCTCCTTTAAAACCTTTCTCTCCTGGAGGGCCAATTTCTCCTTTATCTCCGTCTTCACCTGGAGATCCAATTGGACCAGGGGGGCCAGGTAACCCTCTTTGCCCGGGTAATCCATCTCTTCCACCCGGTCCGGGTGGCCCAGTACCACCACGTTCACCCTTCGCCCCAACTGGGCCAGCAGGACCCACTGGTCCTACTCGACCTTCAGGTCCAGGGGATCCATCATGTCCGACTCCTCCTTGCGCACCTTTGTCTCCAGCGTGTCCATGCGGACCAGGTGGACCTAATTCACCTTTTAATCCGGGTATGCCCTGTTACAAAAATGTTGTTTGAGTTACAGTTAAGCTGTTCTTACCTTAGACACGTACGGGCAATCCGGCAGGACCTCTTTCACCCGGGAATCCTGCAGCACCAACAGCCCCTTGCGGTCCTGGTTTTCCTGGCGGGCCAGGCAAACCCGGTGCTCCCTCTTTGCCAGAGTCTCCTGGTACACCCGGTTCCCCAGGATGCCCAGGACTCCCAGGGATTCCAGATTCGCCAATAGGGCCTCGCTCCCCTGCCGGTCCGACCGGTCCAATTACACCGGGTGCTCCTGGTGCTCCTTGTGATCCTGACTCACCCTACCATACAAATTTGTTTCATAACATAGATACATATGAATAAAGAAACATACAGGAGGTCCTCTTTCACCATGTGGACCGGGAAGACCGTCTTTACCGTTAAGCCCCGTGGGACCTGGTAATCCAATGAAACCTCTCGGTCCTTCAGCACCTTGTGAGCCTTGGTCTCCTTGAACACCAGGTGGACCGGGCTGTCCTGTATCACCTTTAGGACCGGGGGTGCCTTCAGCTCCTCTTTTTCCTCTAGATCCTCGAAATCCTCGTGGCCCTGTTTCGCCCCTCTCTCCCGTCGTTCCAGGATTTCCCTTTTAAATTAATACTAATACCATTAAGATTACATTAACAGAAATAGGTATTATTACCCTATCGCCCTTGTCACCTGTTGGCCCGACCTTTCCATAACTACCTTTATCGCCCTTATCCCCAGGTCCCCCAGGATAACCAGCAAAACCAGGAATACCCATTTTACCTTTTTCTCCTGGTGGACCAATCACACCTGTTTCTCCACGAGGCCCATCAAAACCCTGCGGAAATTTGTTATTACATTGGATTGAAGTGTAGTGAAAGGCATTACTTTGGGACCTTCAGGTCCTTCTAATCCAGGTATTCCATGCGGGCCAGGCAATCCTTGCTCTCCTTTTCCACCTGAATCGCCTTTCTCTCCATCAATCCCGCGTTCGCCTTTATCGCCCTTTTCTCCCGCTGATCCTCTCTTTCCTTCGTCGCCTTTAACCCCACGACTTCCGGGAAACCCTATGGGACCTAGAGGTCCAGGAGGCCCATGTTCTCCTTTTGATCCTGCGGTTCCAGGCGTTCCTGGATGTCCTGGAGCACCTTCAGAACCAGATAGACCAGGTAACCCAGGTTTACCTTGAGGCCCCTACATTCAGTATCCATGTAGAAATTGAAAGGTTTCATCTCGCAATTATTTTACCATTATTCCAGGAGGTCCCAACATTCCTTGTGGGCCAGGTGACCCAACTGGCCCCGGCGGCCCTGGTTGTCCGGAAGAACCGGGTTGCCCAGTGGGTCCACTATTACCTTTCGGGCCGGGTGGCCCTTCAATGCCCGGAATACCCGGATTGCCAGGTAAACCTGGTATACCACGAGGACCGGTAAATCCACGTGGCCCCTGTTAGAACAGAATAGTGGAAAACTATCGTTCATGTTTATGATTACCATTTCTCCCGTTAGTCCAGGTAACCCAGGTGGCCCTTCTTCTCCTTGTAGTCCATCATGACCTGTTAATCCAGGTTCTCCGGTTGCGCCAACAGCTCCTCTTTCTCCTTTGTCTCCAGGCAATCCCGGCAATCCTTAAAATACAACATGAAGACCATTACCTACGCGATCTTAAATGGACACACCTATTAATCCTTGTTCCCCTTTTGCTCCTGGTGGACCTGTTAGTCCCCGTTCTCCATCGCGGCCAGGTTTTCCTCTACGACCCTCTCGACCGGGAAGGCCCGTTGGACCTCTTTCACCTCTTGGTCCCTTAAAAATCGATTTTATACTATGGACAAATCAACCTTTAGGAAAGACTGACCGGTTCACCGACATCTCCTGGTTCACCTTTTGTTCCTTCCGGACCTCTTGGACCCGAAGGACCCGGAAGACCTGCCAATCCCATAGGTCCTTCCACACCCCGCATCGCCATCTTGCAATATAAACCCGTTTAATACATTTAGCTTAAGGTGTATAATTATATTTAAAATACCATATGTTGCGAAAGCATTTGCCTAAACGATTCTGCCTGCACATCGGGACCTTTTTCATTTCCTTGGTTGTTCAGCTAAAATTGGTGTAAAATGCAATTCGACCCGATCCAGGATTCTTACCGGAATCATAAAGACGTGTCCCGGTGGTCCTGGGGTGCCTATCGTTCCTGGTATGCCATCCCTACCGGAGTCACCTTTTGGACCAGGTGGACCCACTGGACCAGCGGGTCCTGGATAACCCCTGACACCAGGCTGCCCTACATTCACATAGTAAGGGTATCTGGTATCGTGAGTAGTTTCAGTTTCTGAATGCGAATTGCCACTTGGTTCGTTGTCTGGCTAGAATACAAGTGAGAATATTGATTTATCGATATACAGTAATGTTCCAATAAATTGTCCTTTAAAACAGGTTTAACCTTAGATCATAGTATCAGAGATGTAAATAGTATGTATGATCGAAGGGTTTACCGTACATCACCACGCGCGATATGTTGTGCAGATATCTGTTTATGTGTTAATCAAAATTAATTTCATAATGGAATTTAATATTGACTACATTAGAGTACAAATATATTAGACACATGGACACCCAACTGGTTCGTACTGGGTATAACATCTCAAGAAAGCCAATCTTACACTTCAGAATGAAAAGCTCTAGACGTACCGCTTTTTAAAAGATAATCTAGTTGTCTTAGCTTTGTCTTTAACAACCCTGTTAACAACACATTGCTAGTATCTCACCTCACTGTTCCCATTTTCGTTATTATCTTCTTCGAATGATACTGACGAGTTTCTAAATACAGAGAGATCTGGTTCTTCCAATGTTTCTTCTCCAAAGTTTATATTTACATCGCCTATACATATATAGGAACGCTAGTTAACAAGGTGCAGAAAATAACTACATTTATACCTACCATTAGTATGCGTTTCAGATAACGCATCTGCATCGAATGAGAAAACAATTTCTGGTTGTTCTTCACTTGAATTGTGAGATGCGATCCCAGTAGTGATTACTGAATTCATGAAGGTTTTATTGACTAAAATACCATTCGGATGGGACGAATGTACCTGGGGTTGCGAAATGTGGATGTTATTTATTTTAGTTTCTGACATACTTCCAGCGTTATGATGCGACGTTCCATCGATGTGATGAATTGATAAACCACCTAATATAGCGTCAGTTACACCAGTTGCACTACTACCCCCACTCTGGTGAAAAGAGACGCCTTCGCCCCTTCCTGGCGCAGAGTCCGTTATAAGAGTTGCGCCTATATTCATACTGTTCGTTCCACCGGAGGTCGTCACACGATTTTCTGAACGGCCACCACTAGCTTGGTGAAATGAACCCGTTTCACTAACGCGTATGGGGCCCAGTATACGTTCCACGGCAGAATGTGCAGTGTCTTGTCCTAAACTGGCATAAGTATTTTGACTAAGTGATACACCTGCTTGCGAAGAACCAGTAGTTTGTTGTGCGTTACTGCCTCCAGCAATATTTCCTTGGACAAAACTGCCGGAACCACCATCACCACCTGTATGGTTAAATGATATTTTTCCTCCTCCCCGAAGAAAGGTTCCTGATTGATGGCTAGATGTACCGCCATTGAACTGTTTAAAGTGTGAATTACCCGTTGGATATGTAGAACCCGTTATGGTTTGGTAGTGTGTGGTTCCACTATCTAAAATTTGTAGCTTAGTTGGAGTTTGGAAAGCAACCGAATTCTTACTTATAGGACCCATGTTCGTGTTTAGGTTAGCACCGCTTTCGTGTCTATACGAATGTTGAGTGTTATCAAATGTTCCTTTGTTATACATACTTAAACAATTGGGAGCATGCTGAGTGCAGTGCTCGTAAGCTTCATCGGGTGTATGTGCAATTTTTAACATTTGCAAATCGCCCTTAAATTAAATGATTTAATTGATAAGGAGTACATTCTTGCTAGCACTCACATTGTAATATCCTTCGTCTGAAAGTTCGTATCCAATGGTGATTATACCAGTAGTGTCAATTGTCGATGTACTGGAACGGGCCAACTCGCGTGTGATTGTTGTTGTACAATCTATAGTTGCAGTAACGGAATCACCTTTTACACTGATCGCAACACGATGCCACCTGTTAGTCATAACATGACACAATCATTTTGCGATAATGTGAACTTACTCTCCATCGTCAATAGATTTACCGAAGGAAATAAAAGTACCTTCGTCCGGAATATCTTCAAAGTCTTCATAGTAGATGCTAATATCCCTTCCTACTGTAATAGATAGCTGCTCTTCACCTTCATCGTTATAGATAGTGAACAGGGGAGACATTTGACCTAAAGGTTACACATATATTGATTAATATATTGTACTACAATAGGCTAATTTACCTGACGACGGTCTAATCACTAATAAAATGGAAAAGTCTTTTGGAAATCCGTTGGGAAATATTTGTTGAGCCGTAAGTGAAATTTGCGCACGACTTCCAAATCTATAGGCCCATTCTGAGCGCGGCGGATCCCTTCCTTCTGGTATGTAATCGGCGCATCTTCCTACTATCCTTAAAATACCCTCAGGTTCATCCCATAAATCAGCCTTTTCAATGAAATCCACTATATTATCTAATTAAATGAATTGCATTAGCAAACAATACAGGGTGTGACATATAAGTATATAAAAAAATTGTAGGGTTATGAGGGGAGGGGAGCAAGAACCTTTTGCACTTAAACTGTGGGCCCAACGTTAACCCACCCTTAAAAAATGGTGAAATTTGCATTTGTTCTTTAATCTCTCAGTAACCATAAGATTTACAAAAATTGGTGCCATGTCTTTCAATAGGTTTTGGGGTGTTCCCTTTCCGATTTTGCAAATTTTTTTTCAAAATTCCTACCACGAACGAGCGCGCCTCTAAATGGGGTGCGAAACAATTTTAATTTCGACGAAAGTTGGTATTTGGGGGTTGAAACATGAAGATCACGCATCTAAAATTAGTTTTTGAGAATTCAAAAAAAATATTCTACTGCAATTCTTGGCCGGACAACGAACATGTAGCGAATTCCATGAAAATTGATGTGTAGGTACATATTTGATGAGTTAAGGAACCAAATTTTCGAACAGTTTTTAAAATCACTTTTCAAACAAAAGTTATACTCATTTGAAGATGGGTCCGGCGGGTCAGAAAGTGTCCCTCGCCTACTAGTGAGTCATCTAATTTCGCATGTAATGTAACATTTTCCCACCAACCGAGCCACGCACAATCTACATATTATTGGAATCGAATTTGTAGACTTGAATACCATGACCGACATATCGAATTTTTTAACATCATGTAATTATAATATCGACTTAAATCGTTAATTTTTTGTTATTTGGACTAGAGATGTAACAGAAGTGGTTATATTAGAAGCTAATTCGGAAGCGGAGTTTTTAAATTTGGTTTATCGGAATCGGATTCGGAACCGGAATCTGAATCGAAACCGGAATCGGAACCGTAAAGAAGAGACATGTCACATCTTAAATTACAATACTAATAAATATGTACAGGGTGTAAATCGAAAAGTGGAACATAGGCGTACGCGTTTAACATGGGAAATTACTTTTTCTTTGGGCAAACGTTTCCTAATTATTAAGGATCCTCAGATCCTTTATAGTTTTGTATTGTCGTCCGTCCGTCCGTCCGTGTGCGCTCTAACTCTTTTTAAAAGTGGCCGATTGTGTTGAAATTTGGTGTACGGGTACTTTGGACATTAAGGACGGGCGCTATTGATTTTCAGGAAGCTGGTTCAACAGAAACGAAAGTTATAGGACTTCGAGTGAATCGGGAACAGGAAAAACTGTGGGCTCAATATAATACAAATCAAAATATTTCATTCCCTAGGTTATGTATCGAGTTCGGACTTTCGCTAGATTATTCCCTATGACCCTTAGATGTGTAATAATTCAATATAACTCTTCTCTGTGGTATAGGTCAAAAGTTTTAGAGCAAAATGTACCCAAAATTATTCTTTACACACAAATTTGGAGTTGTAAAAGCTTTCAAACGCGTTATCTTGATGCTGAAAGAGGACATCACGTGCAAATTTGATAACCGCATGTGTGTGGTTCAAAGATGTTAAATTATTTTTCCGAGGTCACATCGGTTTTGATCAAAATACGTCAAAATCGTTATTTATGCACCAAGATCGTTGGGAAAAAGACTAGGGGCATTATCTCAATGCCCAAAACATGAATTTGATGCATTTTTGGCGACCACGTGGATTTTGATCAAAACATGTCAAAATCGTTATTTATACACCAAGATCGTTGGGAAAAAGACCAAAAGCAGTATCTCAATGACCAATACATGAATTTTGATCTATTTTTGGCAACCACATGGATTGTCAAAATCGTTATTCTTGTACTGATATCGTTGGGAACAAGATTAAGAGCATTATCTCAATGACCAAGACATGAATTTGAAGCATTTTTGTTAACTATGAAATGTATTATGTAAGATTAAAATAAATTGTCGTTAAAAGTGATTGTAATACTGAGGATCCTTCGATATTTCGTTGTATCGGTTTATTTTACGCAAAAATAGTTCAAATAAAAGTTATAGAGATATAAATTCTGCATCTAAATCATGTGAAACGATTATTCTACCTCTTCTTGTACGCGAAAAAATTAATTAAAAGGATTCTGTTTTCTCGAGTTTTTAGTGTAAGTAGCCATGGACTATGTTTTTCTTTTATCATAGTCCATGGCTACTTAGACTAAAAACTAAACTAAAAAATCCTTACAATATAACCGGTTGTAAAAAGTCATCCCTAATATTTTATAGCAGAATTCTTAATGTGTATTTAAAATATTTTTAAGCTATCTTTGTATTAGATATATTTTCACTACCACAGATAAATACCAATATTATAGAGATCAACTTGCGCAATTTTACAGCTCCGTTTAGGAGTGCGTCGTTATTAGTTGCAGGGCCGTAGCCAGAGGTGGACGAATTAGGGCACCGCCCTGGCAGACAAAATTTTCGCCCTGGCAGGAGAATAGCGATGAAATTCTAAACAAGGATAAATTGTGCAATACTCTTGTGCAGATAAAGCGCATTTTCTTTAAAACATTCATTTTGTCTTTGTAAGTACCCTCCTCCCATAATCCACTCTTGAGGTATAAGGAATTATAATCGTCACGATAAGCGGTTAAAATATCTTAACCTTATCATATCCAATCCAAGCGATAATACACTTTTATTACTGCTGCATTGTCTGTTGTTGGCTGATAATTTGTTAAACGCAATGAAATAATCAATCAATGACCTTGAACTTGAACTTTAACTTTTGAAAAAATTGCCTCTCTCCCCCTATAGTTAGCGCCCCGTAAACACCACTTTTTAGCGCATTTCCACAAAAATAAAAAAAAATGCACTATTGTGGCCACTTTGTCCGTCCGTCCGTCCGTCCGTCCGTCCTCTCGTTTTGCGACGCTACTAGTTCTTTATCTTAAGAGCTATTGTTCTACTTTTTTCGCTATTTGGTTCGTTATGGTGTCGAGTCTTGCACCAAGGAAGGAATTTTTTCTGTAACGCTTACAAAAAAAGTTATTGTAAAAAAAACAAAAAACCGTTTTTTACATGTTCCATAATTTTACACTTTTGCCGTTTATTAACGATCCTAGAGATCGTTTATAATTTTGCATTGCTGTCTGTCGTCTGCCTGTTGGTCTGTCCGTCTGTTCTTTGTCTGTCTGTCCCTCTATCTGTCCGTGTGAACGATAACTTTGTTTAGAAATGTCCGATTGCTTTTACATCTCCGTTAGTTATGAACTGAATTGCATGAAATTCAATATGGGCATAGCTTTAGTCATATAATACGCAATGCCAAAAGTTGAGTCGAATCGATTCAAAATTCACAGTGCCCTTTTCGCATCTCGACCATTTATAAACCGAATTGCAAACTTTTTTAATTATAAAAGTATTTAAATGAAATTTGATACATAGCCACTTGGAATAAATGAAAATCAAACGCCAGTTTCAAAATTTGGTTTTGCGCATGCGCAGTGCCAACTTTTTTATTTATGGAAAAATTTAAGCGAAATTTGATACATAGGCACATGGAATAAAGGAAAATCAAACGCCAATTTCAAAATTTGGTTTTGCGCATGCGCAGTGCCAACTTTTTTATTTATGGAAGAATTTAAATGAAATGTGATACATAGGCACTTGGAATAAAGGAAAATCTAACGCCAGTTTCAAAATTTGGTTTCGCGCATGCGCAGTGTCAATTTTTTTATTTATGGAAGCATTTAAATGAAATTTGATACATAGGTGCTTGGAATAAAGGAAAATCTAGGGCCAGTTTCAAAATTTTATTTTGCGCATGCGCAGTGCCAACTTTTTTATCTATGGAAGCATTTACGTGAAATTTGATATTTAGGCGCTTGGAACAAAGGAAAATCTAACATTAGTTTCAAAATTTAGGTTTGCGCATGCGCAGTTTCAACTTTATTATTTAGAAAAGCATTGAAATGAAATTGTTACTTGAAGTAGCACGTCAAAAGTGGATTGCCCATGTGCAACGCTATCTTTCATATTTGTGGTCGGATTTTTACGATTTTAACAGAAGTTGCATCTTACAAATGGGAAATGAATGCAAGTGGAAATGCGCTTTATGTAAATCGTTTACGATTACTTTTTAACTTGTTTAATTCGCGCTGGGTATAACAATCAAGACCCTGATAGCAACAAACCTCTGGCTACAGTCCTGATTAGTTGTACCTATGCTTGTAAATCTGTCTTAAAAATTCCTACTCCAAGATGATAAATCGATAAATTTTTACATGCTTTTAGCATTGGAAATGCTTATGTTTAGTACAAGTATATTGAATTATATTTTTCCCTAACTCTTGTCTATACTTTTTATTTAAAATCGTAAACTTTTTGTAGCAAACTAAATGGTGTCACTAAAGAAAAAGTAAGCCGCCACCTGCGATGGCGAGCGCGCGCGTGCGAATTTTTTAATTCTATTGATGCTGACTGGCGGGCGTTGTCCCACAAAATCGCTGACTGACCAGTTCCGTCCCGATATTTAAGTGACTTTCATTATAATATACAACAATACTATTTGTGTAATAATTTTCAGCCTTAGTATATGTTGTCTGTGGCCTTAGTAAATTCATTTAATTACTAAAGTCACTAAATATAGAAAGTACCGCAATCCATTGGGCTCGTGTGTTAGAGAGAGAACGCATGATTTTTGCCCAAAAATGGCGGAAGTTACCAGATTCTAGTAACTTTAATGTTAGGGATTGTTGCACCTGTTTGGAGATATCGGTATATATTTTTATAAAACATGACAGTACTATGAAGTTAGGTTATAAAAAATGACAGCTATTCAGATTTTATTTGTCAATTTTTTAAGTTGGCAGCAAATTTGCCCAAAAATGGCGGATGATTGCGGTACTTTCTATATCTAGTGACTTTATTAATTACTAGGCAGGTACGACATCTTCGGGAGCGTACCGGCGGCGCCTGTTCTCACTTTCATTTGTCTGACCGCAGTATGTTTATACACACAACTATTGTAATGCACTATGAAAAAACCGGCCTTAGTAAATTCAAAGACTTTTTTTGGCGCTGGCTCTTGGACTATTATTCAATGATACTATTTACTGTCGTTTTTATTAAAATCTAGAATGCGTGCGCATGTTATTTCGGTTGCATAAAATTAGGCGTCTTTCAGAAGGATTTTTGTCATTTAAAAGTAGACATAGGAAATTCCTATGTCTACTTCTAAATGAATAACACTGTATATTAAAACAAGTTGGAAAGTATTGGATTCGTTGAGCTAGTTGAGCGCGTTTTTGTGCGACGGATCGATTAGCAAACTCATTTTATGCTACAATTGTTTCATTATGAAGGAAACTTTTTGTGCTGAAATATAATCTGCTTCATGCAAAGAATTGTGACACAAAGCTAATGCGTCGAACCCGAGCATTCTACGATGATTCCTTCGAGAGTTATACCACAGACAACATATTATATGTTGTCTGTGGTTATACTTAAAAAACCTTTGCAGCCGACCGACCGACGACCGGCCGACCGAACAGCCAAAGTGAATATATAAGCGCGACTTTTTTTCAAAAACGCGCTAAAAATGTACAGAACACCATATTCACATAAAAACGCTGTCCTTGATCGCGATCATGCATCCACCAACCTATTTTTGTTTGGTTATTTCTAACTTTCGGTCACACACCAGGAACACATTAAACAAATCAGGTAACAATTCGTTATCGTGAATATCAGGAGTCAAAGCTGTTTCTAGTCTCTATAAGACACAAAAGATCATAATCACAATTAAACGCGTTCTTCCTTTTTTGTGTATATGATAACTCGCGAACAGTTTCGAATTTTCCAATTCTGTTTTCAGTATTATCTTTATCATCACCCAAGAAAGAAATGATTAAATTTTCAGTGACCCAGTAGATCGTTTGCTATATTTGTTACAGGCGGACAGACTGGACCTCCTGGGTCACTGAACATGTAACCAATTCTTCTTCGGGTAATTAGAAACACAATATTCAAAACAGATTTGGAGAATTAATTGAAAACCGTTCGCGAGTCATCATTAACTCGCTTAGGACCTCGATTCCTTCACTCAACGCTTAGGAGCTCGTTAATATTTTAAGAATTACGACTTTGGAATAGTATTCTAGTCAATCGTCAATCTTTAGCTTAATTTTACCGTTTGGAGCCTAGTTTCGAGTTTGTAAACCGGAAATATCGGCAAATCTGACAGCTGCATCATTATCACTCCACTATAAGGAAAAGGCTGCGGACGAAAAAGTATACCCATTAATTTAGGTTATAATGTATCTACTTTGCAAGTTTAACATTATTATCATCAGTTTACGCTTTATTAAACTTGCTTTTAAAATTGTTCAATATGTTACCCTGCTACCTTCTTGTTTTTGAATGCTTTTACTTTCACGTCGAAAGCTCAAAGCTGGTAGGTAACATTAATCTTGTTAATGGATTTCTAATATAAATTGCAATGCACTTTTAAGATTTATGTTTGAGGATGCCAACTTGACAGCATCTGCATTTACTTACCGACTTCTAAAAGTAACTTGATCTTATTGCTTTATTATATGGCATAAAAAACGCATTGAAAAATACATAACGAATGTTTAACAAATTAATGACTGAATTTACAAATCCCAAAAATCTAAAAAATCGGGAAAATTGAAAGACGAATGAATCGGAAGAATTAAAAACGGAAGAATACAAAGAATTCTACTTATGTGTGTATGTCAATAAACAATTTTAAGCTCAGAAAAGCTCAAGGCGAAGAGTACTCATGACTACATTTTTGTAAGCAAAACTAAATCTAAATCTCGGGATCTCAGAACCGATAAGAGATAGGTAAGTAGTTTAAATTTGTCAAAGTTGCGTATTTTGATACTGAACAAAATGCCGTTTTGAAATTTTAAAATAAATAACACATGGCCACTTTTTCCCTCTATAAGATGGTAGTTTTAAATTTTAAGTCTGACGTTTCGTCTCCGGTTAACTTTGTTCTTTCTTATGGAAGTCATTTATACTTGTTGTGTCATTTGATAGAGCTTTTTTTTTTCTGATTTCAAAAATGTAAACATCACTGTTTTTTAAATATTATTAAAATATCTTCTTTTGTGCCCGGCAAACTTTGTCTTAGGTAGTGTATGTTCGTACTTTGTTGCGTTTTTACGAATTTATAGCGCCATTTCGTATTAAAAATAGTGATAATTACATTTTTGAGATCAGAAAGAAATGACTTCCATAAGAAAAAAAAAGTTGATGATGGGTAACCGGAGGTGATATCAAACTTAAAATTTAAAACTAGCGAGTGAGAAAAAAGTAGTCATAATAATGTGTCATTCATTTTAGAAAATCTGTTTAAATAACTTCGGAAGAAATTGCATATAACTCTAAACGTCAGTATTTCAGTATTCACTCGTCCTTTACCAAAAACCATTCCATACTTGACCTTCAATTATAAGAAAACTCATTCGATTTTTACAACACGTTTAAAACTCAATCATGGCCGTTTTCGAGCTCATCTTCATAGGATTGGTATAATCATTGAATAAAAACACTATAAGAAGCCTAACGCTTATGGAAGAAAGCGCGACAAATCTCACAAATCCCCTTGCACCCGCATTGGTTGTGACCCCCGAACTCTCATTGCGGTAAATAGGAGGAAAGCAAATTCTCATTCTTCTCAGTTCAAGAATCGACTCTATTGACAGTGTTTCTATTATATTCTCAGTTCAAACTCTGTCGCGCTTTATTTCCACGGGGTTAGGCTTCTTATAGTGTTTTTATTCAATGGTATAATTGATTCCCCCCTTTGTACTTGTGATAATGAAAGTATTGGAGAACTAAACCATATACTTAATCTTAAGACTGCACAAGCGTGACGTCACTAGTGAAGTTAGCTGCTACTGCGTGTTCCAAACAAACAACACTTTGTGTGTAATTACCCATTTGGAAATTTTTAAACGCCTTTTTTTAAAAAATCGTAGTGTTTTTTTATATGGTAAGTGAATGTAAATGATAATGATGTTACTATAAATAAACTTCTCACTTTTTTAAATACATAGTTAATGTTATAATTTTACTGGATGTTAATAATGCAAAGTGTGGTTATGTAGTCATATTTTATTTACATCCGTGTATTTTATATAATCTTATATATAGTTAAATATTATAATCTAATGTGTTAATTATCTGTCAATAGTGCTACAATGACTCAACCAAAGCATGTGCTAAAGTTTAGTGCAATTGCAAATTTATTCTGTGATGCCGATGAAAGGAAGCTTATTAAAAGAGGGGAAAATGCCATCGAGTCAAACCATGTGGAAAGCTTTCAATTCATCGCTGAGTTGTTAGTTATGAAAGCGAAAGTACATGCCAGTATGCGAAACCGTTTATACAATGTTGAGGTAATGTAAATGGTAATAAATGAATATGGTCTTATTTATACATTATTAGATAAATCTGGATAAAGATGGTGACATTGTTGATGTACATTGCGATTGTCCAAGAGGACAATACCTATGTCACCATATGGCAGCGGTTTGTATTTATGGGCATCATAACATCTCCATAACTGATGTGGGGTGTTCGTGGAGTGCAAAAAAGAAACTCGAAAAAGCACAAATCAAAACAATAGAAAATTTCTATAAGGAAGGTAATCATCATTCTACAACCAGAGAACTGACAGATGACGAAATAGCCATGTTTCGTGCACAGCTACAAAAAACAGGGACTGCTGTAGGATTTTCGTGGCTATTAAGTCCTGAACCAGTGTCAGAGGGAAGTTTACTTGTAAATATAGAGGATTTCTTATTCTCTGCGGAATACTTGTCTGCAACAAATAAAGTAGAGTTTTTTGCTAATAAACTCCAAGTTTCATCTGAAACCATCAAAACGGTTAGCGGAAATACAATTGGCCAAAGTCAGAATGAAAACTGGCTAACCTATAGAACAAACCGTCTGACAGCAAGTAATTTTGGAGCTGTTTTGGCTGCTGTTCGTAGGCAAAGTTATCCTCCATCATTGTTCAAACGCTTAACAGGTACTATGTTATTTGCACTAGTTTGCATATATATAACTCATTTATTGTAGGATTTTATAATATAGGAGGCGTAACAGCTGTACAGTGGGGCATAGCTCATGAATCGGAAGCACTTGCAACATTTAGCAATATTACAAAAAAATCTGTCACTCCAACAGGATTATGGTTGCATAGCTGTGGATTTCTCGGTGCCAGTCCAGATGGTCTTGTGGATGACAATGCAATTGTAGAAGTGAAGTGCCCCTATAAATTTCGTGAGAAAGATATACGGAAAGAACTTGAAGGTGATAAATCGTATATCATTACCCTAAATGAAAGTGACATTTTTGTAAATAGTGATCATGAATATTATGACCAAATACAAGGTACATTAGAGTTAACTGGTCGAAGTGTTTGTTTCTTGGTGGTTTGGACTCCAAAAGACACCATCATTGTTCAAATAAACAAGGACCTTAACTGGTCAAAAAATGTAGACCTTTTGAAACAATTTTATATGGACCATTATATCCCACAAATATTAGAAAGTATTTTTGTAGAATAACTTGATTTTTATCTAATAGAATAGTTTTAAGTTTAAGTAAATTTATTTGTAAATTATGTACATATATTATAACAACTTAGATTTTAAGGCAGTCCAAATCAGATTATAAATAATTATATATAAGTAAAGATTTAATCGTATAATGATTCAACTTCCTTGATCAGGGGAAATTGTAAATTTGTTAGTGCCGCACATGTTTGAAATACTACAGACGCATGTGGTATTAAGGTGGATGGTATCATTCGTAATATTAAATATTGTTTTATTCTATTAATTGCTCTCTCAACATGAATACGAGCTTTAGCTATAGTCTTTGTTCTTATTACTTGCTCACGTGAAAATTGGGGTGTGTTTAAAAATGGAGGAACATTCAAAGAAACACCTTGAGGTAGCAAATCTGAAATTAAAAAACCTTTATCGGCAAGAATCAAATCGCCGGGGACCAGTGTTTGTAATACATCGCAGTGTTCAGTAATTTTTTTATCTGAAAGAGATCCAGGATAAAGTTTACTGGCAAAAACCACAACACCATTGGGTGCAACTCCAATTAAACCCTTTAGTGTGTTCCGATGTTTGTAGGAGCTGTATGTTATTCTTTGCTTTTCCATATTTTTTGATTGAATAGTGCATACCTCTGTACAATCTATTATCATTCTACAGTTGGTAAATGAACTAAAAGAATTTGGCATGCAACATTTATTTTTAAAACGTGATGGACTATTTTTCATTAATTGCACAAATAATATTTCATGAAGAGCAAACAACCACGTTTTAAATATATTTGCCACAGTTTCTCGACTAATATTAAACCTTAAAGCTAAATCGGCATTGAGTAAATTTAATTTTAATTTCATTAATGTCAATAACAGTTGATCGATTTTCGGTACTGACACAACTTGCCACCCCATGAAATAGTTTAATTTCATGTTTTCAAATAATGAAAACAATGTCAAAAAAATGTCTTTTGTGGGTAAACCAGTGTACACAGTCACTAAATGAGAATTCCCTTCAATTTTTTTAAATGAAAAGCTCTGTTTTAAATGTAGCAATTCAGTTTTTAGACTGTTCACTTCATTTTTTAGAAAATAATTCTCTGCATCAACCATGGCACCAAACGGATAACTAGTTCCAGCTGATGAACATGCCATTACAGTTGTCGATGTCGATGGAGTACTTTCAGACACTTGCATACCAACTTCTTCAGCACAGGTGGTTGCTTCGAATTGATCATCTAATCCGGACGGTCCAGGTATTGGCTGGTTAATGTCAACGTTGGCAAGGAAGTGTTTGCTAAAATCTCTGATAAATGATTGACCACATTAGATTTTAACCTTACTGTGACTTTTTTGGCAAAGCTTCTCCCTTAAACCGTTTAGTTATGTTGTAGTCAAAAATGGTCGGTCTGTTTTCCTTATCGCCGTCCACAAAATGGCAACTACAAATCCTCGAGTGCTTTCCAGGGTCTCTATCTTCTCGCCTGCATTCAAACAATTGAAACTATACATATAATACAGAAAAATAACTAATCACCTTATTAATTTTAGCCACTTTCGCAGTTCGAGAGGATCCCGTGGGAATGCAAACCATTTGCAATCGTCTCTTTCACTATAATGTTTACAGGTCGGAGCAAAACACATAACCATTATTACTATTAAGTATCTATCACTACCTATAATCACCTAATTTAAAAATTATTTAAATACTTGGCTGAAGATCGAAGTTTAAATAGCACAACATAACCTAACTTAAAGTATTTATGGTTTTATTCTATTAAAAACTAATTTTAATAACCAATATGTATCGATCTCACTTTGCACTTGTCCGTGTAAGCACGAAAATATACGTAACCGTCTTTATAAGCACAAGAATACTTATAAAAATCACTTAAAAAAATTACCAATGGGGAAAACACACATACAAATCCTTTGTTTGGAACATGGCCATGACCTGCGCTAAAAAAATGGCGGTAGTGACGTCAGAACTTGTGGAGTCTAAATGCAGATCCCACCTCTCTTCTATATCAAGTGGTAATTGATATTAATATTCCTCTCCCCATTAGTGTTCCTACTCTTTTGTCTTATTCATATAAAGAAGTGTACGATATTTTAATACGATTTTTAGTTAGATCCAAAATAGAAATTTAACATCAATCCGCGCTATTCAATAATAGTTCTGTGGCAAATAGACGTAGTCTAATGCTAAAAAAAAACTTCGGTAAAAAATAAAAACGATTTTTAAAAATCTCTATTTTCTCAGAAATATCTCCGAAAGTAGTTGGAATTTTTTCAGTTTCAAAACGGCATTTTGTTCAGCATCAAAATATGCAACGTTGACAAATTTAAACCACCTACTGAGATCCCCATGGTAAATTCGAATTCGAATTTGAATCAGTCTGTGTATTAAAAATGCGTCTTCCTGATCACAATTTGTTTGAGGAGTAATACCGTTGGCTGAAAATTCAATGACAATACTTAGTTGTCATAGCAGCAATTGTTTTAAACGGCCACCAATTTATATAAGATGACAGTGATGACAAAATTTGCTTTGATTTATATTTCACCGGGAGCTGAATAGAGTCGTTGTAACATTTGAAGGCGAGCTCACGTGCTATACTTTGAAGATACGAACTAGAACAAGGTACTCGTAAGTATAAAAGAAATGCTCATTTTTACCGTATTTTCCTCAAAGTGAAAGATCGCTATTAGCTGCACTTTGACGTCCGTCCGCCCGTCCGTCACACGTACTCCTTCTAAACCACTGAACCGATTTTGGCGATATAGGACTCATTTCCAAGGATTCCGTGCATACCCATATTTTTTGGTTTTGCACATGCGCAGTGTCAAAAATTTGGTTTAACGCATGTGCGACGCTAACTTTCTTATTTATGAAGATATTTTTTTTATTTTATTTTATTATCATCCCTCTCTTGTTTTGGGCCCTCAACAGGCATGCGCCCAATTACTGAGTGACCCGCATAATGCTATTTAGAGGTGCAAATGAAACAATATGTAAACAATACGAATATAAGTAAAATTAACGACGTTTCCAAAATGTTGTTTTGCACATGCGCAATGCCAACTTTCTTATTTATGAAAGCATTTAAATGAAATTTTATACATAGGCATTTGGCATAAAGACAAATCTACCACCAGTTGCAACATTTGGTTTTGAGCATGCGCAATGCCAACTTCCTTATTTCCTAAAACATTTAAATGAAATTTAATACATAGGCACTTGGAATATAATCAAATTTAAAACTATTTTTAAAATTTGGTTTTGCGCAGGCGCAATGGCAACTTTCTTATTTATGAAAGCAGTTAAACGAAATATCATATGTAGACACCTTGAATGAAACTAAAACTAACACCGGTTTCAAAATTACTGTTAACGCATGCTGTATGTTTTATTTATGAAGCTATTCAATGAAATTTCTAATGTAGACAATGCTCAATGCTATTTACGAAAGCATTTATAAAAAGTTCCATATGTGGACACTTCGAATAAAAGTAAAACTAATGCCCATTTCAAAATTTGTTTGTAGTTGTATACTCTCCACTATTTTTCATTAAACTGTATAGACTTCGACGCAGGCGGCTCATTTTAAAGAGAATGGGGTAAGGTCTAAGGATCTCGTGCCTACTGGTATTTTTTCCTGGTCCTAGCATTAATATTATTAGGAGGAAAATACGCTCTCGTCATATTATGTTTGCATAATGGCTTTTTAAACTTGCAGACAGGCAGATGGCTTGCCTAATTTTTACACTCTCAATTTCTCAACTCAAACAAACAACAAAAATTCATGTATGTAGGTGGCCATGGTTATTGAATTTTCATAAGGTTTCTTTACGAGAACCTTTTTCAGTTCCCTGACTACATTGACTTCTGATGAAAAAGATACAAAAATCGTTTCATGATTTACTCGAATCCTTTCTAGTGCGTTTGTAAAGGTAAGTTAGCGGGTAATGGGTATAGTAGGTATGGTGTACGTACATGACATGGCTCATTTATTAACTTACCACTAACGGCTAATGTTGTTGAGGTACATGTGTATAATGTGGCTATTACGAAAGCTAATCTAAGAATTGTGTCTGTTTTATATTTTTTCCGCCAATCCATTTTTGTTTTGTGTTGTTTTCTGTGCTTCTTTCGATGTAATCTTGTACTAAATTCGCATCACGGGCGGTCACTGCAAAGATAAACATTATATTAAACTCTTTTAATAGTATAATAATATTATAAGTAGATAGAAGACACAACGTAAACAATAATAATATGCGATCTCCAAATATAGGTATACCGCAAAATAATGTTGGTAAAGAAAATTCTACTTCTCCCAACTTTATGAGAGAGTGTCGCTGTCTCGTAAGTTTAATAATAACAAAATGCACCTTATTTTAGAACATTCGAAATGCTACAGCAAAAGTGAGCGGTAGATCCCTTTTAATGAAGACGCTCTCCGAGAGGATTGGCGCGGTTCGTTCCAATCGGGCAGAAAAGAGCGCTCGTGTATATGCCTAGCTATTGCCACAAAGTAGGTAATTGTAGTAGTAACTAAAGTTGAAGCTGATGTTTATACATAGCGATCAAAAATGAGTGCTTGTCTAGTCACCTTTGGAATTTTTGTTTACATGGGAAATCGTACTTAACTTGATCTTCCAAAGGCGACTCGACCGTCACGCATTTTTGATCGTCCATTTCAGTCATGCTTGCCATGTTTTCGTTTTTTAACGTGCTCATCTGACAAAGGTTTTTTAGATTATGAATTTATACAATGATCGGGTCTATAATAACTGGACCATTTGAAAGTAAATTTTGCTAATTACCCTAATCACTACTCTTGTACTTTTAACTCTTTTAAAACAGTTAGTTCTATTAAGGTAAATACACAACACTAATTTTATTTTACAAGTTAAATAAAACGTTCGTTGGGTAAAAGGGAGAATATATTTTTCATGAATAGAGGCAAATTTTCAAAGGCATCATAATATTAAAGCTTGCACAAATATAATATATTTACACTTGCTTATTTTCCTACCTATTCCTTCTTTTTAAAATCCCGACAGACAGCTTGATACAAGTGAAGGGGTTTCCGTTTATGTTCTACGACATTAGTGTTGCAACAACCGTCTTAATTAATCATAAAATTATTGCCGCAATCTATTACAATTAATGGGGACACCAAAGTTTTATTATTAACTCTGATTTAACCTAGTGAAAAGCGGTACGAGATCGACGTGAACAGCTGTATCACATTTCTTTAGCAATTTGTTAATAGGGCATCTCATTTTATGTAATTATGTTAGATAACCACACGTTCAATTAGTAGCTTAGGCGTTAAGTGGCATCACGACGCCGACGCCTGTGTCGAAACTTAATTGTCTTAATAGCCACCCCTAAATTCATTCCGTCAAGGTGAATGATATTATCTTTATAAGATATTCATATGTTGATTGAAGTGGTGCTTATTATCATGCACGAGATTTTTTTTCGCATTCAAAACCGTTAAAATACGAGGGTTGCGTTTAAAACAAGTTAAAAAGTAATCGTAAACGATTTACATAAAGCGCATTTCCACTTGCATTCATTTCCCATTTGTAAGATGCAACTTCTGTTAAAATCGTAAAAATCCGACCACAAATATAGGGTTTACCAATAGGGACGATAGGATTTTAAACGTTTAAGGCGGCTATGTTGGATGCCAAACATTTGACATATGCTGTCAGTTGTCATCAGTAAGGCTTGCCATTTCATCATGAACAAGTTCACGTTGTCTCAACGCTTGGAAATTATCCAACAACATGCCACACAGCGAACGCTATAATGGACTTATTGCGTCAACAGTTTGGTGAATCGTTGATTTCTCAAAATGGCCCCCACAATTGGCCGCCAAGATCATGCGATTTAACACCATTGGACTTCTTTTTGTGGGGCTATGTGAAGTCAAAGGTTTATGCGAATAAACCCAAGACTCTTGACGAGCTCGAGGCCAACATTCGAGCGACCATAGCTGCCATTCCACCCGATATGATCCACCGAGTTATCGAAAATTGGTCCGATCGGATGAGCCAGTGCAAAAAGAGCCGCGGTGGCCATTTGAAGGATATTTTGTTTAAATCATAAATGGCATGAAATACAGCATCTAATAAAACCAATCAAACCTAAATTTGACCAAATTGACTGTGTTTTATTTCAATTTAAAATCCTATCGCTCTTATTGGTAAACCCGTTATGAAAGATAGCGTTGCACATGGGCAATCCATTGTTGACGTGCTACTTCAATTTCAGTTTATGCGAAGAATTTCATTTCAATGCTTTTCTAAATAAGAAAGTTGGAACTGCGCATGCACAAACCTAAATTATAAAACTAATGTTAGATTTTCCTTTGTTCCAAGCGCCTAAGTATCAAATTTCACTTAAATAGTTCCATAGATAAAAAAGTTGGCACTGCGCATTCGCAAAATGAAATTTTGAAACTAGCGCTAGATTTTCCTTTATTCCAAGTGCCTATGTATCACATTTCATTTAAATTCTTCCATAAATAAAAAAGTTGGCACTGCGCATGCGCAAAGTCAAATTTTGAAACTGGCGTTTGATTTTCCTTTATCCCAAGTGCCTATGTATCAAATTTCGTTTAAATTCTTCCATAAATAAAAAACTTGGCACTGCGCATGCGCAAAACCAAATTTTGAAATTGGCGTTTGCTTTACCTTTATCCCAAGTGCCTCTGTATCAAATTTCGTTTAAATTCTTCCATAAATAAAAAAGTTGGCACTGCGCATGCGCAAAACCAAATTTTGAAATTGGCGTTTGATTTTCTTTTATTCGAAGTGCTTATGTATCAAATTTCGTTTAAATTCTTCCATAAATAAAAAAGTTGGCACTGCGCATGCGCAAAACCAAATTTTGAAATTGGCGTTTGATTTTCCTTTATCCCAAGTGCCTCTGTATCAAATTTCGTTTAAATTCTTCCATAAATAAAAAAGTTGGCACTGCGCATGCGCAAAACCAAATTTTGAAAATGGCGTTTGATTTTCCTTTATTCCAAGTGCCTATGTATCAAATTTCATTCAAATACTTTTATAAGTAAAAAAGTTTGCAATTCGGCTTATAAATGGTCGATATGCGAAAAGGGCACTGTGAATTTTGAATCGATTCGATTCAGCTTTTGGCATTGCGTATTATATGGCTAAATCTATGCCCATATTGAATTTCATGCAATTCAGTTCATAACTAACGGAGATGTAAAAGCGATCGAACATTTCTAAACAAAGTTATGGTTCACACGGACAGATAGATGGGCAGACAGACAAAGGAACAGACGGAGAGATCAACCGGCAGGCGAGAGATAGCAATGCAAAATTATAAACGATCTCTAGGATCGTTAATAAACGGCAAAAGGGTAAAATTATGGAACATGTAAAAAACGGTTTTTTTGTTTTTTTTACAATAACTTTTTTTGTAAGCGGTACAGAAAAAAATCCTTCCTTGGTACAAGACTCGACACCATAACGAACCAAATAGCGAAAAAAGTAGAACAATAGCTCTTAAGATAAAAAACTAGTAGCGTCGCAAAGTTAGCGGACGGACGGACGGACGGACGGACAAAGTGGCCACAATAGCGCATTTTTTTTGTGGAAATGCGCTAAAAAGGTGAAAATGAACTGAAAAGTTCGAAACAAACTGACTTATTAGTTTTGCAGGGTCTATTTATACAGGGTGTTACATGACCGTATGTAAAAAAAAATTGGGTAATAGAGGGGATCAAGACAAGCACTTTTTCCAAATAAACCGAGGGTCCAACGTGTTTCGTTTGGGAGCCACCCCAACAAAAGTGGTGAAATTTGAATTTCTACTTTAATTTTTTTCTCAGCAACCATAAGAGTTACAAAGATGGGTGGCACGTCTTTGAATAGGTTTTCGAGTATGTCCTATCCGATTTTGAAAAAAAATGTACAACATTTTTACCACGAAAGTACACACCCTTAGTTGTGGGTGCGAAAAAATTCTGATTTCGACGAAATTTCGTATCTGGGGTTTTTGAACATGAAAATCACGAATCAGGAATTAGTTTTTGAAAATTCGAAAAAAAAGTTCCACTGCATTTATTGGCCGGACAACGAAAATGGAGAGAATTCCACGAAATTTGTTGTGTACATACTTGACGAGTTAAGGAACAAAAATGTCGAACAGTTTTTTAAAATAATTAAATAACTTTTCAAACAAAAGTAATTTGAAGATTGGGCCTTCGGGTTACAGTGTCCCCTGCCTACTAGTGAGTGAGACGAGCGTTTATATCTACGTCCGTTTCAAACATACATAAAATCGTGTAAACAGTCACACATGAAACGCGCCTAATTATTGACGCCCGTTCTAGAAGTCGATGGTTGTTCCCTTCTGCAACGTCCGTTTGAAGCGTTGTAGCGCAGTGACACAGTGAATAATTAGCCGCGCGTTTCTTGAATACGCATGATGCATTTACTTGTTGATTTGACAACATTGCTATACTCCTATATCTGTGGTCATTTCTTCAGGTGTAATGGCAGATCTCATATTGGTGTTTTGTTGACGGGTTATTGAATGATTTATTTTAGTTACCAGTTCATCAAAATAAGATTGGAACATCCGAAAGTAATTAAAGAAGCGCGGGTACAGGGTATAAAAGCTGCCGTGTGAAAGTTCACCGTTTACGTTTTTTTAAAAATTAATTTAAAAGATAAATACAAAAACATGGCAACTTCTAACTCGTCAGACAGGTCGATATAGTTTGCTGCACCTGAACGCTCGTGTGAGTGTGACTATGACAACGCGTTTCAAATAACGCGCGTCGTGGCGTCCGTTTAAAAACGCTCGTCTGGCCCTAGCTTAAGATGGCAGACAAGCCAAAATGGTCTACAAAACCAATATATTATTTTATTATTAAAATCTGTCCCAAAAGATGGAGAGCCGGTTCGGTACGCGCCGTTCGGGTAGATCTAGAGGTGGTGGCAGTAGTGTAGCTTAGTAGATACTCGAGCATTCTGCCGACTACTCCGAATTAGTAGGTTTTCCTGCAGTTTTCCTAATTCGTAAGATAAATACCGGTGTAGTATAGAACAACTTAAGACCTTCTGCAGGGGCACCGCTAAAAAGCAAGCCTGTTGGTTGAGGATCCAGAACAGGAGAGGGACAATGCCGGCCCATGTGGCGCAATTCAGATGAAGCTGGACTGCGGTACTAAGGGATCTCTGGTCCGAATCCGGGTGCGGGCATGGATATTTGTAAATGTATAGTCGGGAGGGTTGGTGGAGCAGCCTTGGCTGAAACCCCGTGCACTCAAAAATACAGGCAAAAATAAATAAAATAAAATAAATAAACTCATAGCTCATCTCGTGTAATTATCCCGCATTTATCAACATTTAACTGTATAGTAATGTGATGATATATGTTACTAAATGGCCGTTTAAATTAGCATGTGTACGGTGCCATCTGTTACAAAACAATCGATTTTTTCCATTTATATCGTTAGTTGGTGTTTTATAAACGAAGAAAAAACCTTAGTGTGATTCATTACAACATAATGAAGCTAATAAATGTATACATTCGCATTTAACCTTTTGCTTGCGTGACAAATTGCTGGGATTTAGAAGAGAAGTGCCGCATCTGTTAAATTGTAATAGATCCTCTGCTACTTGTGTTATTTCTCTTTGCAAAGAAATGAATTTCCTCAAATATTAAAAATATGATTGTGGCTATCCAACCGCCTGTCCGTCAGTTCCTTTGCTATGTGGTTCGTTATGGTGTCGGGGGTGCACTAAGGAATTTTTTTGTGTCACTTTAGAAATTGAATAACTTATCAGACAACACTTATATTACCTAAACATTAAGCTTGCTCGTTTTTCGTTTTGTCCGTCCGGATCCACTTCTGCGGGTTTGAGCTTTAGAGGATTTTGGAATAAGTAGCCTAAGGTACCTTGAAGGTAGCAAAACGCGCATGTTCGTTAGTGGCTTAGTGGGTAGTCGTACATTTTCCAATGTGGGAACCAAGATGGGAGCGCTCACCAGGTTCTGAAAAATGACTAGCATAAGCGATTCAGAATGTGCGTAAATGGCACAGGGAGTTCGCAAACGGCCGCGCCACACCACGATGGATCAGAGCGCCGCCAAATTCGAGTGGGAAATTATTCACCATCCTCCGTACAGCTTTGATTTGGTGACCCAGTGACTACTCTGTTTGTTCCCCAACTTGAAACAACACTTGGGGGAGTGCAATTCTCAAAAGATGAGAAGCTGAAGGTAGCGGTCGATTCCTTCCTGTGCAGGTCAGTGAGAGAGGGTATGAAAAAGCTTTCAAAGGCCAAAAGTTCATTGTTTCTGACGGGGACTACGTTAAAGTATAGCGAACAGTAAAAGATTTCAGAATCTGTACCTAATTGTATGTGAAAAATCATTGGAGACCTTAATTTACGGACAACCCTCGTATATATTCTTGGGAAAAGCCCCGTTGCCACGCGTTCCCACTCCACTACACCACTGAATTGACGGACAAAGTGGCCACAATAGCGCATTTTTAGCGCATTTCCACAAAAAAAATGCGCTATTGTGGCCACTTTGTCCGTCCGTCCGTCCGTCCGCTAGCTTTGCGACGCTACTAGTTCTTTATCTTAAGAGCTATTGTTCTACTTTTTTCGCTATTTGGTTCGTTATGGTGTCGAGTCTTGTACCAAGGAAGGAATTTTTTCTGTACCGCTTACAAAAAAAGTTATTGTAAAAAAAACAAAAAACCGTTTTTTACATGTTCCATAATTTTACACTTTTGCCGTTTATTAACGATCCTAGAGATCGTTTATAATTTTGCATTGCTATCTGTCGCCTGCCGGTTGGTCTCTCCGTCTGTTCCTTTGTCTGTCTGTCCATCTATCTGTCCGTGTGAACGATAACTTTGTTTAGAAATGTTCGATCGCTTTTACATCTCCGTTAGTTATGAACTGAATTGCATGAAATTCAATATGGGCATAGATTTAGCCATATAATACGCAATGCCAAAAGTTTAATCGAATCGATTCAAAATTCACAGTGCCCTTTTCGCATCTCGACCATTTATAAACCGAATTGCAAACTTTTTTACTTATAAAAGTATTTGAATGAAATTTGATACATAGGCACTTGGAATAAAGGAAAATCAAACGCCAATTTCAAAATTTGGTTTTGCGCATGCGCAGTGCCAACTTTTTTATTTATGGAAGAATTTAAACGAAATTTGATACATAAGCACTTCGAATAAAGGAAAATCAAACGCCAATTTCA
Source organism: Photinus pyralis (assembly GCF_008802855.1). Classification (NCBI taxonomy): domain Eukaryota; kingdom Metazoa; phylum Arthropoda; class Insecta; order Coleoptera; family Lampyridae; genus Photinus; species Photinus pyralis. The sequence goes on from NW_022170403.1 coordinate 25,523,879, forward strand.
AAATTTGGTTTTGCGCATGCGCAGTGCCAACTTTTTTATTTATGGAAGAATTTAAACGAAATTTGATACATAGGCACTTGGGATAAAAAAAAAACGCCAATTTCAAAATTTGGTTTTGCGCATGCGCAGTGCCAACTTTTTTATTTATGGAAGAATTTAAACGAAATTGATACAGAAGCACTTCGAATAAAGGAAAATCAAACGCCAATTTCAAAATTTGGTTTTGCGCATGCGCAGTGCCAACTTTTTTATTTATGGAAGAATTTAAACTAAATTTGATACATAGGCACTTGGGATAAAGGAAAATCAAACGCCAATTTCAAAATTTGGTTTTGCGCATGCGCAGTGCCAACTTTTTTATTTATGGAAGAATTTAAATGAAATGTGATACATAGGCACTTGGAATAAAGGAAAATCTAGCGCCAGTTTCAAAATTTTATTTTGCGCATGCGCAGTGCCAACTTTTTTATCTATGGAACTATTTAAGTGAAATTTGATACTTAGGCGCTTGGAACAAAGGAAAATCTAACATTAGTTTTAAAATTTAGGTTTGCGCATGCGCAGTTCCAACTTTCTTATTTAGAAAAGCATTGAAATGAAATTCTTCTCATAAACTGAAATTGAAGTAGCACGTCAACAATGGATTGCCCATGTGCAACGCTATCTTTCATATTTGTGGCCGGATTTTTACGATTTTAACAGAAGTTGCATCTTACAAATGGGAAATGAATGCAAGTGGAAATGCGCTTTATGTAAATCGTTTACGATTACTTTTTAACTTGTTTTTATTTTTGTGGAAATGCGCTAAAAAGCGAATATGTTGCTATAAATGAATATTTACTTTCTCATGATTGGAAACACTTATTTAATAATTTATCTGTAAACTCGACAGTGTCACACTAATTATGTTCCTATTAGACGTATTAATCAAAGTCGCTATCCCATTTGGTTTTCATCTGAGGCTATCAAAACTGTTAAAGAAAAAATGAAATTTCATGTGGAAATGGAAAAAATATAAAAACAAATTAGATTATGCCACCTTCAGTCTGTTGCGTGGACCAGCTAAGTTTTTGATTTCTAGGGATTATAGAAACTACGTTATTTAGTAATATTTTGAATAATTCTAAGCATTTCTGGCACATTATTAACAACAAACGACACTCATCAGGTTTTCCTTCTCGAATTACGTTTAATGACATTGTCTCCAATGACCCTGTACAAATTCTTGAAATATTTAAGTATTTGTCCTCTACTTTTTCCACTACCACTTCGATTTCACAGCATCCCGTCAATAATGAGGTCATCTATGCGGGATCGAACATTTTCTGTATTACTGTTCAAGAAGACGAAATTATTACAGAATTACTGAAAATTTCTTTACAAAAAGGTTCTGGACCGGATAATATTCCAGCACTTTTTATTAAGAACTGTGCGTCATCTTTGTCATATCCTTATTCTTAATTTTTAATCTATTTCCATAGGTGAATATCCTACAGCATGGAAAACGGTTCATGTAAAACCCATTTTCAAAAGTGGCGATAGATCAGTAGCTCAAAACTATAGACCCATCGCAATTCAATCTCTCTTTGCCAAGATACTTGAGAAATTGGTCTATCGCCGTATTTATTTCTTAATCAAGCATCGCTTAATTGATGAGCAACATGGGTTCATTAAACAGAGACTGGTCGATTCAAATTTGATTGAATATTGTGACTTCATTGCGGAAAAGATGGATAATTTATATCAGGTTGATTCTGTATATACTGAACTTCAGCAAGGCGTTTGACAGGATTGATCATGAAATTCTTAGACAAAAACTATTGCTCATTGGAATATGTGGGAATCTTTATCGCTGGTTGTCATCTTATATTGAAAACCGACACCAAGTAGTTGTAGTTAATGGTTATCACTCAGATCAGTCTCGTATCACATCTGGTGTTCCGCAAGGATCACTTTTAGGTCCTTTGCTTTTTAATATATTTATCAATGATATCAAACACTGCTTTCAATTTTCGAATTTTTTACTATACGCTGACGACCTAAAGGTGTTCAGAGTGGTTAACAACATATATGATTCTAAACTTCTTCAAAACGACCTTGATCGACTCTTCAATTACTGTCGCATTAATAACTTGTCGTTAAATTTTTCTAAGTGTTATACCATCTCATTTAAACGTAAACGAAATTACTTAACAACCTTTTATAATTTAGGTAATCAACAAATTTCGAGAGTGCAGGAAGTTAGAGATCTAGGAGTTATTTTTGACTCTCAACTTACATTTCGCTCACATATTGACCATATATGGTTGCCAAATCTTTTAAACTACTTGGATTCATTTTTCGTGCCACTAAGAGTTTTAAATCTATGGAAGCTCTTAAATTCTTATATTTTTCGTATGTGTTTAGTCGTCTTAATTTTGGCTCTGTGATCTGGAATCCCTATTACATCACCTACAGTGATCGCATTAAACGCGTTCAGAAAACTTTTCTCAAGTTTATTTCAAAAAAGTGTCTAATATGTGGATTATAAAACTGCCTGTGTCAACTTTAAAATCTGTCCTTTATCTTTGCATAGAACTAAGATTGATGTTATGTGCTTATACAAAATTATCAATCACCTTCTTAACAACTCCTACTTACTTTCCAAAATTCTATTGATTACTCCTTCCTATGTCACTCGTCAACAGCCTCTCTTATCATCTCAAGCTAGAACCAATTTCTATTATAATGTCCCAATGAATAGAATGTTTTTGTTGATTAATAACAATGCTTTTCGAAACTTGGACATTTTTTGGTTTAGCTTTAATTTATTTAAAAAGAAATTATTTAAAATATTATTTGAGATCTCTTACTTCGGTTTATTAACTTTGTTATTTATCCTTTTTCCTTTTCGACACGTCGCATCGCATTTACTATCATGCCATACATCATTTATTTTACTGTATCTTAATTTTATTTCATACTACGTAATTACATTTTGTTTGTGTCCTGCATACTAATTTATCACTTATGTGTTTAAAATTAAAAAAAAACATTATTTTAATTTATTCTGTTAACCTTGTTCAAGCTTTTATTTTGATTATGCTTGTGTCACATTTACCATTGATTTTTATTTTTTTCAATACGATGTAGTTGCTGTTTTAGGTTTGTCCTGTTTGCAACTCAAATTAATTAAATAAATAAATAAATAAATAAATAAATAAATAAATAAATAAATAAATAAATAAATAAATAAATAAATAAATAAATAAATAAATAAATAAATAAATAAATAAATAAATAAATAAATAAATAAATAAATAAATAAATAAATAAATAAATAAATAAATAAATAAATAAATAATCGCATGTTATGAATTTTACATTGAAATCCCTATGATGCGTTACGCAAGTCACATGTATAGAGTGTTACATACCAGTATATACAACAAATTGGGCGGAAGAGGGGATCAAAACAAACATTTTTTCTATAAATAAATCGAGGGGTGCGAAAAAATTCTGATTTCGATGGAAGTTGATATCTGGGGGTTTTTGAAAATGAAAACCACGAATATGATATTAGTTTTTGAAAATTCAAAAAAAATTCCACTGCAATTCTTGGTCGAACAACGAAAATTGAGAGAACTCCATGAAATTCGTTGTGTACATGGAACAAAATTGTCGAACAGTTTCTTAAAATCACTTTTCAAACAAAAGTTATACTACTTACAGATTGGTCCTTGGGGTCAGAAAGTGTCCCCGCGTACTACACCTTTTCCAGATGTAGTTCAGAATTCGTCAACTTCATTTAAGAAAAGGTGAAATGTATTTCAGATTAATCACTTCAATTTCAGAACACGTTAAATGTATTTCATAGTAGATTACATACCGAGCTGCGAAGTGGTTCATTACCTACGCAGAGGGATTAAGGTACATACATCACCGACTCGCGAAGCGTTGGTTATGAACCACAGACCATCGAGGTTTGTATACTATTGTAAGAACCATATTTTAGGATAGTCCTTGATAACGAAAAAGTAAAATGTCAACGCAATCCCTATTTGATAAATGTGGCAAGCTGGCTGGTCAAGTATGCGCGATTCTGCACATATGGGTGCAAGGGTCTTGGCAGTTAAGTTGCGTACGCGCTCTGCTCACGATCGTAAGGGATGCTAAGTAGAGCATCGGAAGTACTAGTGAGTTTGCGGTAATAGCCTTTAATGTGAGTGTCTCCCACGTGTAGGTGGTGAGTGTATTGTGCAGGCCATCGTGCTGGTCGTGCTTTGTTGTTGGGCTATGGTAAAACCCCTGGTAGATATCCGGATATATTCCTAGGCTTTTAGAGTGCATTATGCGCATGTGCCTATGACGCGGTCCCGCGGGTAGCTCCCGTTGATTATACCGCTGAGTAATCTACTCGCTCGAGTAGATCATGATGTCGACCCAATACGACAAATAAAGGCCCCATTGTTAACAAAAAGAGTTCGGGGGTGAGCTTGACCTGGATGTCGTTCCCAGGTAGAGCAATGAGCGACATAGATCGACGTTACTGATCTATTGGCCGAGGGTCCTGATCAGAGGGCCGAGGCGGGATGTGTATCCTAAATAATACACGTGCGCGCGGCGTAACCCTTTCCCAAATAGGTATGAGCTCCATCTTAACCCTTCAGGAAGTCATCCTCAACGACGCATTCAACCCCAATCGCTAACCGGAGTGCTCCAGGAGAGCTTAGGGCCAGCTCGGAGCTAACGCCCTCCGGTGATTTACTTAATTAATTAGCGAGGATCGGGGTTAAGCAGTCGCGATATTTGTTCACATGACTGAATACTGCCATTCCAACCCCTTATGCGTAGATTACATATAAGGACGTTTCTAATGAAAGGTGAGTTTACAGTAGATTTGTCGCATCTTAATAATGAGTTCTGACCAACAATTAGCTCCCATTTAATTAGCGATTTCCCTTGTTGTTATATAAAATACTCCCCATTACACTATTTACATTATTCACAATCTGTCTTAAATAGATAATACTGTGCGATCAAAAATGAGTTGCTGTCGAGTCACCTTTGGAACTTTTGTTTACATGGGAAATCGTATTTAACTTGAACTTCCAAAGGCGACTCGACAGCAACTCATTTTTGATCGCCCATTATTATAACAAATTCCACCAGTGTCAGCGTAACATTGAAATCTAGTCGACATTGGCGTGCAAGTCGGGAAGTACTTTACCGATCTCGACGAGGTTCGCAAAAGATGTTAAACAATTGCTCACTTCCAAACTTCAAAACAGTTGGCAATTGACGTATTAGGTACATATATGCTTGTGAATAAACACCAAATCGTCCGATCGCTCGGTCGCTCGCTCATTGGCTTAATCTCCGTCGATTTAAAAGAGAACGGATGGATCGATTACGATGAAATAAGATACCTATTTAAATAAAATTTGTAGACACCTCGAATAAAAGTACCTCGTTTTAGTTTTCGCATATTCAAATAAACAGAAAACTGGACCTTCATATGTTCTTTGTAACAAGAATTATAAAAGAAACCCTTTTTTGGAGGTTTGGGCAGTTTTTGGGCTGTAACTGTTTGGCCCGTTAGTATACGTAGCCGAAAAACAATTGGGACCTTTCTTATGTCCTGAAGAACCGGACAGGCAGACGGACAAACAGACGGACGGACAGGCAGACGGACAGACAGACAGCAATAACAAAATTATAAACGATCTTGAGGATCGTTAATAATACTCGTAAAAGGCGCTTTTAAAAGGTATGTTGTATCCCTTTTAAAAATCTTTAATTTATTCCTGACTGCTGAGGGTAAGCAATGCTCCTTCGTACTCAACGCGGTCTATACTCTATAATACATCCTTAGACTAATACATACATACAATACGTATAAACTACATACCAAATGCAATGCAGTAATGAAACAGAGAAATGTGCCAAGTATTAAAAATAATTTTGGGTACATTTTGTTCTAAAACTTTTCACCTATACCACAGAGAAGAGTTCTATTGAATTGCTACACATCTAAGAGTCATAGGTAATAATCTACCAAAAGTCCGAACTCGATACACGATCTAGGGAATTATGTTGATTTCTATTATATTGAGCGCGCAGTTTTTCCTGCTCCCGATTCACTCAAAGTCCTATAACTTTTGTTTCTGTTGAACCAGCTTCGTGAAAATCAATAGCGTCCCTCCTTAATGTCCAAAGTACCCGTACACCAAATTTAAACACAATCCGACACTTTTAAAAAGAGTTAGAGCGCACACGGACGCACGGACGACAATACAAAACTATAAAGGATCTGAGGATCTCAGGGAGGATCCTTAATAATTCTGAAATCGTCCGACCAATTGGAACTGGAAGCAGCAGGTATAAGCTACCTATTGTTGAAAAGAGAATAAAAATATCTGTCCACTGTTGAGTTCTCGTGTTAGTTCCGGTCGAGGTTCCGGTCTTCCGGTCGGACAAACAAGTAAACCGAGTATGATTTCGTATAGAAGTTTTTCATCATAAAATCTTTCGCTTTTTGATAAGGAACATTATTGTTTTATAATAACCGTTTTCTATCATCGGATCCCGAAGAAAGTCTTGTGTCCGAAACTAGAATTATTCTTTTTAAATTGTACTAGCCGCGCATCGGAAAAGTCGCACCGGCCGCCGGAATTCGGGGCTCGTGTAAAAATTTCGTAAAAATCCAATTTACCGAAGGAAAGTTATCGACGAAAACGTCTGGAACTGGTTTGTAATGTATTGTAATTATTATAATAACATTGAAATGGAACGGAAACGATTTTTGGTTGGCATTTTCCTCGTACCAATACTGAAGTGGAATTTTTGAATTGTTTTTCTGGAATTGAATTGTATTTTTATACGTACCTATTTGCATAAAACATTACATCCTGCGGAAATTTGCATAATTATTAACTATCCCAAAACTTTATTCTTGTGGCGTCGTTATGGTGATCATATATACCTACTCAGGTACGGGAAAAATGTATTGCCAATTTTAATCATTTTCTCTAATCGCCTATTCTGTTGCTCAAAGCCATTTTCAGACGAATTTACTTATCCTGCAATATGTTGAGTGTAAGTAACTGTGTAACACATTTTCAGCATGGAGTAAATGGAGAAATCGTTTCTGCTGTCGTGTATTGCAGTTGAAAGCGTTGGCTTTATTAAAATACTCTTGATGCGCAAGATATAGTCATATAGTCATTCCACAAGGAAACGCGAATGCTGCATCATACTCGAAACTTATCAAATTCTTGAAAAAGATTTCAAAAGGTACACTATTTTTGTCAAACGCCGTATTTAAATGAGATATTATATACCCAACTCAAAATTAAAATTAATCAAGAATCACAACGATATGTTCTTCGAAATTACTATATAATCGCACTCAAATGGAGAATTGTATCAATCGATGGAACAATTTGGGCCTTTTTTTAATGAAAAGTACGCATTACATAACGGGCGATCAAAAATGAGTTGCTGTCGAGTCGCCTTCAAGTTGAGTTCAAGTTAAGTACGATTTCCCATGTAAACCAAAGTTCCAAAGGTGACCCGACAGCAACTCATTTTTGATCGCACAGTATCTTCCGCATAGATGGAAACTAATGCACAAAAATATAGGTGTACAAAATTCGCGAACCGCGATTGTACATGTTGGATTTCTAGATATTCAGAAAATGGGTTTTAAAATAAGGGTGGTGGAGATAAACATGGGAATTTAGCCGATGAGCATTATATAAATTAATAATGAATCACAAATCGTTCCCTTCCACGAAATTTTTCCGGAAGTCCCCTCTTTGAACGAACCTCGGATTTGACAAGTCTACTGCAGGAAATAATGCGTCCAATTTTCGGTACCTTATTGTTTCCAGATTTTTAACTTGTGTTAATTTATATTTAGGGATTTAATTGTACATATTGGATCTTAAAGTAGGTATAGGTATTTCTAAATAGGACCACAATTTAAATTACTGTTAATTAAAAGAATTGTCACCTGTATGTGTGATTTAAAGCTGCTGCGAAAATGTTAAACACTCCGGAAATCCATACCAAAGCGACGCACTCGCGAACTCCGCTACGCAATCAATTCACGCACCGATGGTAAATGAAGGCGCCAAGAATTGCTACTAACCGCGGAAGTATCACTGGTGACACGCGTTTTTAGTTTTTTTTTTTATTGCGGTAGTACTTAAGACCACATGTTTCTTACTGATGATGATGGCATACCACGATTGCGTATGGGAAACAGCTTTAGATGACAATCACTGAAATCAGAATTGTCTTACGTAAGTAGTTCGCAATGTCTAATAAGAACGGGCCACTGACATTAAAATGAACTGAAGATACGGAACGAATGGATTACATTATAATATCGAGCAATTATTTTGTTCTATTTCTATATTAGCCAGCCTTGGATATAAATTAGTTAACATTTAATTAAGATTATTTTTATTATGCGAGTTTGAAATCGATCTAGGATAGATAAAACAATCACTCAACGATAAAACATATTGCTATTTTTTTGATACCTATAAATTGAGCATCACGTAAGGAGCAGAATTAATGAATTTAGGCAATTTGGACACTGTGCTATGTGCGCTATGTGTGTGCATGTTACTGCCTTGTACACCAGTAACAAAATTTAGACAAAATGGAACCACGAATCAAAACTTTTACTTTGCTGTGCTTCGTTTCTGCCTAGCCTTTGGCAAAACCTCAATATGCGCCTCAGGCTATGTGCATGAAACGGAAGCACAATTCATAAACTACGGAGTGTTATTTACCTGAAATTAGAATAAAAGATACTAGTCTAGTGATTGTTCTATTACGACATAGCTCGATCTCTGAGGATACTTTTTGTTCTGAAATTTTGAAAAGAAATATCTTAAAGTAATGGTTTCGGTGAGACACAATATCTCCGTCCGCCTGAGTCATTAAAGGTTCGTATTTATATGGCAAACGAACTCGACCGAATGGGTTGGTCCGAATATTCCCAAATTATTTCTGCCCACATGCCTCCGAATGACTGATTTCTCATGCACTTGTTTATTTTAGCGGGTGTATGCAGTATAGGTATAGCTATTGTGAATACTATGGGAAGCCGTGCACACTAGAAAATAATCCCGAACGAATTTTTCGCGAATTTTCTTGGATTTATCGGCTGGTGACCGAAATCTAGAGAATGCCAACATAAGTTACCATTGAGAAGAAATATAGAATAAGAAAGTTGACAATGGGCAGTGTGCGCATGCGCACATCTGATTTTTAAAATTTTTGATATACCTGTCTTTACTAGAAGCATCTGTGGTCAAAATTTCTAAAAAATATCTCCAAAAATAAGAACGAAGGCATTGCGCAGTTTGCGCATGCGCATATTAATCGTCAAGATTCTTCTTAGTTGAGGTGCCACAGCTATAAGCTACCGAATGCAAATCTTGAACACTGTAGGAGTAAACGCCTCGGACGGACGGACGAAGTGTATCGTTTGTATTAATAAAAGTTTTATGATGAACTCGTAAAGACATTTCAACGAATTGTACAACCTTCCAAAACGTATAGTGCAAATCGAGCGATAAGAAGATATTTCAAAAATTATTAGGGGTTAGTCTGCAGTACCTAAGTGTCTGTTCGGTCTAAGACTACGTCCGGTTGCCGTAAAGAATGTTGCTCCGAGTTTATCAGAAGTTCCAATTTTTTTGGGCATTGATTTCAAACGTTATTTTCTCGCGAGTTTTCAGAAAATCTCACAAATAAAATGCGGTGAAAGCAATTGGAAGCAGAAGAAACTTCTTTGGTTTAGCCGAACGAATATTGTGCGTCGTCAAGTAATTATCTGAATTTAAGCGAAAAGAAATTACTTGCGTTAATAAAAAAAGAAATGAATTTGTAACTGAATTTCCGTGTTTAGTTGTGGGAATAAAATACAACTGTTACCGGTCTAGGACAAATCGCTTAAACGTGCCGGCGCGGCGAGGCGTCTTGTTTATTTTTAGCCACAACAGAATATATTTTACAACCAATCAGCCAATCCAGCGTGAATTTGGGATTGGCATTCCTACTCAGAATTCGTAACAAAAATAAACCGATACAACGAAATATCGAAGGATCCTCAGTATTACAATAACTTTTAACGATAATTTATTTTAATGTTACAAAATACATCAAATTCATGTCTTGGCCATTGAGATAATGCTCTTAATCTTGTTTTGATCAAAATCCATGTGGTCGCCAAAAATAGATCAAATTCATGTTTTGATCATTGAGATAATGCTCTTGGTCTTTTTCCCAACGTTCTTGGTGCATAAATAACGATTTTGACATGTTCTGATCAAAATTCATGTGGTCGCCAAAAATAGATCAAATTCATGTTTTGGTCATTGAGATGATGCTCTTAGTCTTTTTCCCAACGATGTTGGTGCATAAATAACGATTTTGACATGTTTTGATCAAAATCCATGTGGTCGCCAGAAATGCATCAAATTTATGTCTTGAGCATTGAGATAATGCCCCTAGTCTTTTTCTCGACGATCTTGGTGCATAAATAACGATTTTGATTATTTTGATCAAAACCCATATGGCAATAATTTAACATTTTTGAATCACACACATGCGGTTATCAAATGTGCACGTGATGTACTCTTGCTGCATCAAGATAATGCGTTTGAAACCTTTTAAAACTCTAAATTCATGTATAAAGTGTAATTTTTGCTACATTTTGCTCTAAAACTTTCGACCTATACCACAGAGAAGAGTTATATTAAACACATCTAAGAGTCATAGGGAATAATCTAGCGGAAGTCCCAACCCGATACATGACCTAGGGAATGAAATATGTTGATTTCTATTATATTGAGCCCGTAGTTTTTCCTGTTCCCGATTCACTCGAAGTCCTATAACTTTTGTTCCTATTGAACCAGCTTCCTGAAAATCAATAGCGTCCGTCCTTAATGTCCAAAGAACCCGTACACCAAATTTCAACTCAATCGGCCACTTTTAAAAAGAGTTAGAGCGCACACGGACGGACGGACGGACGGACGACAATACAAAACTATAAAGGATCTGAGGATCCTTAATAAACTGAATTTAAACACACGTATCCTTCACAAAACTTTTAAAGTCTACGATTTTGCCCAGTAGGAATTTCTCGTCGATCGGTTAATTTTGCTTGTATGCAATGTATATGTTACCGGCAAACTGCGAAATCCGGCATTTTGCAAAATCCCTAGGCATTTTGCGAAATGGCCAATGCAGCAGGCAAAGTGATAAATGGAACTCGAGTTCGCACTTCTCCTGCCTCTCTTTAGGGATTTCGCAAAATGCCTCAACGTTCAGGCAAAGTGAGAATGCTCGGATATTTTCCACAGATTGTGCGTACGGGAGTGCCAAACGTAAAACCGTCGCGTTAGTACTTTCCCCCATCTGATATATTCTCCACAGTAAATCCAAAGCTTGACTCAACAGAAAACTTATAGATGAAATGCAGTCTAAACGGGAGCGCAATATTTAGCGAGTACCTACTTAAATAAAATCGCAATCGTCGTGTCGTTTACCATCCAATGGTAACGCTGTATGCGCAATCTGTGGGAAATGACGAAGCCTCGCACTTTGCCTGCATGTTTAGGCATTTCGCGAAATCCCTAAAGAGAGGCAGGCAAAGTGCGTTTCTCACTTTGCCTGTTGCATTCGTCATTTCGCGAAATGCCTAGGCATTTTGCAAAATGTCGGATTTTTCAGTTTGCCGGTAACATATATACATTGGAAGTTAACGAAAAACTTCAAGGTAACAACTCCTTGACAAATTCGTAGAAGAAAAGGTATCCGACGGAAAGAACTACTTTACAGTTCGTAACTTTCTCTAATTTTACAAAGCATTCTATTAGCCAGGAATAACCGGCCGTAACCCGTTTTATGCCAACATTTTCATCGATATGCATGCAAAAATTAACTAGCAAAATATTTCTCCTCTTAACGTTTAAACTACTGGTAAACACGGAACAGGAATGCGCAATTAACTGGTTTCGTCGGTTTTAATGTCTTTTTATCGCCAAACAATGAAAACGGCAAATCAGATATCGTTGTTGCGACAAGTATGATGTCATCTCGAGAGCAATGCGTATGCGTTTAATACTTAAAGCTTGAAGACTTCCTCGGGGTTCTCCCGACTTCCTCTGACTTCTTCGGTATTCTCCCTGACTTCCCCCAACTTCCTCTGAATTCCTCCTGACCTCCCGGTCTTCCTCCCGACTTCCCCTGCCGTGTACAAGAGATTTCCTCTGCGGTCAACCCATCGTTATAGTATTATAGTTTTACTGATTTTATATTGATTACAAACAGTAATAAAACATTACAAAAAATTAATAATGTGTGTTTAGTTCATGAAAAATGTTGCCGTATATTGTTATTATACAGGGTGATTCCTATAGTACCTGCCACCGTTTGGGAGCGTATAGGGGGTGCCTAGGGGAGTATTTTGATATAGGACACTTGGGGTCGGAAATCTAAAATAAGGGCGCCAGAACCAAATTTATCTTCTGGAATTTCACGCCTGTATGTAGGCAACCCAACCGACCGACGTTTCGCGCGGAGCGATGCAGAGCGAGTTAGCGCGAGGAAGCGACATGGGAGGGAAGGAGGGAAAACGACAGTCAAAAGCAATAACGTTTACAAGTGTTCAACGTGGCCACCGTTGTTCTCAATGCACTTCCTACATCTAGCCAACTATTATTATACTATTGCCATAGTGTTTATTCACTTGATACGCGTCGTTGCAGACGGGATTTCGTGGGTTTAAACAAAATTCTGATCAAGTGTCAGCCACACATCGCCGCCTGAGATCGCTCCGTGTGCACCGCCGGCCGGTTGGGTTGCCTACCTACAGGCGCGAAATTCCAGAAGGTAAATTTGGCTCTGGCACCCTTATTTTAGATTTCCGACCCCAAGTGTCCTATATCAAAATACTCCCCTACGCACCACCTACACGCTCCCAAACGGTGGCAGGTACTATAGGAATCACCCTGTATTTGAACATAGTTCAAAAGACCGTGGTCGCGAAAAAAATTATAAAAAATCCCAAGGAAAGTTGTCAATAGAAAACCTGTGAAAAGGAATGTAAACTATAGATTTTATTCATTATAGTGGTGTTTAATTTTGCGAGCAAGCAATTTGGAAAAGCAGGTTGAAGTCAATTTTTAGAAAAAAAAAGAAATCTTCAGTTTGTCACCGTAAAATTTATATCAAGGGATAGGCGGAGATCAGAAAAGAATTTTGAACATCACTTTCAAAGAGTAGTACCGATCTATTTCATGTCTGAGTCATCCTAGGGGCTATATCAGATTTTTTGTTTCGTTTGGCTACTGTATGCTTTCTCATAGGAGTTAGTATTTGACATTTGTGCTAGTAAAAAAATATTGTAAAGACTAAGTGACTGTAACACAACCCTTTTGTCATTGAAATAGCTGTTTGTGGCAATTTTTCTAATGTTAAGCTTTATTAACGAGCTATGTGCAGAAATGCAACTTTCTTATTTATGGAACAATTTTAACGAAATTTAGATGGTAGGTCCTTTTAATAAAAGCTAACAAAATGCATGCGCAAAAATAGTGTTGACGTATCCTGAAATCGTGTAATATTGGTTGCATACAATTACACGAATTGACGGTTTTCTTTTCATAGCATGAGCTAGGTACAATGCGAAATTTCATCAAATGTTGACGTTTTAGATCATTTTAAGCAACTTTTAAAGAATAAATTTTTCCCGTCTGTAAGTGCGTACCTACATATGTTGGCAATTTTTGGTTTCAGCTAGGAAGCTATTCTGTCAAGAATTTGACACCTGGTTTTCCGTCTGTATGTACGTACGTACGTACCTACGTACGTTTGTTGGCAATTTTCTGAGAAAACGGCTCGACGGATTTTGTTGAAATTTTGTATATATGTGTTAGGCATACCGAACAGAAAAATAACGGGCCGGATTTTTGAAAAAAAATTTTGGGGCGCCGTAACGGCATTGAACTTTTTTTTTCAAATAGCAACCTAAAATTTTTATTCTATTATTTGGAAGACCTTATTTTCCTGTGTACAACCTACAAAAAATTGGGCCGGGTTATATTATCAAAAAACGGAGAAAAAAATTGTCAAATTCAAAAAATTGTGTTGCATATGTGCAAAACGCAACGATCTTGTTTCTGAAGCAGTTTATAATTTTGCGGTGTCTGTCCGTCTGTCCGTCCGTTAGCACGATATCTCAATAACGAATGGACCAATTAAGATAAAATTTAGTAGACGGATTCTTTATCAAATTTGTAGATCGGAGTTCGTGAATTGGCAATGTAGCCCAAAAAATAAGGAAGGCCCGATATCTCCGTGAGTTATGAACCAAATTATATATAATATAATAATTTTATTAACGCTACAACGCATTTTGCATACACATTAAAATTATAGTGATACACAATAAAATACACAACATAAATCAATAAAACGGAGAAGATCGACGTGTAGGAGAGATAGCGAAAAACTTGTTTATTGAATCAACAGTGAATTCCCAGAACGTTTGAAGGCGGCTAGTGGCAGTCCGAAGAAATCGATTTTCAGATGAAAGCTGTTGATCAGGTCAACCATGCGGTTTAAAGGGCTGTTTTGGAAGTATAGCGTTCGGCATTGTCGTGCATGTAGAAGTCGAGCCGAACGAACAAATCGGTACGTTTAAATTAATAGTGGATAAAATATCCGGACAGTTTAGGTGACCATTTAGTAGTTTGAAACCAAAACATGCGGTAAGTAAATTTCTTCTCTGTTTAAGAGTCAGTATTCCCAAGTAAAGTCGGACATTTTCAGTGCGATCCAATATGATTCCATGAAGAAGGAATTTGTACTTTATAAGGCGAAGAAAATTGTTCTGTATCTTTTCCCACCGACTGACATGAGTTAAGTAGTATGGTGACCAGATCGTGCAGCAATCGTCCAGATGCGACCTAACCAGGGAGAAGTATAAAGTCATCAGTGCGGTTATGTTGAAGAAATCCTTGCATTGGCGACGAATGAGCCCAACCATTTTGCTAGCCTTCGAAATAACATGATCGTAGTGATACTGGAAATTCAATTTTGTGTCAAGTACTACCCCCAAGTCCTTGATGATGCCCACATGTTGAAGTTCTTGACCACAACGATGGTAGAGCGGAACAGAAGGCGATGATTTCTTCGAAAAACAAATTGAACAACATTTGGTTAAGTTCAGTTGCAAATCATTATCTAATACCCATATTTCAAGTTGTACCAAATCTTGTTGAAGGATCAGCACATCCAAGGTGTTCTCGATAGGTCTGTAGAGCTTAAGATCGTTAGCAAAAAGGGCATGATTTGAGGAGAATATCGAAGATATGTCGTTGACGTCTGCCAGGAACAGAGGTGGGCCGAAATGTGTCCCTTGCGGAACTCCAGATTTGATGTCAATGGGATCCGATAAAGTGTCATCGATTAGGACTCGTGCTTTACGGCCAGCTTAGTAGATTTCCAACCATTTCACTGCTTGATTACCTAGACCGTACTTTTTTAGCTTGAATATCAGCAATTTGTGGTTAACCCGGTCAAATGCTTTGGAAAAATCTGTGTAGATCGAGTGCACTTCGATACCTTGATCAAGAGAATCAAAAATCAGGTTCAAGTATAGAAACAGGTTTGTTTCCACGGATGTTCCTTTTCCTTTTGTAAAACCATGTTGATTAACCGATAACACTTGCGAGAAGGCCTGGGTGAACTGCCGGACAACTATGGATTCGAAAAGTTTCGGTATAGCCGACTGGATGGATATTGGTCTGTATAGTATTTGTAATCGATCTTTATTCCATTCTTGAAAATCGGAAATTGCATGAAATTCAATATTTATTTATTTATTTATTATTCCTTTCTTGTTCTGGGCCCTCAACAGGCTTGCGCCCAATTACAGAGTGACCCGCATAATGCTTTTTAGAAGTGCCTCTGCAGGAGGTCTTAAGTTGGTCTATACTACTCCGGAATTTACCTTACGAATTAGGAAAACTGCAGGAAAACCTAATTCGGAGTAGCCAGCAGAATGCTCGAAACTGGTCTAAGGTAATTTCCATCTCTACCACAGATGAAAAATTCACCTCAACCCAGGTTCGAACATCCGACCTTCGAATTTATACCCCAACGCTCTACCATTGAGCCATAATGCTTTATGCCCGTTTGCACCGACAAATTTAAGGCGAGCTTAGCTTAAGCGTCGCTTAAAATCCATGGCAACGATTATTGGACAATGGTTGCCATGGATTTTAAGCTACGCTTAAGCTAAGTTCCGCTTAAATTTGTCGGTGCAAATGGGCATTAGCCATATAAACCGCAATTCCAAAAATTGAGCCCAATCGATCAACATTCATAGTGCCCTTTTCCCATCTCGACCATTTATAAACCGAATTGCAAACGTTTTTATTTGTGAAGGTATTTAAATGAAATTTGATACATAGCCACCTGGGATAAAAGCAAATGTAACACCAGTTGCAAAATTTGGTTTTGCACATGCTATTGCCATACTGAGGAGCTCGTTTTCCATATTTTGTGATGGAACCGAATTTGCCCGCTAAAATTCGATTTAAATATTCTCGAAACCAACCCTGGCGCGACGAAAAAGTCAAGATTGCGCTTTGTTTCGTTTCCGTAGAACACGTGTTTTTTTTCTTCTCTACTCTACATTGAAATGGGCCATAATTTACAATAAAAGTGTCAAATATAACGCTATGCGAGGGAACATAATGATCCCTATCGACCCGACGTTTCGGAGCGCGGTCGATATTAACAATTTTCGTCTAGGATTTGTTTAAAAAGGAGAGATTTGGGCAGAGGTATTGGTGCTTTTGTTGAGAGCAGAAGTAAATTTTTACGTTTCGAATAGTGAGTGCAGCTTCGACAATTACAAAGGTGATGTACTCGTTTTTTTATCTCTACGTCTATTGCATCCATCTAAAGGCGCGTATACATCTGAGCATTGGGTCCGAATGAGCAAGGCGAGCGCGAATGAGCATTCAAATGTGGACGACTGAGCAACGTGCGCCGAGCACGCTCGACCCGATCCAAATTTTGTCAGTAGATCAAAGCGAGCGATTGCGGCGAACACGCTCATACGTGCTCAGTGTGGACATCGACAGGGAACGGAAAGGACATACCATATTGAAACGCGCACTACGAGCATTCATTGAGCGAAGCTCATGTGTCTCGATCGCGTGTCCCATTCAGATGTGTACTCAGCCCCCTTTCCAAATGCTCATTCGCGCTCGCCTTGCTCATTCGACCCAATGCTCAGATGTATACGCGCCTTAATAATGATATGTACGTGTTCGATTATTTGCCAATTTAACTTCATTCTCGTACAGTATTGATTATTGCTATTTATAACACATTCTAGATACCACTTGCACTTTTAATTATACTGGTCATACTTTGAATTAAATGCATAGAGATTCTACATAAATATGTTGTCCAATTTACAGTACTACTTTGTTCCAAACGCTGGCAACATGAATTACTGACCGATTTACGTGTTTTTATTTATATTTAGATACAGTATGTTCCCTTAGGGGTAATATTCAATACAAGTATGTAGAACTACATTTTAATTTATAATTGAATTTATTGCAGCACATTTCGATTTTGTTTGCATGAATATGTTACTGTTTATTTACAGGGTGCCTCATCTGGGGGCGAGTGACGTACGTTAGGTGGTTGATTGTTACGTATTGCACTTGGCATTGTGAATTAATTACTTTACACTAATGTTTGCCACGACATGTTCCTTTGTTTTATTGGAATGTGAAAGTACATAACGTTATGCTCCTACTATTTATTTGAACCGGGTTATTATGATTATTAATATTTGACGGGGTGACTTGTTTCAAATATGTACTGTGCCATATTTGATATCGACAGTATATCTCGATTTGACGTAGCAGAGGCTGGCTAAAGTTCAGAACTGACATACGCAGAGATGATGTTTTATGTACTGTTAAGAGCCATCTTGCCGATATTGCAAATCAATCCTATTAGTCGATCCCTGACATGTAGTGACCGAATATTGGTTTTGTGTCAGTCTTTGTTATGCCAGTGCAAATATGTCATCTGTCAACGCCTACATAAATTCTGTATATTTTGTGTATAATTATGTATGCGTGCGAGTTTGCAGTTGGTTGCTCTGTGATTTTTGTTATGTCATGATTTGTCTTTTGATCGGTTACTGCCAGTACTCATGGTAGAGAGCCTGGAGTTCGGTAATTTATAACCCGGCACTTTATGACTAGTGGGTTGAACTGGCCCTAGAGATGTGTGAATGAAAGAATTGGGGTCCCGCTTAGTCGTACATGAGGGCGCTGGCTAAACCCGGCCTCACTTGCACAGGGATTCGCTAAAAGCGTGCGGCGTGGTCTCGTTGTGACCTTTTGTTTTTGTTATCAATTTGGGGTATGCTTCCTATGTGAAAGGCTCTTCTGAGAGGCCAACTCCTAGCGATTTCATACAATGTTGACATGTCATGACCAGAGCAACTAAAGACTACTCTGTGTGGGATTTGGACTGGCCATCCAATATCCAAACCTATTATATGAATTTATTGTAATGTTTTAATGATTGTTTTTTTTGTTATGTGTGTGAAATATTGATTCTTTAGGAATTCCAGCGGAGCCTGTCATTCAACATGATCCTAATTTATTTGACAACCATCCTAATATGCATTCATGCGATTATAGGCAATTAATTTTGCTATAAAGTTCAATATTAATTTATTGGCTGGGTTTTTTCTTGGTCAGTTCTTTTTTTCCCAGCCTATTTTTATATTTGTACTCGGTGAACTACCATTTTCTAAATTTAATCTTGCAATGCGAATGATTTGGATTAAATCTCCGTTTTTAAAGCATGTACTTGTTTTATTTGTATTCCTTACTTGATCCTCACTCCGACAAGCAACACATATCTTGTAGCGATTCTTAAAAACACAACGTAGTAAGTGGTTCTATTATTTGGTTATTCAGGTTAGGTGGGTTTTTCGAGACGATCACGTGCCATGGGGTTCAGTTAGTTTGGGAGGGAAAGTTTTGAATTTTAAATCTTGAGTTGCGCAGTCCCTCGGGGCTGGCCTGGGTGGGTACATTACAATTTGTTTAATTTACTCCTAGTCACAGTCACAAGTCACAGACAAAAGAATTGCATCCTACATTAATAGTTTGTTTGAAAACCACCAAACACCTGACGGTTATATCGATATGGCAAATCGCCAATCTAAAAGCAAGAGCACACCAAGTTTTCCTTTTCACGTTTGGGGTAATTGCTCCGAAATTTGTTATACTTAATTTAACTGTTTTATCGCAATTTTTATAAACCCAATTTAGAGAGAACCTTTTACAGGAAGCAATTTGGCATACATAAAGCAGCGCTTTATTCTTCTCATATAAATCTCCTATTAAAAGGCAGTTTGTTCTTTATTAAATAATGCAACGAGTTGGTTTTATACGAAATCTCATAAATTGAGTTTGGTAAACTGGCTGGCTGTAAATAATAAATTTAATATCAATCTACTTCCATGGAAGTCCTGAAAAAGAGAGGCGTTTTCAGTCGCGTGTAGGTACACTTAATTAATAGGAAAAAGTAAACTATATTGCGTCTAATTTAAAAATAACATATTTTGTAAATTAGTCATTCTTCGAGTGATCGTATAGTTGTTACAAACAATTATTTAGGTACATAAAACTCTGGAAAATGATACATTACTGGCGAGGAAATACTGAAGTGCGAGGAGAACTGTGAACTGAGCACTGAGAACTGTTCACCGAGCACTGAGCACTGAATACAGAGCACTGAGGACTGAGCACTGAGAACTGAAAACTGAGCACTGAGCATTGAGCACTGAGCACTGAGCCCTGACAAATGAGCACTGGGGACTGAGAACTGTTCACAGTGCACGGATCACTGAGTGCTGAGCATTGAAGACTGAGAACTGAGCACTTAGCACCGAGAACTGAGCACTGGGGACTGAGAACTGTTCCCGAGCACTGAACACTGAGAACTGAGCACTGAGCATATAGAACTGAGCACTGAGCACTTAGAACTGAGAACTCAGAACCGAGAACTGCGAACTGAGCACTGGAGACTGAGAACTGTTCACCGTGCACTGAGCACTGAGAACTGAGCACTGAGAATTAAGCACTGAGCATTGAGCACTGACAACTCTACCTTTCGTGGTATTCTATAATGAAATGTCTCATCGAAATAAAATGCTGTGTAGTCCGGATGCGGGTCCGGGTCCGGGTTTTACCCACACCCGTAAAGGATTCGCCAATTCCTCAATCTTCTATCCATGGTGTAAATGGGACTTGTACCTAATGTAAGATATTAGTGTTAGAACTTAAAATTTTTCTGTCTAACATCACAGTTAACATCGGCCAAAAAAATTATTCTACTACTTACATTGTCATTACCATCCGAACAAAGCGCAATGATATAGAATTTTACCATGTCGTTAATATATCAGCTGCCAGATGGTAAAAATCTTAGACTATGAAAGAAAAGAGACTGATAACATCCTATCAAGGGTAATGCTGCGCGTTGAAGCCCGTGGCGGGTATATTTTCGGAGCCAACGTTTGGTTATTTTTTTCATTTGCGTGATTATGCGATCCTTAAGTCTTGAAGTGTGCGATTAAAAACATTATTGGATAATGGTACATTGTAGTGCATGGAAGTGATAGCCAAAAAACACGCACGAAGGAATATCGTTTCATAGGTAATTATAAGTTAGTTTTCGGTGAAATATCAAACTAATTTGGGTTTCACCTTATGATCATTATTATCACTCCTCACTCTTTCCTTCTTTAAGGTAAAAATATATCTTTAGAAAAGCTCACCTTATAGAACTTTAAATTTCACAAATTTCCTGGAAAATGGAAAATATGTCTGATAGGTATTCTAGCGCGATTAAAGCATTGTGTGCGGGTGCCCCATCCTGTTGAAACCAATAGTTTCCAACCGTTGTGTTTTTGTGTGCCGTACGTCGTTATATTCGTAATAAAAAATGCTACTGAATACAGTATGTACTTTTCTTACGAGCCATACTTTTAAAAAGATAAAGCATAGCTTCTGAATTAATCGGAATGCTCTGGTTTCCGTTACAGATGATAATTTAAGTACGCAACTTTTCTCTAATTTGACCATCTTCGTATCTTGGTTGCCGAGATCGCTAGACACCCTATTACACAGTGTATGAACGAGCAGAAGCATGGGCGTCCGCAGAAATGACATGGTTTTAGCGCTCCCAAATCCCAATTGTTACAAAACAGTTATTATTCGTGTTGTAATTTGGCCCCAAATTGATTGTGCTCTCCCTGCTCCCCTCTACCCGACGCTCATGAGCAGAAGCCGTGCTTCGTTTTCGATAAAAAGAAGAGACGTACACAATTTTTATCAGCGTTACGCAATTTAGCCGGTAAATGTTAATTTGGAAACAATTTTTCTGAGCGCTTTCGCGATCAATTTTTACTTTTATAGTAATCAGGATTATAATGGTGTGGCACCATAGGAACTGACAAATGCACATCCGGACAATACCTACATCAACATTAGATCAGGTAGATCCTTGGATGAATCCTTAGTATAGATAGAACAAACGACGTTGCAATCTAAACAAATAACCTGTGTTGCTGAAAGCTCAGTTACGGAAGGTACGCGGTATTATTTACGACCAGGAAAATAAGTTTAATTTGTATAATTTTTGTACTTTAAAATTAAGGATAAGGGTGTTGGGTTAGATATTAGAATGAGGGTTGAATTTTATCACTTTTGTATTTTCCATATTCAATAAATAGTCTTATACCTGCCTTTCTACTAAACGCACGCACGCTACAGGGATAATTTGAAGCAAAATGTTTTCAAAGTCATTTAACTCACTCCGTATTTATTAAGCATTTACATTGAATAGTATTTGTAATACCATTGACTAATACTCCCCCATAGACAGCTACTTCAAACATAATAACGTCGTCAGTAAAATAGTATACAAACCTCGCTGGTCAGTGGTTCATAACCAACGCCTCGCGCTTATACCTCACCTCCGCGCTTCGCTACCTTAAGCCCTCGGGGTAGGTAATGAACCACCTCCCAGCTCGGTATGTAATCTACTATTACTCACAATCGGTTAGTATTATCTGAATTCCTAACCTTCATAGCGGTTGCGAAGCGACTCATTACTCACCTTAGCCGGGAAAGTAACTTTCCCGGCTAGCTGTCACTTTCCCGGCTAGCATCTGTCACTTTCCTTACCTGCAAATGCTATTCATATTATCCTTATATGAAACTTATACTAATAGTGACACCGCCAATGTAACCATTAATGTTTACAACAATAGCAAATTACGAAGAAGAACGAAACTATTTGCTATTGTTGTAAACATTAATGGTTACATTGGCGGTGTCACTATTACTGACAGTTAAAGTAACACCTTGTTGAATTATATACTTTACCTTAAATGATCGATTGTGAGTAAAATTTATTATTGATATAAGTAACAGGTGTCGCCGCGATACAATATTCTTTTAGATACCACAACTAAAGTTGCCCAATGCAACATAGAACCTAATTGTATATTATTATTTTGAAGGTCAACTTATTTCTTCGGCGCGTTATCTCAATAGGTATCATATGTCGGTGTTTGCAAGTCGAGTGATGTGCAGTCGGTAAATAAAACAAGTGAATAGTATATTGAAAGACAAGTGTTACAATGCGACCTATTGTAATACGACTATCTTGTGGCACGAGTGGCGACGCGAAGCGTAGCCACGAGTGTCCGCAAGATAGGAGTATTACAATAAAGCATTGTAACACGCGTTTTTCATACTATTTTTTCTATTTCGGTGCTTTAATTTAATTAAAAAAATCATTATCAGAAACTATAGGGAACATTAGAACTAACATGTTTTATGTTGGGAACACTTTTTATGCCGTTAAGTTTTAGGTTGGCAGCGTAGTAAGACTGACATTTTGAAGTTCAAACATGGAAGTACCCAACGAAGTACCTACTTGTACTAACTAGTAACTGCCAACTTAAGAGATTAGTTACCAAAAAAAACGACTATAATCACTGTCTTTGTACAACTGTTTTCGGCCGAAAACAGTTGTACAAAATCATCATTGTGACACCGAAATAGAAAAAGAAATTTATGCATTTTTATTTCATTCATGGCGTAAAATTGTTAATTTGCCGGGTCTTTTCATACGTTTCTTCCTATCTGCTTCCATCCGAATTTCTCTAGATTTCCACAGAGTTTTCTTGTGCAAAAACAATAAAATTGCAAATTGCACAATAAAATTTCTGTGGACCTGGCATTTATTATTCAAGTTCCACGACGGGTACTTTTTAGCAATAATATCTACCACTACAGTTTCCAGTGTTTTTAAAACTGATGAACCACTCCAGTATGCTTCATAATTATGTTTGAGGACGCAAAACAAAGTGGTAAATACCTAAAAGTACAATATTAATTTTTGATGTACGAGTATTATAATAATGTACAGATCTACCTCTGTGGTGAGTTGCGAAGGTATGATCAGACGATTTTCAGCTAGTCCTCGGTATTTCTTACGGAAAATTAACTCGGAATCGCTGTTCATATTACCACTTTCCTCATAGCAAACCAAATACTTTTTGCAATCACCACAGGAGTATTTTCTAAACAGTTTTCTTAAGATGTATCCCACGGTATACTTCGTGGCACACCTCTCCAGTGATACTTCAGCAATCTCCCATGATTTTATTGTCACATCATGGGCCACGGTAGTTGGGTTCTTATTCTCTTTAATTTTTTCATTAGTCACGTTAAATTGTATATTTTCACATTCGTTAAATTCCTCACAATTAGTCCCCTCGGTAGAAATTTTCAAATTGTGATTTATGATGGCGCGTAAATTTAGGCGTACCATTCGGGCGGTAGGGTTTCTTTCATAACCACAGCGCTTTCGGATAAACCCGAACAAGTGTTCAAGAGGATCTTGATTTAATCTTCTTGTGGGAAGATGAGTTACATGTTCTTCCTTCAAGTCGCTGTATAATGACAAAATACCTTGTATGGTATCGTGAAGGCCGCTGAAACAAGGTGGACGTTTACCTTCACACGTTTTCCAGGACGACACCCATTCCATACTATCCCTTAGCAGATTTTCTATTTTACTATTTTTTTTGCTAATTGCGCGACAATAAGGCTTCTGTTGAAGTTTTGCCGTTCTTGAATTCAACGCATCAAATAAACAATCAAGTTTTTCAATAAATATTGCCGTATTAAGTGCGTTCTTATGTAGGACCTTTTTTGTTATGGCGGTTTTAATTGCGGCTGCTAGAGAATTACTGAAAACCTGAACAGCCAACTTAACCCTCATTTTTTGCCATGGATTGGGTCTTATGTGTGCTCTAGTTAATCTAGGCGCCGATCTACATGCTTCACTTCTGGTATCTGCATTATACAGTGCTTCAACGTCGTACCATGATACTATGGAATTATCAATTTCGAAGTTATGAACTATCAACTGATTCCGAATCGATTTCATCAGATGTGGAACATCATAAAGCGCATAATATTTGCGGTCATTGTGGAAAAAAAATGGCTGCTTATTTTTAACTCCCAAACATTTTAGGGCAGACCGATTATTGGTACCCTACAATATGAAAGACAGATATAAATAGGCATCAAAGTGAACATAGTCTTTTGATTTAACCTTCCTAGCACCAGGTTCAGAGGTAATAATTTGCTTATAGTATTGTCATGTCTTAAACTCTCGCTTAAACTATATTTTAGCAAAGAGTACCCAACTCTTCAATTTTAGTAATCCACATATTAATCATCGCTAACCCTGTCGCTAACTCCCCCTTTTTGCCAAACCCCTTAAACTATATATTAGAGCTTAAGGTGAGCAAAATTTGGTTCAGATAAATTGAGTAATTATTGTTAGAGGGTTTGGAACATTATTTCAACCCTGAAAAACAACAATAAGGTTAAATTAAAAAAAAACTATTGAGCTTAATAAAATTAATAATGTCGAATCCGGTACCGGGAAGGTGCTTTACAGAGACCATTCTTATTTTAGGTAAAAATTGTAAACAAATATGTATATGAACTGGTAATGTTCACGTCACTTTTACGGTGCCGTGGATTTAGTACACAAACTTGCAGAAAAATTTCTTTATACCTATACAAAATGTATTAAATTTTTGTGACCTACTTACCTGATCGCACACGGTCGCTTTAACTTTCAAACCACAAATATACAATTCTTCCAGACATTTTTGGATTAATTCACCGTTAGATATGAAATATGCAACAGGAGTTTTCCAATGTGCATACACGCTCTGTAAATAAAATACTAGCACGTGGTCTCCCAGCTTATTGGAACGACCGAGATATCCAAAATCTTGGAAACCTAGGTAAAAGCCAGAGTTAAATATCTTCAATTGTATTTTTATTCGCAAATTACCTTCAATTAGGTCCTTAGATTTATTATAATCCAAATTTCTTTTAATGGACATTTCGTCAAACGACAATATGCAAATCTTTTGCATTTCATTCATTTGACGTGCTGCCATACGTATGTTCCTAAACACTTCGCTTGAAAATCCGGCATTAAAATCGAACACTTGCATCCATTTTTTAATTGTACTTACTCCTGGCAGTATAACGTTATATTTTTTTAAAGTTTTATAAGCGGCCGGCGATGTGTAATAAACGGACATCGCTATTTGCTTTACACTAACTGGCCACTTTTTTATTTTTTTTTTGCCCATCTGCACCTGTACAAAATCAGGAACTTCCTTCCAACTCCTCTTCATTGCTTCCAATCGTCGCTTTACATAGCATAACTCCTTCGATTTTTGTCGTAATTTTTTATTTGTTTTCCGAAATCGTTCAGCTAACTTCTTAGTTGAATTTGCCAGGTTTTCGAATTCAAAAAGACGCTTGCGTTTTATTTTACTGGGTCGTTCTGTTGGATGTTCATTTTTAATGGGAGAGCAATAAAAGTTTTCTAATTTACTCGAGTTCTTATTTGAGTTTCCATTATCAGGTTCGCATAAATGATTTTTATACAGAATGTTGACGTTCTCGATATTTATCAAACGGCGTTGTTGATGTACCTTGGCCGAGTATGTACGGAGAGGGATATTTAATTTTGGAGTAAAGTCATCGGTCCAAATCCCAGACTGTGGTTGTAAATGTGGTAGATTCGCATCTTCGCAAGACGATTTGGGATTTGGGTGTGTTTTAGATTCAAATATTTCTTTGTACGGTATCGGAACTGCATTATGTATCAATCGGTGTTTCGATTCATTTACAAAGCTATTTCTTGAAAAATGTTCTTCACACAAAAATTTCGATTTTAATTCCCCTGGTTCAAAGTTCAACAGTTCTGGGTTTCCTATAAACACATTAAGTCTTGAATTTTGTAGTTATTTCAGAAATTATAGTATCCCGCCAACTTCAGAGAATCACGGACTTTTTCATAAATGAAGTTTATCATGCAGAAATTAAGCCGTAATTATGCGCCTTTTAGAACCGTTAAAATAACATTTTGTATACTTACCGTGAGAGAAAATTAGTTATTTCAAAACTACACGCGATATCAACTCACGTAGAGCGGCGAATATTTCTTATATAAAAATCGTTTATGAAAAAGTTCGCCACTGCGTGAAGTTGGCCGAGTACAATAATTTTTGAAACAATTAATTTTTTATAAGGGTGGAACATTTTATTTAGACGAATAAAACTTAATTTTTTAAAAATGGCCAATACCATTGAATAAGTAATCATAGGACTTATTCAATGCCAATACGGAATACCAAAAAAACTCCCGCGGTTCCAATAAAAGGAAAGAAAATATATCGTTGTCGGGCGTTTTAGCTCACCTGTGCTTAATTTCCACTTTTCACATCTTTCAGTGTCTTTATATGGGAACGAATACATTTTGACATTTTTATTTTTATATTTGCTGTTTCCACATTTAGCATATACACATTTATTTCCTGACATTGTAATTCAAATCAGTCACAACGAAATAGCATACAGCTGGTTGAAAGATTGAGACTAAACTAGGAATAGAGTTCAAGAGAAATTTATAATTTCGCAAAATAAAAAAAAGTCCGCCTTTAAAATAATAAAAAAGAAGCCGACAAATACTGCCGACAATAAATCTCTAATTCGCGATTATCTTATCTCTTCCATACAGTCAATGTATAGCTTATTGTGTTAATCAAAGACCTACCGTTTTACGTATTCGACAAAGAAGTAAAATTTAAATTCTCAACGTGTGCCTAGTATTATACACAATTTATTCGTCATTGGCGCACTCTGGTGCTTATATCAAAAAACACCATTTTATTTGTCTACATTGATGAGCTGTCTATGGGGGGAGTATTAGTCAATGGTAATACCTATTACCTATACATACAGAGTGGTGTCTAGCGCAACGCAGCATAGGGATTTCAATGGTAATTATGTTAGAGCAAAAGTCTCAATAAGTTTTTTTTAGAGAAAAAAATACTGCATCTGTTCATACTTTTAGTTATAATTTTCCATTTTTCAAAACCGTAGAAATCGACAAAATAAAAATTACATTTTTATAAATCAGTGACTTTGGAATCTTTTAACAAACTACAAGCGCATCGCATCTAAGTTATCGTTGTTTGACGGCGAACGATTTTCATATTTAATTCTGTTACAACTATCCGATGCAAGAAAAAGCGGAAATTGGGTAATGTTTGTTTAGAGAATGTATGCTGCATCTGCATCAGATACTATTTGTTTATCAGAGAGAATCAGAGTACCTACATAATCGAAGAAAAAAAAAACTGATTTGAAGCAGATTTGTTCCTAAACTTATATTCGGATTTTCCGCTACTGCAGCCAAAACGTTGAATGTATTGTCGTTTTCCTGATGGTTTTGACGAACATTTTGAACGTTATTGCACTTGCAGTTCTTTAACTAATTTATAAACAAGTATAAATTTATTATACGTCAAAGGTAAATAATGAAACGTGATCGCTGTTTTTTTAGGTAATTCCAAGGCATATTTGATTTATTGTAAAAATGAACCTTTTTATTTTGTCGATTTCTACGGTTTTGAAAAACGGAAAATTATGAGTAATAGCATGAACAGATTCAGTATTTTTTTCTCTAAAAAAAACTTTAGACTTTTGCTCTAAAATAATTAGGGGAGCTAGTAACTGACTATAAAGAAATTACCATTGAAATCCTTATGCTGCGCCGCGCTAGGCACCACCCGGTATATGCCCAGTGGTGTTCCCATAGGGTATACTCCATATACGGCGTATACTCTCAAGGATTTGTTAGACATACAGTGAATTTGTTTTAAATGCGAACATAGGAGTTTGTTATTTATGCAATGCAATTTCCCTATGTTCGATTTAAAAAAAAACACATCAATCTATTGAGTAGTTCAAATGAGTAGTAGATACAATTGACAGCTGTCACATTTTTAAAAATACCGGCGTCCAATTTAATTACGAAATCGGTTAGGTTATTGCTTAGAATGTCAAGGAGGATACTTCGAACATTTATTGTAATTGTTTTCGTTATTTATTTTCTTATTTTCTTCATTTATGTATTGAATAGATCAAATTAGTAGAATACCAGGTGCACATGACCTACAAATAATTGAAGGTTGGTTCACAATGAATTGTGATGTCAGCGCGTGCCATGTGAAGTCAAGTTATCGATAGTTTAAGAGAAATTTATCCTAAAGTTGCTATGGCCTCACATGGCTTATTTAACAAAATCTTACCGAGTGCTCTTCATCATAAAGACTATGTCATGAGTTGCTGTTCATAGTCACACGAGTTGCGCGTTTTGGGAATGTGAACCCCGCACACTTCATAGATTGATGTATTTTTTTTTTAAATCGAACATAGGGAAATTACATTGCATGTAAACTCCTATGTTCGCATTTAAAAAAAACTCACTGTATAGTGTATAGGCCATATACCGTATACTCTCAATCCATGCGCCACTGGACATGATACGCTGAAACTGCGTTTTGAGTATCAAATTTTTATAAATTTGTTAGGGGATGACCTCCTCCCCCCCTCGCGTTTTAAAGGGAACATCATAACCACCCGCTGAACTGAGTACACTCTCAAAGTACACCACCACTCCAAATCGTTGTACCCCTATCTTTGGGTACAAATAGGTAACCAGGTATACCTACTCACTTTGTCATTACTGATTTGAGATGACAACCAGGTTTCGGTCACTCCAACAATATCGTACTCTGCCGATAAAATATGTTGCTTGAGATCCGAAAAGTGAGCTAAAATAGATCGTGAATTTGAATGGCATCGGTGATAATGAAGTTAGTGAACGTCTTTAAAGTCATTGATTGAGCGAATAACAAAGACTTTCGTATTATCACTTTTGCGCATAAGAAGTTTACCATCACGGGTCCAAAGATATTTAATGTTATCATGTTTTGCAAAGAATCGGGCTTTACCAAATAACACTTTGTTCTCGCCAGTAAAAGACTCGTTAATATAGATTAAACGGTTAGGATTAACGTTGGGGACGCCCGCAAACAGTATTTCACCCAAATCTTGTGCACAGTCAGCACAGTAACGTGTCTTTTTATTAACGATCCTCGAGATCGTTTATAATTTTGTATTGCTGCCTGTCTGTCTGTCTGTCTGTTCGTGTGTATGATAACTTTGCGTAGAAACGTCCGACCGCTTTGCAAATTGATACACATGTTCTTCGGGATATATGAAAGGTCGCTATTGTTTTTCGGCTACATAAACTAACGGGCCAAAAAGTTACCGCCCAAAAACTGCCCAAACCTCCAAAAATAGTTTCTCTTATAACTCTTGTTACAAAGAACATATGAATGTCCGGTTTTCTGTAGTAGGTACATATTTCTTAAACTTACTTCTCATTTTGAGATTACTCTAATATCAAAGAATACCCCAACCAGGTGTTCGCCACTGTCAAACGCCCTTAGAATTCTGTCAGTAAGTCTGACAAGATGGTCAGTCGTTGACCGTCCCCTCCGAAAACCAGTTTGATAAGGTACGTACACATTGTAGTTTTCAAGAAGTGTTTGCAACCGCACATTAACCATTTTCTCAAGCAGTTTGCCCAAGTAAGATGTCAAACTAATAGGGCGATAACTCTGTGCCAGTAGCGGATCTTTTCCTGGTTTCGGTATAGGGACGATGACTGCCTGTTTCCATTCTGAGGGGTAAGTATGTTCATCCCAGCAATTATTAAAGAAATTTAATATTCTTTGTTGCATTTCAGAGGTACAGTGACGAAGCATCTGGTTATGGATACCATCATGGCCTGGTGAGCATGACTTGGTACTACGGAGTGCAGTCTCCAATTCTTCCCGAGTAAAAGGTGAGTTGTAATCTAAATTTTCTTCTGTGTTAAAATTGATATACGCAGATTCTTTTTCAGGTTTAGTGTCCAAAAAGGTGGGAGGATAGTTAGAGGAGCTACTAACCTTGTAGAATTGATCAGCAATAATGTTACTTATTTCTTGCAGATCATTTATAATATTGCCCTCAGCGTTTCGCAGAAACGTCGGGTAAATGAAACTGATTTTACCAGATATAGCTCCCACTTTCCTCCACACTTCACTACTGGTAGTTTCCGGTGTCATTGTGGACACATATCTACTGTTGCCATGAGTTTCTCTGTGCCTCCAGTATTGCTCGGCGATACTGTGATCTTTGTTTCTTAAATTCTATAAGATTATCCAATGGAAATTTTGTATGTAGGCACCTCGAATAAAAGTAAAACTAATGCCGAATCAAGCAATTTGTTATGTGCATGCGCAGTCGGTTTTTTTAAATTTGTTAAGATATTTCAATGAAATGTTGTATGTAGGCACCACTAACTGATACCGATCAAAACATTTTTTTGCGCATGCGCAGTCGTTTTTTTATTTGCTAAGATATGTAGATGAAATTTTGTATGTAGGCACCTCGAATAAAAGTAAAACTAGTGCCGAATCAAAAAAAATTGTTATGCGCATGCAAACT
This sequence comes from Photinus pyralis, assembly GCF_008802855.1. Lineage (NCBI taxonomy): Eukaryota > Metazoa > Arthropoda > Insecta > Coleoptera > Lampyridae > Photinus > Photinus pyralis. Next base: position 25,554,964 of record NW_022170403.1, read on the forward strand.
AATGCCGATTCAAAAGTTCGTTTTAGAAGCCATGCTGATCTGGTGGGGCAGAATCAACTCCTTAAGGTGTATTGTAAAAATTATGTACATATGTGTGAAGATTTCGAGGATCGTTCGGTATTCTGTTGCAGTGGATTTTTTTTCTACATTTCATAAACTCGTGTTTATCTAGTTTACTAATAAACCTTAAAATTATTGTAAAAGGTTGGGAAGGCTTGTTAGGATTTATTGCTAACGGAAAGAGAATTTTTACAAGCCATGTTCGCTTTGTTTTATTTATCTATATTAATAAAGACTTTCTTGTTTGTGACAGCTAAAATATTACGTTACTGGGTTACTGCCACAAACTTACCAATCATGATTTTAACTTTACTAAAACCATAAGTGTACGTTACCTTAACAGCATGCATCCTGCGAATGTATTCAGCGCAGTGCTAGCCTTATTGTTAAATTTTGATCACGTGGTTATAAATATATTCATTGACTCTGTCTGTATTTCACAGCATACATATACCAACAAACTAAAGTATATATTTTGATCCCGAGGGAGCATTTTGTTGTGAAAAACGAAACGCCTGAGGGATGGTACACCTTGGAATTGTGGTATATAGGCTTGTTTCACGCAAACAGTTACCTAACAGTATTCAGACTCCCATTAATAATTTAAATCTGAAAATGTATACAAACATAACTTTTCATGATCTATCGAAGGAAAATATGATTTTTTCACTTTTGGTTTTATCGGATATGGATAACTTTCTTATTTTAAATAGAACACCCTATATTTTATTGCATTTTCCAAATCTACATGAAAATCTACGTTGTTTGATACCACATTCCAACATCAAAGGTTTTCAAGTTATTCAAGATTTTTCAAAATTTTACGTTTCACTGCTTTTATTTTAGCGCCATGTACCTATGGCGTTGACTTGAATTTCAAATAGTCTTCCAAGATCAACGACATGATGCTACATGCGAATGATTTAAATTTTCAGCGCTCTTCTACACGGTGTTTTAAAATTAATGGTCATATTCACTTCGAACCTTAAGAAGTTAATTTTTTCAAATGAAACCTGCTTTTTTTGCACTTTCAAATGTCGAAAAATATTACATTCCCCATACCTATCGGTTATGGTTTTAGTTTTATTTAAGATTTTCCAAAATTGTGGCCGTTATATGCATACTTTTCTTAGGAGGCCTTGAAATAAACGCGTTAGTAAATGTAGAATGTAGAAAATCTTAAATGAAACAAAAACCATAACAGATAGGAATAGGGAATGTAATGATTGATCAACGTATAGGATTTTTTACCACACATGTGAAAATGTAAAAAAATAGAGCAGGTTTCATTTGAAAAAATCAACTTTTTAAGGTTTGAAGTTATTAAACTTGATCGTCAATTTTAAAACACCCTGCAGAAGGGCGATCAAAATTTAAATCATTTGCATGTAGCATCACGTCAGTATTGTTTATTTTGGAAGACTTTTTGAAATTCAAGTCCACGGAGCCAAAGCTACAGGGAAATAAAGAAAAGCAGTCAAACGTCAAAAATTTGGAAAATCTTAAATAACTTGAAAACCTTTATCGCTAAGCGTAGGAAAATTGGGTATCAAACGACGTAGACTTTCATGTAGATTTCGAAAATGCAATAAAATATAGGGTATTTTATTTAAAATAAGAAAGTTGCTAACCACATCCGGTAAAACTAGAAGTGAAACGATCATGATAATATTTTCTTCATCAAAAACTATGTTGGTATGCAAATTTTCAGATTTAAATTATTAATTGATGTCTAATAATATTTTTGGGTAACGGTTTGCGCGAAACAGCCTATATATGTGCTACTTTTTGTACTATAGTTAAAATGTTAAAAGTGCACATTGGGAAAAAAAATGATTTGTGTAATTGATCAAGATACTATTTTACGTCACATTATTAAAAAAAATTGCTTCTGAAAAAATGCATAAGGTAATGTGAAAGTACCGAAGACTATAAGCTTAAACTTACCTTATACAATTTCAGTTCATCTAAAATACCTACCTATACTAATATAACATGGAGAAGGCCTTTCATGTTTTAACTTTATTTTTAACTTTATTACAGAAATAAATGTGTCACAAAATCAGTGTGAATTTTATAGATCTACGTTTATACATTATTCACAACATAATAGACTTGAATCATTTTATTTAACACATACACTAAATATATACATAATTTTACATAATGCTTCTAATAAGCTACGGATTACGCACATGACTTCCCATATTAGGTTAGGTTACCAGTGAGTGATGGACAATGATATTTGCCTTTACACGGCATCATTTGTAGGTGAACATCAAAGAAAAAATGTACGAACTGAAAAGAAAATTATCACGCTAAAATGATTTTGTATCTGAAGTTAACAGGTTGAAATTATGTAAATTTATTGCGAATCCTACTTTCGCTGGCGCGTGCGAACTCTGGAGGTCCAAACTATTTGTAAATAAGAAATTTTGACACTATAATGGAGGAAGATCTTGTGCTTATACCGACTTTATTTTGAACTCAATGCAAGCAAAATAATTTCAATCCTTTAAATCATATTTGGTATACAGTCTTGTATAAATGTTTAATAATAATATTTAGCATATATTTGATCACCGCAATTACAACGGTACTTTTCATCTGTAATTTGTCACGAAAATGTTAGGCCACGGAAAAGCAAATCTGGGAATGTTTGAATACTAAAAATGGACGGATGAGAACAAACATTATCAGTGCCAAGTGCTCATACATAATATAAAAAAATGGTATTGTCAGGAAAAGTCCAATTTAAATAACCATGCGCCGCCCATCTAAGAAAAACGTTTCTCCCTTATAAGTTTTTCGTCTATTTTTGATGGATTTTCACTTTCAACTTTTTGAATCGAGTCAAGTGCTAAAAGCCTTATTAAATTTTTCTGAATGTCGCAGATATATAAAGGAAATAAAAACGCCAATTGACTGCATTTAACTTCGAAATCCTATTTCGTATTTCTCCGATTTAATCTTGTTACCTACATTGTGATAATTGAGTAAATAATCTCCGTATGCCGGTTTGTACTCAAAATCGAAATGGACGGAACATTTATTGTAAATCAACGTAGCATTCAAACGGCTTTATTGAATTTTAATCTTAAATACGAATAAGAAATGGAACAGCTGCTGTTTCGTGTCCATGTGATCATCTGCTTTATTGATTGAATAAAAGAATTTTATTACGTAATTGTTATTTTGATGTGATTTAATTGTTACGCGATTAAAATAAACGATGTTATATTTGACCCAATTATTTCAAGACTAATTTTACAATGTCCAACGTTTAGCACATTTATACAATGTTGGGGTGACGTCAATCTGTACTGTCATGTCATACAATAGCTATATATTGAAAGGATTTTCGTTTAATGTGTGCCCAGAATCGTCGAGAGCAATTAGCTCCACGATTTTACTTTACAGCAGCACACACACATTCCCTAAAATTGAAGTATTCTATTTCATTTACCGTGTTTTAACCAAATTCAATTATTATGTTTACATTCAGTTTGTTCGCGTTCAGATAATTACCGAGTTAAAACCGATTATTGTTTGCGTAGCTACGCATACCACTAACTTAGCGGGGTGCGCAATGAATGCTAATACATAGTTACTACTTGAGCAGCAATGAAGCACAACTAGAAACTTTTGAAATCGCTTCGTTTGTAAATAAGTACTTGCAACTAACACTGAAATGGCACATACATTGAATATCTCATATATAGAACACTGAACAAATATGAAATTGGACTTATGTTTGCGTACTTAGCAATTATAAGGTATCTTATATATATTTCTATTACTTTCACAATTGGTGACTAAAATGGGGTCTATTGTTATTGAGCGAAAATATATTTCAAAGATTTGAATAGGTTCATTTACTTATATGATATCACGGTAAAATAAGAAAGCCGGGACAAAACATCTTTCTTTTGTGTGGATGGGTTTTCAAACACGTAAAAAATATACCTATACTTAGAAACAGTGCCGAAAGTGGATAAATTGGTACGCATTACGATAAATGATACTTGCACATTATATTTATTTGTAAGTTTAGTTTTTGCAGTGATCAAATATAATAGTAAGATGGCCGCAGTTACTGTATTCCTTTTCAGCCCCATCTGAGTGGTTGACCCATAGGTCTAAGCATCGCACGTGTTTCTGCACTCACGAAATCCAAATCCGACAAGGAAGATATCGGAGCGGGACCTTTGCTGGCTTGCCTAATAGACGTTCGCTGCTTACCCATCTCGTTGAAGGGTCTTAGACGCGCCAAAAGCGAAAAAGCCCTTTTGTCTTCGGTTTTTTCTGAATCGTTCTGATCGAAGCTCTGTTCTGTAACAAATAAGTGGGATTAGTTTTTGTTATTTATGTTGGAATCGTTTTGGAGTGCCTATGTCCATTTAGCTTAGCTAATTCTAATTCTAAACCGTCAGCTTTATAACAACTTGAAGGGTACCTAATAAAATAATTATTATTCTGTGTGTCAAAGGCTTTCGATTGTGTCTTAATATTTTGATAGACAAGCTGCAACTATACCGAATTAGGGGACTTGTGGGAGGACCATTGTCATCATACCTTAATAATCGTAGACAATTTGTTATGATCGACGGTGCTAAATCTGAGTTAAATTATACGAAGCACCGAGTTCCGTAAGACTCTATCTTAGGACCATTATTCTTTATTGTTTATATTAACAATTCCTTTAAATTTGTGCATCACTTCATCTCCATAAAAAATCTGAATTTATGACAAGAAGCATCTACTTGGTTCGTCTACAATAATTTAAAACTTACTAAAGACAAAACGCATATTATTACTTTTTCAACTAAGCTCATCACAGGAAAATGTGCTAATGTGTTAGGAATTTACGTAGACGATAGGTTGAGTTGGAGCAGTCATATGGACCATGTTGTACAGAAATGGTCACAGTCACTATTAAGGAATCTTAAACGATCAATCAGCGCAGAGACGTTAAGAGCGCGCTGCCGGAGTGGTGGGGATCAGCGTAGAAAACACACTTAAAACATGCCTTTAGATTTTTGTACAATTTTTAAAAACCGTTTGTGGTATCAGCCCAATTTTTTTTTTATATTAATCAGCAAGGACCAGCGCAGGAGGTAACGAATTTTCATCGATCTACATTGGCTATAAATAGGTTAATTACATTTTTGAAAATGGGCAATTTTAATTTTTTATGGAATCAAATCTCCATGAATTTTCGTCATTGCCTTCTTGGGGTCATTACAAAGACAACACATAAGTTTCAAGTGATTTTATGGTCAATTAAAGGAAATTTGTACGAAAATTCTTCATTATAAAGTGACCCTAGTGGTGTTTCCCACCATATTTAGATCGAAAGCGAAACGTAAGTGCAGTGGTTCGCCTCTAGATGGCGGAGAAACATGGCGGGTTCTCATTTGAATTTAAATACATGACCACGGTAGTGAATATACCGCTCTCGTTCGTTCATAATCATAAGGCAAAAAGAACCCGCGAGCGCGACGCTGTAGGTCAGGGTAAGGCCCGATGCGGTGGACATCCGGCCTAAATGTAAAGATTTCGGGATCGTTTCCGTTTTTTCAGAACCGTTAATTCAGTAGCAGGAAGAGACGAACGGAGCAGTTTCTTACAGGGGGGAATGTTAAAAATTTTCCAACTTTCGAAATTCAAATGCTAAAGAAACGCTACAACACGCAAAATTCAAGACTGAGACTGGGTCAAAATGGCATGGCTTTACTACCAATGATCACAGATTTATTATTCTGTGCTATGATGTAGGAAGTCGACATTGCTGCTTAATCCTTCATTCATTTCTCAACGAGATAGGTATGCATTCAATGCGAAATCTAATAGTTCGCAATGAGAGCAATTAAATATGATATGACATCCCACTGCTCGCGATATTATGAAAATAAACTTTTTATGTTCCACAATTTACTTAGTTATTTAGTATGGTATTTCCCAGTCCCAAGTCGGTTCCATATTATACCAAATACGATATGTGAGGGGGTGTCTTACGGTTCGCCCCTGTCAATAGGGATGGTGGGCGTCCCGAAAAAACAAACGCCATATTTCTTTCTAAAGTATTTTAAATCGGCGATCGGTAGACCAATTTTTTTTGTGTCTGAAATGACATTAACTTTTTGAAACAAAAATTTCATCTTTGTAGAAATAAGTTCAATTGAATAGGTAATTTTTTATGCATCTTGCGTGGGTGGTAGACTTTGTGTTTACTCGTACTATCAAAATGGCAGAATATCAACTTTATAGAAATGAGTGCATAAAAAATGTCGCTGCCTCCTGGACTAAAAGTAGACAGTCAAAGAAATCGCATCACAATCAACACCCACATCACATAAGGTCGAAGCTTGTGAATAACACCAACACAATATGACAATACACAGTAGCCCTTTGTTCTAAAAATAACTGTGCTTTAGGATTTCGCAGGTTTATGGTACACATAGCTTAGCAAATTGTTTCTTGGCGTGCAATTTTTATTTCGTGCTTTTTTCCTTTAAAAATAGTTCATTTTAGAAGTAGGGATGTAATTACAAACCAGTGTAAAGTCTACTATTGAAAAGAATATATCGAATCCATTTTTCATCCAATTAATTATAACTTGTGTACCTACATAAATCAATATTTTATGCTAGATATTATTTAGTAATCTACTCCAAAATTTTTAGATGCTTTTAGCATAAGTAGGTATCTACCATATTTTGAAAAACGCTTGCACTTCCTCTTGTTATAGTGCGCTCAATTATAGTTTATAGCATTTTTAAAGGTGGTCTAACGATTTCTTCAAATTTTTTGGCATATTTTGCGTTATGTTCTATAAATTTTTTTCACCTAAATCATAAAACACAAATTCAGAATGAGAATCCCGATTTTAAAGTCCTGCGTGACGTCATGCACCAACTAGCATAATCTTGTTTTCTTTATTTATATCCTGACTACAAAAGTACGTGCTTGTTGTAAATATAGCGAAAGTCTCCGAAAGTTTCCGAAGGACGCGGCGAATTTTCGAGATAAAAACAAGATACTTAGGGGTTCTAAATAGAAAGTCGGCAACACATCATACACCCATAAGAGCAATGTTAACTTATTTCCCAAAAAAAAAAATTTATTTGAAATGTTGAAGAAACGGACAAAACGTCTTTTTGGTGTATACATGTGTCTGAATGTTACAATAGAACGTTTTTTTAAAAACGAAGCATGTGTTAATAGATATGATTTTTTGTGTGGCGATTTCGAATTTTCAATATAATCAATCACAGATATCATTATTATTAAATAATCTTCTATTATAACACAGTACGTGCAGTGTATAAAAGTTTAAACCACCGCGCACGTTGTAGAATTATAAACTAGTGCCAAAATATTGGGAAAAACGGAAGAAATCGATGGAAATGTTTCATGTCAATAAGGTTGAAAATCCACTGCAACACAATATAGGTATCTCTTTTCTTTCTAATGATCCGCGGCAGGTATAAATTGCCCGAGGACTTGGTGTAATTAGTGGATAATTTAAACCACTAACAAAATAAATTTACCTTGTATATACCCGAGGCTATTTGTACTACATTTATGCAGAACCTTTGAATGTCTGCGGGGAAGCGGAATGGACCGGAACGAATGTTATTCCGGGTTCCGGTTGGTAAAAAATATTACATATAGTTTCGTGTCGTGGAAAAATTTTGTACGCCGTTCCCGTTCATGAAGCGACCGTGTGGTCAGATCCTCCCCCCGAAAAAAAATTGCACATAATCCTACATAATGGAAATGATTCCCTAACTTCCAATCGAATCGAAATGTAACAAATCGAATCGGAATGTTTAGTCAAATCGGAATTGTTTGCCTAATAATTCCGATTTTACTAAACATTCCGATTCGATTTGTTACATTTCGATTCCTTTAGAGTTAGGGAATAACCCTCATTGTTGGTTTATTTTTTCTTAGTGTGGTAAATATCACATCTGGAAAGGATTATACGTTCTCCAGATCGTACCAGCACACGGAACCCAGCAGAATTCGCTTTGTCTCTACACAAAGGGAAACAATAGATTCCACAAAGCGGAACTCTGTAACTGATTTTTTAATGTTTTGGAGCTTTCTCTTTAACCTTTGAAAGGCAGTAAATAATGTTTATTCTTCCAAAATTTTAAATTTGGAATATTTTTCCTCCAAAGCGTAACCATTATGTTTACTATGCCCCCCCCCCCTTCCTAAACCTCCTGGGGATGGGCTGATGCTCGCGTTCCGGTTCTCGAAAATTTCCATTCCGAGCACTCCAGGGAATCGTTATTCGCGGTACCCCATTATTGTCATCGCCAATGCAATTTTATAAATATGGGACAAGTGACGCAATTATTTTATTGAAAACATACGGTTTGGTGTTTCACCATTGTAAAACATGTCACTAATGGTACTTTTATTTGAAAGATAAATTTTAATACAATTTTACATATAAACTTAAATATTAGGTAAATAAAAAACGAACAAGCAGGTTTGCATTTCCGAAAAAGTATTTAATTTACCATGTGTACCGTCCTAATGTCCATATTACGACATCGCCTTGAATCCACTAATTCTGGCAATAATGACTGCATGTAAAATTCTTGCAGCTTTTTTTCCATATGTTGTGTCCAAAAGATGTCATCCCTATAAGAATGTAAGTGCATGAGTATTTCGCTAGACATATTTTGTAGGTAACATACCTTCTTATTTCCTCAACATGGATTCCCGCTGTTGTATAAACTATAAAATAACAGTTGCTTCTCTTGGTGATGTGCATAATGCCTTGGAGTTGATAGTAATAATTATGACTCCTTTTTAGCATAATTCTATTGTTTTCCTCATCTAAAACACAATAGTCAATTAATTTTAACATACATGCCTCAACAGGATCGTGGTCGCCACTTTTCAAGGAACTCTTAATTTCAACTATACTGTCTTCCCCAACTAAACCGTCAGGAGAACAAGCCAAATACGGTTTTTCTTCATCGACGATGAGACCGCATCTGGTTACCTTTACTTGATATAGGCGTTCAAAGTGCTCAATGGCATTTACTTCGCTCTCCAATCCAAATTGTGTGTATTTGTTTCCTCTAAAAGAACTATACAGTAAGTGTGTTACAGTTTTAGCTGTGGAAGTTGTCTTGCGTAATTTGCAAACTTTCCCAAAATTAGAAGCTGTTATTCTTTTTTTACGTTCAATAATCCATAAATCGCTTTTTGATTGGTTTATTGTATCACGCTCAACATCTCTTCTGTTTAAGTTCTTCAAATCTTTTAGAAATTGGGCTGATTTTAGTTCATATTCTTCCAAGGATAGGTCAGGGATTGCAATTTCGTCCACCATACCGTAATGTTGATCAGCGGTCTGAAACGCTCTTTTCTTGATATGATCTAAAACAAAAAGAAATAATTACAAATAAAAGACGCGGAAAGGGGGCGAGTGATTGTGATAAACATACTTACGTTTTCTAGATCTGTTGTTGTACCGATGTAGTTGGGCGTCTAGGAAGATTTGTGTGTAATGTCCTGGTGGTCTTCCACATAGCTGCTTATGTAAAACGCCTAATAAATTACGTTGTTTGCAATTGTAGGATATGGCCGCCAGTTCACACCTTAATTGGTAGGAATTTTTGAGTGAAAAGTTTATTCTTTTACCTCCTACAAGTTTAGCTATGATGGAATTATAAGTTTCCGCAGGATTATTGTCTGTATCATACAGTAAACTAGAGGCGTGATCCGCAAGTCGTTGTATAATGGTATTAATTCCACCTAGGATCCCGTTTTGGGTATATATATCAACTAAATCATCCTAAAAATAAGAAAACACCTTTAGTATGGAATTAATAAATAGCAAATCAGAAACATTACCTTATTCTCATCTGAACCTTTGCAAAAGTAATCTTTGCAATGTACATGGCGGCCAAAGATATGGTAGGGACTATTCAATATATCCTTCTTTAAATTGTCAATCTTGTCATCAAGTGCATTATTTTCGGATTTCCTGTATGCGATAGCCCTTATAACTGCATTGCGGAAGCGACCTAGCATTGATGGATTTGACACATACTCTCTGTGAGGTTTTGAGTATTTGGTGTCTTTACTCAAATCGCTGAGTTTATTTATGAAGTTTCGAAGTAAATGATTGCGACATTCAATTTTTTTTATGTAAAACGATGGACCGTATGGTGCGATTTCAACTAAATGTTTGTAAACACTACTGTCGCCATCCCCAATTAGTTTTCCATATATAAGATTGTGGCGCGTTATGGAATTTTTAAAACCTTCACCTACAATGGCTGATTCCATGGCTGTAGACGTCTTAGACCAGTTTCGAAAACAATCATGGTCTTCTTCTTTACGCCCTCTAGCACATAAGAAGCAGTACTTATTTTTGACACCCATATGCAAAATTTTCTTTGTTTTGGCTCCAATGATAGATGCCTATAACAATGATTGGGTTATGCTTTGAATAGATAACGTATTCTTATAAACTTACCACTCCTGAAAGGGCAGAATAATTTTTACGATAAGATCGCTTTGCCCATGCACCGTCAGCTATAACGCCAATGACTGGTATACCATCTTTCATTTCATCGGCAAGCTCAGCTTCTTCTTTTGCAGCGACAGTCATCAATTGTTGATTTAATGCATGTACAGAAGGGTATATGGCATTGTGATTTTTTAAATAGGTCACGTTTGACATTTGCGGTATATCCATGGCTGCAAGCAGCTCTGCTAATTGACTGTATCCAATTCCAATAGATAAGGACCCAATAATACCAGCTTGATTTGTGGAATGAAATGTTGCACTACCACCGCAACTTCTTACGGAATCTATTTTCCCACACACTTTACATTTAAACGTAAATATGCTTTCTAAGCCTTCAATTTTTTCCGATTGGATGTCCATGTCGAAGAAAGAGCAACCAAAGCCATCATGTCGTAGAGCTCTAAGAGATGCCAAAAAATGACCAATCTCTACAATTCGGCGACCAGATAAAAATAAGGTATCTTTTTGCTCGCAATGAGGTTCTGTTTCTAGATCACTTTCATAAAATGACATTTCCGAACCGTGTTCGTCTTCATCATTGGTTCCACTGCCTGCTTCATGATTGACGTCTGATAAATGTTCTTCACATTGAACCATGCAATTAGGTTTGTCATCTTCTTCTATACTACTAACAACATTCATTGCCATTTTGGTTAACTTCCTGAAACAACACAAACCGTATAAGTATAGGTATACGTAGCATGTAAGATAAAATTAGAACATGTTCAATTATTTAAAAAAACTAACATAAAAAATTTGTACTTACGCTTCTCGGGCTTTCTGCAATATCACCTTCCTGCTCCGTTTCTTGGTGGTGAAACTTTTTCTTGCTTTAGGCATTTTACCACAATACACACTTTAGTACGTTTGATATAACGCAAAAGTAAGTAAACAATATTTGAAAATCGCTAGGGAAGTTCTTTTATATGAAGTAGAGACGTAATTATATCATTATTATGCAATTAGTTTTTGAGATGCTCATTATTTTGTGTACAATATATCTATTTTTGATAATGTTTTTCAATATCGTAATGAGTAATTATAGGTGATTACAGGTGAAATCATAAGTTACATTATCGATAATAAATTATTTTATGTTTCCTATGTAATGACATTATTTACACAATTATTGCAAAATCTCCTAGAATTTGAAAATAAACATAATTACAACAAATGCAGGTATAGCGTTAAATATTTATAGAATTTTCCTGAATTGACAGTGATTATGTAAATTAGGTAAATATAATAAACCCTCATTAACTCAACAATGAGAAGGTACCTGTGACCTTCTTGCTGCAATTGGTAATGTGTGTTGCATAGCCTTAAATACAGTAAGGCGCAATCTTAAATTTTTGCAAGTGTTTAGAGGCGCCTTAACAGTGCTTTCACACAACATTAGCGCCATCTGCCGTTATCCGTCTGATTTTGAAATGGTAACTATAAACTAAAGGCAATAAGCTCCCCCACCACTCTGGCAGCGCGCTCTTAAAATCCTGCTACTTTGCACTATTTCTCTCTCATCTGCAATATGATGTAACTTTGTGGGGTAATTCATCTAAAGCATATACAGTTTTCATTCTTCGAATGTTCTTCTTTAAATGGTCTTGATTGAGGTCCATAGAATTAATCTTTCGAGAATGCTTTGTTCTTGTTTATTGTAGAGACCATGTTTATGATTGTATTTTAATTGTAAATTGTTTGTAATTGAACTCGGTGCAGAACTGCCCACGCTTGGCCCGGAGATCAAGTCAAAATATTTTATTATCATGTTACTCTCTGTTTAAACCTCAGTTGTTTCGGCGCGTAAATTCAAATCATACAAGTACAATCGGGCACTCGGGCGGATTCGCGGAAACGCTTATAAATGAAGAGAGTAGGGCGAGCGAAGACGTAACTATGTGCGAACGAGTAGAGTCAAGCATGCACTAGTTTCACGTGCATTTTATCAATTTAAAAAAGTGAAAAACCAAACCAATCTTTGGGGGCCCCCATCAGCCGGTACAGCAGCTCACCGAAATCAGCCACTCCAGGTACGTGCCCAACTTTTATTTAAGTATTTGTGTGGTTCGGGCGGAAATTATCATTTAACCAACAAAAAAATATATCTTATGGTCCTTCAGTCCACTAATTACAAAAGAATTAACTTAAAATACCAACACTCTCCTTTGAAGTTTCTATGACCAAACAAGGCATTGGTATTTTGCCACAATTTTATTTTGCATAGGTAAATGCCAACTGTGATTATTTCCATAACACCTGAATATTTGAATATCGGAATACAGTTGTGAGGGGTCTCAAAATCGTACTGTTTGCAAATATTACGTATGCAAGTATATGTATTATATAATGAGCCAGGTCATATCTTAGCTAAAGGCGGGCACCTGAACTCAAACCACAAAAATAAACCCTGAACATACCTCTGTATATTATTAAAACAAGACCCGGCTAAAATGGCGTGTGGATGTACTTCAGCAATGTGAGTACTTGTACAGTGTTCACCTTTTGAATTTGTTTGCCTCCAATCTTGAAAGAGCAGCACGTTCTCTAAGGAACACACCAGTTCTTAGATGGTATATGATACAGACACCGAAAGGCTTGGGTCTCCAAGTATTACTGTTTTATTCAGGAAGTTTAATACGGCACACTTTTCAATTTCTTTCATATAAATCTTCCTATACGAATGTAGTACTCGCGCAACGTACAAATCCGGAGCTCAACTGTAGACCATGGTGTCGTTTCGGAAGATAAGTAATTCGCGCTTTTCCATGCTGATACGGTTAATGCCGATTACCGTTGTTATTCAAACTATTAATCACTTACATAACTGGAAAAGCTCAGGCATTGATAACTGATAACATTCACAACTTCTGGTGGAAATATTTTACCTACACTCACTCTTACCTTGCGCAACAATTTACTGAACTTCTTAATTCAACAGATCGCACTCCTGCATTCTTTACACAAGGTATAATAATAATAACGGCTTTATTTAGGCGGGGTGTCAGCCAAAGGCTGCTATTAATCCCAACCTTGATACAGAAAAAAGTACAAAAACATGATGGAGTATTTAAAACAATTTATGATAATTAATATGGTATGATAGCCCAGGTGAGAACAAGTAAGCATACAAGTAAAGCAAAAAAGAAAAAATAAATATATAAATAAAAAAAAAATAAAAAATTAAAAAAAAAAATATATATGATTCAGTGATAAAGAAGTACTCTAAGGTGTTTTTTGAAACCGTTGGGACTTAATAATTTAAGAAAGTTCGGAACGTTATTGTAAATGAGTGGTGCAAAATAAGTAAATGCACCATGAAACTGAGTTTTATGGTGCTTTGGTATGTCAAGAAAGAATGGGTTACGGAGATTACGATCGTGAATACTACTTCGAAATTTTAACTTATTATACAAATATAAAGGTTCACCAGATACTAATATTTTGTGAACCAGACATGCAAGATGTAAATGACGTCTTTCGCCCATGTTCAAAATTTTATGTGCTTGATAAATATGGGAAATATGTTCATATTTCTTAATGTTAAACGCATACCTGACACAAGAGTTTTGAATTTTTTGCAGGCGAGTCTTATTTGCACTAGTTAGACACGGACCATAGACAGTGTCACAATAATCCAAAGTTGACAGTATTAAAGAATCCACAAGCTGCCACTTGACCTTTGGTGGAAGAACGTAATTGAAACGATATATACATTTAAGCTTCGCGTAAGCAATTTGAATCAGTTTATTGACGTGGAGGGAAAACTTTAAGTGACAATCCACTGCTACTCCTAAACTACGAGATTCCCTAACTAATTGGAGTGGGGAATCTTTTAGATATAATTTTTGGTCCACATCTTCCCACAATGCAGTAACAGATTTTGGTGTTCCCAATAGCATCAGAGAAGATTTAGATGGATTTATCTTTAGGGAATGTTTCTCAGACCATCTCTCGAACCGATTTAACTGCTCATTAAATTTTCTCAGAGAGTAATTTAGATTGTTTCGATGGACAGGATAGATTAAGTATGTATCGTCCGCGTAACTGTGGATGTAGAAACCGTTTAAAGACGTATCCATATCGAAAACATATAAACAGAAAAGAAGCGGTCCGAGGATAGATCCTTGCGGAACCCCCATGTTAACAGGTAAAAAGTTAGAGTCACTGTAGCTTCCATTCCTCAAAGTTCTAACCATCTGCATTCGATTTTGTAAGTAGCTTTTAAACCAATTAGTAGCGGTAGAAGAAAGTCCAAGATAATGCAACTTGGCTACCAAAAGTTCATGGTTAATACAGTCAAATGCTTTGGAAAAATCGATTGAGAGCATCACAGATACTTGAGAGCGATCGGTTGCTGCTAGGACTTCGTCCACTATATCAATTAGATGGTCGCAGTAGAGTGATGGCTGCGGAAACCAGATTGATGTAACGGTAATATGTGATTTGCACGTATATAAGCGGACAATTGTACATATATAATCTTCTCAGTTACTTTAGATAACACAGTTAGGATACTAATGGGTCTTAAATGAGACAGGTTTTCAGGCGGATACTTTTTACAGATAGGGTGAACAATTGCAAGTTTCCAGAGGGAGGGGAAAGTGACAATTTTTAAAGACGTGTTAATTATGTCAGTAATAGCTCTACAACAGAAAGGCAGACAAAGCCGAAGCATAGTTAACGAAATTGAATCAACACCCATTGCATTAGATTTCAAACTATAGACAGCGTTATTCACATCCGTATCTGTAACAGTAGAGAAAGAAAAAGTTTGAGTAGTAGAGTTGTGAACGTTGTTTAAGTAAAAGTCAAGAGTGTCCGTATCAGTGACTGCAGATGGGGTTGAAATGAAGTGTTGGTTGATTAGATTTGGGTCAGACAGTTCAACAGGTATATCATCTGAGCATCGTTTTGAATGAACGTCTAACTCTTTTAAGACGCTCCAAAGTTTTTGGGAGTCGTTAGTATCTTTTAATTGGAATTTTACGTATGTTTTTTTCTCTCTCCGTATAGAAGCGGTTACAAAATTACGCAATTGCTTATAGTACAACCATTTCCCTTCCGAAAAGGAAGAGTGACAGTGTACATTTTTCAGTGATTGCTTGAATTTGGAGAGTGCATTATCCCTCAGTCGCATCATGTACTTAATATTTGGTGTTATCCAAGGCATCTTCTTTTTAGTGATTTTTATTTTTTTAATAGGAGCAAATTCATTAAATAATGTTGTGATACAAGCATTGAGATACTGCACCTTCTCGTCAATGTCTTCAAGGCAAGTTAAATGTTCCCAATTGATCTGAGCTGCGCAATTTGAAAAATCTATTTTGTTTATGCCTATGATATCCCTGTACAATATATACTTGTCCAATTTAGGAGGTTTAGGAAGTTCAAGCGTACAGTGGATTAAGTAATGATCGATATGAAAAGGTAAAGGTTCAACACCTTCATTTAATACGACCAGATCATTTGTGACGTAGATATGATCAATTAGCGTGCCCGACGTTGCCGTGACCCGCGTCGGTTTAGACGTAATTTGTATCACTTACATGCTCCCAAAAGACAACAATACACAAGACCCATCTAAATATAGACCAATTACATGCCTTCCTACAATATACAAAATCCTTAATCATGCAAATATACCAACACAGTACTGATAACAACATTCTATGCGAAGAACAAAAAGGGTGTACCAAGTGTTCCAGAGGCTGTAAAGAGCAACTCATTATAGACTCTGTAATACTCGAACAATCCAGACATAACAAACGAAACATACACACTGCATACATTGATTACAAAAAAGCATTCGATTCAGTACCACACTCTTGGTTACAACAAGTACTCTCAATATACAAAGTCAGCAACAATATTACACAATTCCTCAATTACATAATGTCATGTTGGAACACTACGTTAACACTTACACTAAACGACACAAATCTTATTACTGACCCAATACAAATTAAAAGAGGCATTTTTCAAGGCTATTCTTTAAGTCCGCTTTGGTTTTGTCTTGCTCTTAATCCACTTTCATATTTGTTAAACACTACTAACTTTGGGTACAATATTAAACACAACCACGAAATACATCACAACATTACACACCTGTTTTACATGGACGATCTTAAATTATACTCTTCCACAAGCATAAAACTTAATCACCTTCTACACATTACCGAAACATTCTCACGTGACATACAAATGGACTTTGGAATCGATAAATGTAAAACACAACACATCACAGCTGGTAAAAGACAACTTTTAGATTATGAGCTAGAACAGGGTAATTTAATAAATTCCATGGACGAGAATGAAACTTATAAGTATCTTGGTTTTCAGCAAAACACACACATTAAACATACGAGTATAAAACAAACACTTATCACACAATACCTGCAAAGAGTACGCAGTATACTTAAAACAAAATTACACGGTAGAAATACAATCAAAGCTATTAACACTTATGCCACACCAGTGCTTACATACTCGTTTGGGATTATACGTTGGACAAATACAGATTTAGAACAAATACAGAGAAACACACGTACACTATTAACAAAACACCATATTTATCACCCTCACTTCTCTACTATACGACTTTACCTTCCTCGTTCGGAAGGAGGTAGAGGACTTACAGATATAAAACTATTGCACCAAACACAAATACACAATTTGCGACAATACTTTTATAACAAATCAGATACTTCAGTCCTACACAAAACAGTAACATATGCAGACAAATCTTACACACCACTTAACCTACACGAAACTAATATACTCCCACCTACATCCAAACTTACATACATCACAAATAACATACAGGCATGGAACCAAAAGCCGTTACATGGACGATTTCCACAAGAGGTTAGTCAGGATTGTGTTGATTCTATAGCAACGCACACTTGGTTGTCTGAATGTGATATCTTCCCGGAGACTGAGGGTTTCATGTTAGCAATACAAGACCAGGTCATTAATACTCGCAACTATAAAAAACACATACATAAAGACAAAACAGTGACAAACGATTCTTGTCGACTCTGTTCACAAACATCAGAAACAATCCAACATATAATATCGGCATGCACACGACTTGCACAAACTGAATACAAACATCGACACGATCAGGTAGCTAAAATCATACATCAAAAATTAGCACTTAAACACAATCTCATAACGATAAGACACCATACTACAAATACACGCCACAGATCATACTTGAAAACAACACACACAACAACAACAAAAAAAAAGGCGTCTATACGTTTTGCGAATCGATGACTGATTTTCAAACTAAATTTGAATAATTTGATAGCGTTGTTCAAGAGTGAGTCTATTCATGATGATTTGTCACACTATACTAAATTTAAATGTCACTAATAATGAGCAAACTGACACCTGATTTCACAGCCATCGCGATGGAAAGTTCTATCATGCTTAAAAAAACACCCGATATATTGCGGTTGATAATTTTGCCAATTTCGTTTATATGCTCACTAAATGTAAGTTTCGGGTCTATCTGTACCCCCAGGAACTTCACATGAGGAGAATTAGGAATGTCATGCTGTCTAAGCGATATCAACATGTCCACTGTCTTTGTTTCATTTAAGCGTAATTCATTTGCGTCACACCATTCTTTTGCCCGACTTGTAGCAGGCTTACAACCAAGGACAACCTTATGAAGATTTTCATTGCTGATCAGTATAGTTGTGTCGTCGGCATATTGTGTACATGTTCCAACGTCTTCTAGATGATACGCTAAGTCATTTGCGTATATGATAAATAGAAATGGTCCCAGGATAGATCCTTGAGGGACGTCCTTCTTTAACTGTAGAAATTTCGAGACAGTTCCATTTACACATACAGCTTGTTCCCTATTTTCCAAAAGTGATGCAATTAATAGTAAACTTGTCTCGTCGAAATTATATATTGCCTCTAACTTCTTGATTAGAATTACATGAGGTACGCTGTCGAATGCGCTGGAGAGGTAGACATAAGTGCTCATGGTATACTGCCCGTTTAGATACAGGGATAATTAATGGGTTGAATGGGTTAGAAGCATAGTCGCCATTGAAACCTCGAAGGTGTTTAATTTACTATCTGTTTAAACAGATACGTATTCGTACACCAAATATACCTGTACGGCAAATAATAATTTTGTACTTGTGAATTAGATAAGTTCGGACAACTATTTTTATTAAAACGAGAATTCAACTCAAATATAATGTAACCAATAACATTGTTTTGTAAATACCGACCCATGATGATTGGATTAGGTCTTTGAATATATAACATTCAAAGATTAGGTGGAAATTCCACTAGTGGTATTTCCAAATCGGAAATACCACTCGGAAGACTTTACAATTACAATTTACAGCTCAAAAATTTCCGGAAATTGAAATTAACTCGTTGTAGTATACTAGCTGGTGCACGGTAAGTAGGAAAATATGGATTTAACACGGGAAATTAGTTTTGTGCAATATCCTGCCCTCCTGCACATTTTACAGAAAAAACTGTAAAGTTTAAAGTTGTTCAGAATTAAAAGATGCATGCAAAACTATTCTTACATGTTTTATTAAGCTTTTGGTATATCCGCAAATTTAAAAATAAATTTCAACATTTCTGTTATTACCTAGCTATTCTTTATTTTTTGGCCTACATTGCCAATTCACGAACTCCGATCTACAAATTTGATAAAGAATCCACCTGCAAAATTCTAACGTAATTGGTCCATTCGTTTATGAGATATCGTGCTAACGGGCGAACGGACGGACAGGCAGACGGACAGACAACGCAAAATTATAAACACGCTAGGAGCTGGTTCATAATCTAATTAGCCATGTTGGTAGATGTTTTTTGAATCGTTACTTTTCTTATTTTTAGTCGTAGAAGCCGGCTGCATATATTAGTCAACCCACAATTTTTGTAGCACTTTGTATAATGACGAACCTGGGTAACACCACCCGTTTTATAATAAATTTGAAAGTTATTTGCGGATTAAAACTTCATATATTCATAAATGAGTGCACGAAATGGCTTTACTGTAGAATTAGCAAGCATACCAGTGTGTTTTTCTTTTCACCTGCAGGAACGAGGAAAATTGGTGGAAATTATTAATTGTACCTACATAGATTATAAACATCAAAGGCAATAACGACACTCAAGTGTCACAACACCACCAACTGAAAATTTACCAGTTCAGATTAAATTCTATAAGTTAGTAGCTTCCAAAACGACATTCATTCTTTAAGTTTTGCTTGATTAATTGATGTTTACAATTAAATAATTAATAGGTACATAATACGAGTAATTATTTTCATTAGGCAGGGATAATTTCATTACTGTAAATTACTTTATAAATATCGTCGTATTCTTTTGTTAGTGTAGTTGTCGCCTTAGCGCACATAAAATTCTTATTCTAATGGAAAAACTGTAATCATTCCTTATTACCATATTATCTTTTTTATATTCATTAATGTAGACGTTTTTCATGAATACTTGTCTTATACGCCGTATTACACCTATTATACGCTTAATAAATCAGTAATAAGTAAGTAACTCAAATAGCTCTTGCCAACGCCTACTAAGGAATAATTTCAAAATCATTCATAATAAACAAGTACATAAACCAAAACCACTATACTACGTGGATATTGCCAGCGCAACCCATCCACATAGCAGACGAACAGACTACCTACCACAGTTAATTTTTGATAGTTGCAAATTTGGCACGCATATAACTTTCAGACAGCGAAAACCCGAAGTTGATGCGAGGTCAAGAGATTACGATATAGCACGGAACGACGGACAGACGGACGGAAAAGTAAAGACATAAGTGCTCAACTTTTGTGTTATCAAACCACACTACACGAGTATTGTAAGGCCTAAACCGGATCTTTCGACAATTATTGTATTATGGACAAGGTATAGTACGTCGACTCAAGATGGCAGCCTGATATTATAGCGTATTGTACTAGTTATGCCATTCTGTTTAAAACCTAATCTACGACAGTGCCATTATGACACATTTAGCATGGTCACTACGTCCAATAATTGTAAAATTGTAGGAGTACTGTTGCGTAGTTCAGCCACTAAATCAAAGATGGCATTATTAGGTATTGCATTATATTTTCACTATTCGTATTTTGTAATTGCCGCTTTGAATGAAAAATCAACGATTATACCTTATCACTAATATTGTACTTCAGTAAACAATAAGCAGTTTGTAGTAAGTATAGTAAACGTTTTAGAAAAAAATGCATGCGTTGGGAAATCTAAAATTTTCGCAAGTAGGAATTACACAAGTGCATTATAATAATAAATTTTTTTGAAAGCATGTTGTCTAAAAACTACATGAGCTATTTTCATAATTAGACCAAGGGCTCTTGAATATGGAAATAACCAAATGCAGTCTTTTACTGAACACTTGCTTGAATAAAAAATTATCAGGATTATTTTAAAGAACGAGTCTCATAGATTCGAGAAGTATTGTACCGACTGTGATTTATTTGAAATTAGCATAAACCTGATAAGCACAGAAAGAGCACTTATTGATAAACACTAATTATTTTGCCTTGTTACTATAGACACGGGGTCTATAAGAAATTATTGCCGGGAACTTTCACATAGAGGGAAATTATCACTTATAATTGCACAAGAGGTTTGTATTTTACCGAGTAAATTGGGGTTGTTTAGGTAATGAAAATCTGTTACCTGGCAATTAGACGAGAAAAACTGTCAACTAATAAAAATGCGACACCGAAGGTGGCCGGAAGTCATACTACTATGCCGCCAGTAGGTAGGGAAAAAAGCCAAATCTTGTTTTTTTTTGTAATACTTCATTTACTTTTTGTTGTTTTTCTAAGTTTTGTCGTTTCCAAAATGCATCTCCTTCTTTTCCGCTCATTTTTTAGAAACTTCACAAAAACACTCCACTAATAAATGAGTACAATTTTCTGCGCTAACGCGTAATGACGTAACGGAATTGACAACACGGCGTGTCAGAGTCGGACACGCTGGCGGCGGCGCTGAGACAGAACAATACTCAAATTTAAATAAATCCCTAAAGAGCATCTAAAAAAGCGGCATAGCGCCTCGGTGTGACCCTACGCGGTCATTGGATTTGACCCATTTTCAATAGGCTTATTATATGTGGCATATACCTAGGTCAACTGTGCAAAGTTTAAACTGAATAGGTTCAAGCATTTGACAGAGACTGAGAGGCGTGACCTCAAGCGGTCATTGGATTTGACCCATTTTCAATAGGCTTGTTATGTGGCATGCAGGTCAAATACACAAAGTTTAAACCGAATCGGTCTATTCGTTTGGCAGTTATCGTGTTCACGGACGGACAGACGGGCACCCTCGACTCCCCTATAAAGCTTACACCGCTTTGCT
This sequence comes from Photinus pyralis, assembly GCF_008802855.1. NCBI lineage: Eukaryota > Metazoa > Arthropoda > Insecta > Coleoptera > Lampyridae > Photinus > Photinus pyralis. The sequence continues at coordinate 25,576,985 of NW_022170403.1, forward strand.
CTGTCGCTTAATAAAAGGTAATCTGTTACATTTTGCTGGTAAAATCTGAAAGAGGACAGGTGAAGACTATTGTCATTTACGTATTACAAGCTCTCAATGCTATTGTTTATTACTCGTAACCACTCCAGCAGGAGTTGCAAATGAAGGAAAACAATGCCCAGCTGTGGTTAGGGCATAAACCTAATCTTGAGGCGATGAATTGGGTGTCGAAGAGAAGGAATAACCAACTAGTATGCACGAAACATTATTGCCCCAATCGAGTCGGTATGGCAGCAGTGTGCACTGATCCGCAGGCCAGAAAGGCCGTACACAAAACACCAACTTTGAGTATGTTGACCTACTTATTACTCCTAACAAAGTCCTGGTGAAAGCGCTTTTTTGGTAATACAGATCAGTATTTTATTAGTGAAGTTTAAAATTTTCGATCTCACATGTAATCTAACTCAAAATAGACTAGAGCCTGCACATCTACACTATAGCAGAAAGCTTTTAGTGAAAATTTGAAGTCTCTAGCTATTGTAATTGCCGAGATCTCAGCCGGACAGCCAGCCATAACGAATATAATAGCGTATTTTTTTCAAAAATGTGCTAAAACATTTTTACAAATTGGACATAAGTTTTGAAAAATATAAATGCTCTCGACAAACTTGATATTAAAAGAAATACTTATAATGGTGATTTCGCATTTCGTTCAAGTTAATTCTTGTTTTTGTTGCAAAAAAGATCAATAACTGAATATAAATCTAAGAAGGGGAATTAATGTTCACATGAAAGATATAATTCAACAGTCAAGTGTATCAAACTTCTCCGAGTTAAATTGCCCTTACACTTACTAGACACTTACAATAAGAAAAAATTGACTCACTAGTCACTGGTTTGAAAAATTACAAAATAATTTTAAATTACTCACCACTTGCTTTGTAGGATTGTAATCGTTGTTTGAGTAGATCTGATAGTGTTGTGCGTGGATGTTTGGATACTTGAAATGCGTCTAGATACCAAAGTGGACCTTCTAGTGGTTCTAATGGTCTGTTAAACGCCCATGTAAAATGTATAAGTACAGCTAGTAGTATAATTCGCTGCATCTGCAAATAAATGAAAAAGTTATAAAATTGGTACCTTGAAACAAGTTTGTCGTCTGGTTTTGAACTTTTATCATTTGGTTAAGTTACTAACGAAAATAGCCCAGCAACGATACTGTCGAAGATTAAATTAATTAGCTATCTCAGCTACTGTATGGCTCTAAGCGATGAGTGAAGGATTAAACGTCAAAAAGCATTTCCATAAAACATTCGCTTGTTCTTACATAAAGTTTTGTATTTTTTCGTTACGGAACGTATTGGAGATAGGCTCCAATAGTAAAATGGGTGAAGAAGTTAACAATTTCACACCAGATAACGCAATCGAAACTCATAGGTATGTATGAAAAGGTTTGTAACCCTACAAAATACCCCATAGTTAATGACGTAGGCCAGCTAAATAATTGAGAAGTATCCATAGTAATTCATATCTCAAAAAGTTCTTCTAAGAAAACAATATTAGTGTTGTACTGTTCCTATGCTCATAAATTTTCATAATATTTATAGGTAATACCCACACATTCAATTTAAAAAAAAAGAGAAAAGAACTTACATTGCGACCGGTCTAATAGCTGAGGATGTCAGTCAATCAAACTTGATCGTAGAGTAAACTTAATAAAGATTTGATATTGTTTGGCACTTTTATGGAAGATCGAATCTCACAGTGCTGCAAGGTAATTTCTTTTCATTTAACGTTCATTAATTGAATTTAATACATAATAATTTACAAGTAGCCTTTATTGCATGTGGTCTATTTGTCTCGACAAAAATCATAAATGCAGCCAATGGGGACGTAGGTAGTGTAGGGATATGAATTGCGCTTTGCCTATATGAATAAAAATTAATGTTTGTATGTTTGTTTGTCTCTTATGCCTTCCTAAACCCTTCATCCGATTGCGATGAAACTTTGGGGAATGATTGTATGTATGATCGAGAACATTTTCGACAGCAACTCTTTTTTGATCGCATAGTAGTTGTTAAACATTCATTTACTGGTTATTTTTTGAATGAGGTCATTAATATTAGTATGGGCGGTAATATTTTATACCCAAAAAGCAATACATTAAAACATTCCACTTTGAGAAGTTGTCAGTTTGTAGAAACTTTTGCAAATAAATTTAGTCCACGCTAAATAGCTCTAAAATAATTTATTTTAGAAAAAATTAGTTACCGATCTAAACCGCGTTTTTTATGTAAGTAAATTAATTCGAAATCGGGGAAAAATAATTAAAACAGCTGAATTTTTCCGCCGGCGAAGTCCCGTGTGTTAGAAAGGGGTGTAAAGTGTTTTTTTGCAATTTGTGTCAAAACTATTAATTTTAGGCGAAAATGTTTAAAGTAAAAGTTATAGGTAATAAAAAGGCGAACAACTTTTGTGTCTGTAATTTTTTCTGATAACCTCAAATTTTTCGAGAAAAGCCGGAAAACTGTTTTTTTCGTTTTCTATTTATATTGTAACGTGATTTATTAATTCGGGTTCGATTTATATCAATATTTATTAAACAGAACTAAAACACTATAAAATCCGTACAATTTATATCGATTATTTATATCACTCACACTTCGCAATTTATAGTTCCGCGCTCGATGTTTACGTACTCGTTCGGTAGTAGCCTGCCGCGATGTTCGGTCCGCAACCATTTATACACGCAAGCAATGTAAGTCCCGAACATTCTCGAATACGCGTAGAAAATTCCAGAGCGCCAAAGGCGACGTCATGTCTGGAGCATTTCCGTTACACTGCCCCCTTCTTAATTCTGGACGTCTCGTTCAGAAACTGCGTTAGTATTACTTTTTAATGCCTCGTGTCGGAATCTGCAGTCAGAGCCTGCTCGACAAACACCTTTCTTGAAAAAGTAACAGTCCACAGTTTTGCGGAGGGTCGTCCCCTGTGGGTTGAAGCAGCATACTGTAATTCGAACGCTAGTGTTTCTAAAAATCACTTCAATCATGGTTCGCACTATTTTCCAGTCCAACCCATCTAAACCACATCCAATCTTCGGGATCGCCAAGCTATTTATGTCATAGTATGCCATGAGTTTCTTTAAGTTTTTTAAAGCAGACCAGAGGTTTTCATAGGTGGGTTTGCCTTCTGACGTTTTCTTTGAAACCAAGTAGAACAAAGAGCGTTGACTATCTTCCAAGCGCAGTACTTTACCCACTCGTGGTCTTTGCTTTATCAACTCGTCTATTCTTCCAAATCTTTTCCGGAATACGGAAGCTATACCTCTACCCATGCGAAGGTCTTCGGCGACACAATGGGCGATGGAAACGTTAACCGGAAGCTCAAAAATATTTTGACAAATTTCCTGAGTAACGCCAAATCGAGCTTTCTTCCGCTGGGCGTAATTTGACATAAAATCGTTAAAGTTTGGCTCGATCCCAAAGCTGCGTTCCTCTTCTCGAATACCTCTAACTTCTTCGTTGTTGTTGGATCCGGCATATCGTGCGAGTCGATTAATGTGGACAACTTTCGGTTTCCGGTGGTTCATTCTGATACGATATATCACGTCATTTATTTTCTTGATCACCTCATACGGACCTTCCCATTGTCTTTGTAGCTTGGGAGAAAGACCTCTTCGCCTCTGTGGATTGTGCAGCCATACCAGATCTCCAGCTTCAAAAGTTTCATTGGCCGAGCGGAGGTTGTATTGATTTTTCATGCGATCGCTGGCAATCTGAATATGACTTCTAGCCAAGTCGTGAATGTCGTTCATCTTCGCCTTTAGTTGGTCAACATAATTTTCACCTGCGACATATTCTTCATGGGGTTTACGCCCAAACTCGAGACATGGAAGGCGTAGTTCACGACCCAACATAAGGCAGGCAGGAGTCTGACCCGTGGTCTCGTTGACGGCTGATCGATATGCCATAAGGAACAGGTGGAGGTACTGGTCCCAATTTTTCTGATGTTCTGCCACGACTTTTGAAAGATATTTACCCATCGTTCGATTCATTCTCTCAACCATTCCATCTGACTGAGGATGCAAAGGTGTTGTTCTGGTTTTATTGGCTCCTAACAATCGACAAACATCTTGGAACAAAGCCGATTCAAAGTTCCTTCCTTGGTCTGAATGGATTTCTACAGGAACACCAAAACGTGTAAAGAACTCCTTTACCAACACTTCTGCAACTGTTGCTGCCTCTTGGTTTGGAATGGCGTAAGCTTCAGTCCACTTTGTGAAATAATCCATAGCGACTAGGATATATTTATTTCCGCCATCTGTCTCGGGAAACGGTCCTGCGATATCGATAGCAACTCGTTCCATCGGACTACCAACGTTATACTGCCTCATGGGTGCCTTCTTCTTGGAAACTGGTCCGTTTCCAGTAGCACATAACTCACATTTTTGACACCATCGCCGGACATTTTCTTTACGGTTGACCCAATAGAATCGCTCACGTACCCTTTGCAACGTTTTCGTAATACCAAAGTGTCCTCCGGAAGCGCCGTCATGCAATTTTCGCAATACTTCCGACACTTTGCTTCTAGGTACTACTAATTGCAGCGTCGATTCGGTGCCATCTTCACTTTCAAGGGTCCTATACAACAGGTTGTCTTTCAGAGTCAGGCTATTCCATTGGCCCCAATAACTCTTTACTTCAGGACTTGTGGCACTAATGTCTTGCCAGTCTGGTCTTTGTCCGTGGCGCATCCAATTCAGAACAGTTTTTAAACTTGGGTCGTTTTCTTGGGCCGTTTTGATTTCGCTTGGCTTCCACTCCTCACTCTCTACAGTTGTTCGTCGCAGATGGCCAATCTTGTCTTCTATTTTAGAACAATGTGTGCAGTTGTCCTTGCACGGTCTTCTTTCCAAAGCGTCTGCATTATTATTGTGAACTTTTCCAGCCCTGTGTTTAATGTCGTAGTCATATTCCTGAAGACGTTCTAACCATCTTGCCACCTGTCCTTCTGGGTTTCGGAACTGCAAGAGCCACTTTAGCGCTGCATGATCTGTCCTTATCAGGAACTTGCGGCCGTAAAGGTACTTATGGAAATGTTCGCATGCCTTTACCACACCCAGGAGCTCTCGCCTAGTCACACAATAATTCCTCTCGGGTTTCGACAGTACTTTGCTGAAATAGGCAATGACTCTTTCCTGTCCGTCTTGCAATTGAGAGAGAACAGCTCCAATGGCGGTGTTACTGGCATCGGTATCTAGCACAAACTTTCCTTCATTTCTGGGGTAGCCAAGGATAGGTGCGCTAGTAAGAGCTTGCCGGAGATGTTCGAAAGCTCTTTGACAGTCTTCACTCCATTCGTACTCATTGCCTTCTTCTGTCAACTTTATTAATGGTTTGGCAATGTTGGCAAATCCTTTCACGAATCGTCTATAATAGGTGCACAAACCGAGGAAACTCCGAATCTCGTGCTTGTTCTCAGGAATCGGCCACTCTTGAATCGCTATAATCTTCTCTGGGTCAGCTGTAACACCGTCACGAGATACGATGTGCCCCAAATATTTAACTTCTTTTTGGAACATAAAGCATTTCTTGGGACTTAGTTTTAAATTGGCCTCTCGTAATCGTCCAAACACCTCTCTCAGGTTCTTTAGGTGTTCTTCAAAAGTTTTTCCTACGACAATTACATCATCCAAATATACCAGACATGTCTGCCACGTTAGTCCCCTTAGAACTGCTTCCATAAGTCTCTCAAACGTCGCGGGGGCATTACACAATCCGAAAGGCATTACTGTGAATTGCCAAAGTCCAGAGCCTATAGAAAACGCGGTCTTCTCTCGGTCTGTCGATTCCATCCCCACTTGCCAATAACCACTCTTTAGGTCGAGTGTGGAAAACCATTGGGCTCCAGATAGAGTGTCCAAGGTGTCGTCTATTCTTGGCAGTGGATAGCTATCTTTCTTGGTGACCGAATTTAATAGACGGTAGTCAACGCAAAATCTTGTGGAGCATCCTTCTTCTTTACAAGCACTATCGGTGATGACCAAGGACTATTCGATGGCTCGATGACACCTTGTTTTCTCATGTCTCTAATAATCTCCTCAGCTTCGTCTCGTTTAGCCAAGGGGAGTCGCCTTGGCTGTTGTCTAATCGGTTGGGAATTGCCAGTATTTATTTTATGGGTGACTATGTCTTGCCCTTGTCCTGGTCGTTTACCGCGAACACATCTCGGAATTCCACAAGCATATTTTTCACCTTTTGTCGTTGTCTATTGTCCAAATCTGGGGTGTTTTTAATGACCATATCTATCAGCTCTCTTGGATACTTTCCTTTAGATAGATTTTCAGATCTCACAGAGCGAATAGCCGAGATGGGCACACACTGTCCAACTACAGTTCGTTTGCTTAGCTTAACAGGACTATCTTTCAAATTCATAATTCGAATCGGAACGCCATTTTGAACTTTTACCAGAGCCCTAGCCACTAGAAATTCCTTTGCGTTTAGTGCTTCGACTATCCGTAGGCTTCCCTGGCGACAATATCCATCTAAAGTGGTCATTATAATTTTTTCACTGAGTCCGGGTATAATGACGTCATGAGTGGTTAACAGGCGGATGACATCTTCTTTGTCTTCATGGAAAGGGAGTTCTTCATCGCCGACCTTTAACACGCCCTTTTTCACGTCTAACACAGCTCCGAGTTTCTTAAGAAGATCCATCCCCAAGATGAATTGATCAGAAATATCAGCAATTAGCACCTGGTGATTGATGGTGGTCTTTCCGATGGTGACAGACATTTGTATTTCTCCGTGCGTTTTTATTCTTTCACCAGTTGCTGTTTTTAACTGCACGGTCGAAGATGAAATCCGAGAATGATTCTTCAATAACTCTGGTCTTGCAATAGTTCTTGTTGCACCTGTGTCTACCAGCAAGGATCTGTCTTCTCCATTAACTCGGCCGTCAATGTACAGACTCAGAACTTTTCCAGGCGACGTAATGTTTACAGTGAAGATCGGGGCTTTGTTTCTGCAGGTCGACGATAGCCCCTTCCTGTCGACCTTTCTTAGTTTTCCGACTGCTGTAATGGTTTTTGGCAGTTGCGGCGAACGTGTCCAATCTCGCCGCAATTCCAACATCGTGGTTCACGTTTCTTTGCCAGTGACTGTATTGCTTTATTGACCTTTTCTTCCACTACTTTACTGACCTTTTCTTCAAAACTTTCAGAGCCACCTTCCTCTTCGATGGTTCTTACCCGGCTGTCACTGCGAGGTTCCACCATACGTACTCGCGCACTTCCATGACTAGCTTTCTTGGCGGCTTCGAATTCTAACGCATGGGCCAAAGCTTTCTCAATTTTGTCGTGCCTAGCCAGTCTCAAAGCCTGCTGGGCATCTCCATCACGAACGGCATCGATAAATGTTTGTACAGCCAGTTGATCAAGAAAGCTCTCCGGTGCCGTAGGGTATGCCAATCGAATCAGTCTAGCGATGTCCGCTTCAAGTTCCTGCAAACTTTCTCCAGGTTTCTGCATTCGGTTCTTGACTTGGGCATAGTAAACTTGCTGAAGGTGTTTATCGCCATATCGCATTTCGAGTCGCGCTACTATTTGTTGGAAGTTCTGTTGATCCTCGGGGATGGTCCGCAACACATCCAGAGCATCTCCTCTCAGAGCAAGAATCAGGGCTGTAGTTTTGTCTTGAAGAGTCCATTTATTTGCCGCAGCCGCTGCTTCAAACTGTCGAACGTACGTGGTCCAAGGAATCTTACCATCAAAAGTAGGTGGCTTTACTCGGGCTTGCTGAACGTCGCCTTCTACTCTTGTATTTGTTTCTGGGTCGACCTTCTTATAATGAGTAGACTGTGGCACCTCAAGAAGACGGTCCATCAGTACTTCATCTGGGGCACTACTAGTACGCTCTTCCGTAGTCAGTCGCAAGAATTGCTCGCGCAGCTCTTCATACTTGTGCTCAATCTCAACGAATGTTGCTTTAAATGTTTTGGAAACTTCCGTAATTCTATCTTCAACTTTTTCTTCAATTGATTTAGAGACTTCTTCGATAATCTTTCTAGAATTTTCCTCCATCTTCTCGAACTTCTCTTGAATATTTCTAGAATTTTCTTCATTAATCTTTCTAGAATTTTCTTCCAACTTCTCGAACTTCTCTTGAATATTTCTAGAATTTTCTTCATTAATCTTTCTAGAATTTTCTTCCAACTTCTCGAACTTCTCTTGAATATTTCTAGAATTTTCTTCATTTCTCGAACTTCTCTTCTAGAATTTTCTTCCAACTTCTCGAATTTCTCTTGAATATTTCTAGAATTTTCTTCATTAATCTTTCTAGAATTTTCTTCCATTTTCTCGAACTTCTCTTCAAAATTTCTAGAATTTTCTTCCAACTTCTGTTGGTTGCTTTTCATTTCTTGTTGCAACACCTGTTGGCCATTTTGGATTTGCTGGAGCAAATTGAGCATCGTTTCTTCCATTTTAGCGGCAGCAGATCTTGTTACAGGCATACACAAGCAGAAGCACTTAATTTAATCTTACTTTTAATTAATTTAATTAATCCCACTTCTGACACCAATGTAACGTGATTTTATTTATATCACTCACACTTCGCAATTTATAGTTCCGCGCTCGATGTTTACGTACTCGTTCGGTAGTAGACTGCCGCGATGTTCGGTCCGCAACCATTTATACACGCAAGCAATGTAAGTCCCGAACATTCTCGAATACGCGTAGAAAATTCCAAGCGCCAAAGGCGACGTCATGTCTGGAGCATTTCCGTTACAATATTTTTACTAACAAAAGTCATCGGGGTCTGATATTCGGATAAAATAGCATTTTCTATGCCAAGACAGAAAACAATTTTTGGCCCTGAAAAATTGAGCCGTTTCCGAGATATTTCTTTCTTTACTTTCTTTATTAAGGATTAGGCGAAGCCAATTAAGGCCAATTTAACCCCCCTCTACATATTAATATGATACACATTCAGTCGGTACAAAACATACAAAAAAAAAGTGATAAATGTAACGTAAATTGACTTTCGTTCAAATTAAAAAATATAATATTAGTCCATGTCCAATGTGTTTAAGAATCGTAGACAGCCTCGCGAAAAAACTAAGCTCGACGACGAACTACGTAGTTCCACTGGCAACTTGTTCCACAGTTTCGCGGCTTGCACGTGGAAGGATGATGCACCCATACTTGTAGCTGCCTTTGGGACAACAAGTTTGAGTTTCGCGTAGAGTACCGGTGAAAACTTTTCAAGGAAGAAAATTGTGTAAATAGGTACGACGGCTTCTGATTCACAATGATTTTGTGCATCATTTTTAGCATGTGGTATAGACGGGCGTGAGTCATGTTAGTGCTTGTTCACAATGGACATAAGCGTTACAAAAACATAACAGATACATAAAACATAATATTGACATAAGACATAATTTTACGCAGGTGGAGAAAGTGTTCACAGTGACCGTAAGAATATAATTATCTGCGTAGGCGCAAATCCAAAATTTAAACTCGGCAAAACGTCAAGAACATAGCAATATTATTTGTGGTGTATATGTGTGTGTCACTGAGATGGAAATTTCAACAGTTTTATTGCTTTTACTGTTAAGAAGACAGAGAGACAAAGTTGTTACAAAACAAAAACGGCGTTGGTGGGTCAGACCTATAAATCGAGACCGAGAGAAAAGGGGAGAATTTAAGAATTTAAGCGTGTCTAGAAATGAAGCTGCATGATGAAGAATGGTTTTTTTCATACACCAGGATTATTCGATCACCTTAATAGGTCTTTTGTCCCCTTTATTAAACAATTAGGGTTTTAATCGCACCAAACTAATCAGTAATTCGACGTCTATATGTTTTCCATGCCATGTTGGATATAATCAAAGAACACACGAAGGACCAAACAACACCAAACTATGAAATAATGCGCCAAAAACTATGTACCAATTTAAAAATAACCAGATTATGTTGGCAGAAGAGATGTCATCGACGTTAGACGTAGTAACTGAAATGTCAAACCAACAGCGCAGTGCTGCATCTTTGTGTAGTATTAGCGTTAAAGTAGACACTAATGTAGGATTAGCGTAAGAGTAGCCACGAAGTGACATAACCGAGATTGCTAATAAAAGGCCTATGCCGCAAGTAATGTATACTATTGCTGGAATTAAAATACATAACGTTAATCAAGAATATACTTATTATATACATTAATACCACATGGTGGCAGCGATGATCAAAATTTCCGAGGGATTCGAGAAATAAAAGAGGATCTTCCGAACACGTTTTTTGAAGTCAACACTGGAAAAGTTGCAGCGACTCAAGAACGAAGAAAAAGTAAACAATGGCCAACGACGGAGAAAACGTAAACGTAGAAGGTCGCGATTCTGCTCCTGTACCGCAATACCACTTGGCAAATATTTCACCACCGGGGAAGTTCAATTTCGCTATACCAGCAAGCTGGCCGCAGTGGAAGAAACGGTTTGAACGATACATGACAGTATCTGGGTACAATACGAGGGCAGATACAGATAAAGTCGACATGCTCCTGTACGTCATGGGCGAGGAAGCAGAAGAAGTCATTCCACAGCTTAACTTAGAGAGGGCTTCATACAAGGATGTAATGACTAAGTTAGAGGATCATTTCATTCCACAAAGGAATGTCATTTTTGAGAGATTCAAATTCAACTCTAGAGTTGAACGACCGGGTGAGTCAGTTGATAACTTTGTAACAGCGTTACATTCCTTAGCCGAACATTGCCAATATGCAAACCTCAAAGATGAATTAATAAGGGACAGAATAGTAGTGGGTTTACTGGATGTAAAAACCAGCGAGAGGATGCAACTACAGAAAACTTTAACACTGCAAGAAGCAACTCAAATGGCTAGGCAAGCAGAAACCCAGGCAAGCCAAAATCTAATCCTACGGCAGGAAGGCAAACTACATGGCGTAGCAGCACTGCATAACAAAGGTTCCAACCAGTTCGAGAAAACCAGAGCTAAATTTAGCAACCAGAGAGGGGCCGACAATCATGCTTCACAGGAAGGTAACCAGTCGTCGCAGAAGAAATGTTCTCGTTGTGGTCAACCAGATTGCACCAACAAGGAAAAATGTCCAGCGAGAAACAGCATATGCAGGAAATGCAGCAAGAAGGGCCACTGGGGTATAGCATGCAGGTCAAAAGGATCCGTAAAGGCGGTAATGCAAATGGATGATCTCACCGAGGAGGAGGTACACGAATCAGCAGGTAGTTGTTTTTATTTAGGATGCATGTTCACAAATTCAGATAAACAGTGGCTAGTCAATATTGTTATAGACAGCAACTTAGAAAAAACATTTTTAGTTGATACTGGGGCTGATGTAATTTGCATACCTAATAAGGTTTTGCCTAAAGGGTATAATAGTAAAATCATTGAATGTACGGAATCTATAGGAGGTCCTGATAGTTCTAATTTAAAGGTCATAGGGAAAGTAAAGTTAGAACTTGCATATCGAAACGAAATTTATTTTTCTTATGTATATGTAATTGAGAATTTGAAACTGCCAATCCTTGGACGACCGGGTATCGTAAAATTAAATATTCTAAAGGTGCCTGAACTAAAGCAGTTGCAGGTGTGTACTGTAGAGGATGCTTCTACTACCTTAAGTAAACAGGTCATTGAAGAAAAGTATGCAGGTATTTTTAAAGAAATTGGCGAATTTAAGACTCAAATGTCAATTAAGCTAAAGCCTGATGCTCAGCCGTTTGTACAGTCTGTTCCTCGACCAGTTGCAATACCATTGTTACCTAAGTTAAAGGCCGAGTTAGATCGTTTAATAAGGTTAGACATTATAGAACAAATTGATTCTCACACTGATTATGTAGCACCGATCGTTGTAGTGCCAAAAGGGGATGGTGTACGTTTATGTTGTGACTACACAAAGCTCAACAAAAATGTATTACGTGCACATTTTCCATTGCCAAAAATAGAGCACACCCTAGCCCAGGTAAATGGATCAAAAATATTTTCAAAATTAGACACCACCAGTGGGTTTTATCAAATAAAATTGGATAGAGATAGTCAAATGTTAACAACATTTATTACGCCCTTTGGGAGATTTTTTTTTAAACGCCTACCTTTCGGAATATCATGTGCGCCCGAATATTTTGCGATGCAATTTTCAAAAATTCTAGTAGGAATCGACGGGTTAGTCTGTCACATGGACGATATTTTAGAACATGCACCTACAGTGGGTGAACATGATAAAATATTAAAAACAGTTTTGGATAGGTTACAAGCAGAGGGGATTACCTTAAATAAAAATAAATGCGAAATAGCAGTAAAACATGTCAGGTATTTGGGACATTTAATTTCCGCATCGGGGATTGCCATAGACCCTGAAAGAGTAGAGGCAATAAGAATGTTCCCTAGACCAGAAACAAAAACTGAACTTCTAAGATTGCTAGGTATGATTAATTTTGCAGGTAAATATATCCCAAATAAGTCACAAATATTAGAACCACTTACATCTTTGTTGAAGGGAAATACAGAAATGCAATGGGGTCAATCACAGAATGACGCATTCGAAAACATAAAGGAATTGCTAAGCAAAGCCCCACATTTAGCTTTCTTCGACGCAAATAAAACTATCATTGTTAGTTCAGATGCTAGTTCTTTCGGATTAGGTTGCTGTTTGATGCAAACAGATGGGGAAAATAGAGAGATAGTTGCGTTTTCATCTAGACTACTGAGTGAAGCTGAAAAACGCTACGCCCAAATAGAAAAAGAAGCGTTAGGGATCACATGGGCTTCTGAAAAATTTGCAGATTATATTACTGGGGTGAATGATTTAATTTTTGAGACGGATCACAAACCTTTAGTGCAAATTCTGCAGACCAAAAATTTAGATGATTTATCCATTAGGTTACAACGTTTTCGTATGAGACTTATGCGTTATAACTATAGTGTACGATACATTCAGGGAAAGAAATTGGTAATTGCAGACGCCTTAAGCCGTGCTCCAAATACATCGCAAAAACTAATTGATCATCAACTAACAGAAGTCGTTGAACAGTTTGTACATTCTGTTATTAAACAAATTCCTGTTAGAGACAAATTCCTTAAAAAGATCATAGACGAACAAAGTGCAGATCCAATTTTGCAAAAGGTTAAAGAATTTTGTGTAACAAGCTGGCCTGAAAAGTCCAAATTAATGCTTGAATTGATACCTTATTATCAGTATAGATATGAACTTTCTTTTAATGAAGGATTATTGGTAAAAGGTGCCCGTATTGTCATTCCTAAAACTTTGCAACTAGAGTGCCTTAAATTTATACATACAGGTCACTTAGGGATAACCAAATGTAGAGATCGAGCTCAAAGTTCAGTTTGGTGGATCGGATTATCTTCCCAATTAGAGGAATTGATTCGTAATTGTCCACAGTGCGTAGAGCATCGACGTAATATTAAAGAAACATTTTGCCAAGATAAGATGCCCGACAGACCTTGGGAGAAAATAGCTGTTGATTTATTTAAATTGGATAAATGGTATCTTATCGTGGTAGATTATTACTCGAGGTATTTTGAAATTTTTGAACTTGAAAGAATGACCGAAGTTGTTGTAATAAATAAGCTAAAGGAAATGTTTGCACGATTAGGTATTCCGGAGATAGTTCGATCTGACAATGGTCCACAATTTAGCACTCAATTCAAGAACTTTGCCCATTCATATAACTTCACTCATACCACAAGTAGTCCATATTTTGCGCAAAGTAACGGGTTGGTCGAGCGAGCCGTACAAACCGCTAAGCAGTTATTGAAAAAAAATAATGATGACATATATCTTGCACTCTTGGCTTATAGGAGCACTCCATTAGAATCAGGATTTTCACCGGCAGAACTCATTATGTCTAGGAAATTACGAACAAATTTACCACAGTTACCAAGTAATTTAAACAAGGTAATCGATTCATCCTCTTTTGTTAGAAAAGAACAGGAGAGAAAAGATAAACAGAAACAAAATTACGATACTAGGCATAAAGCTAAGGATTTGTCGTTACTGAAAATAGGAGATCCAGTGTGGATAATTGACATCAGACAGTATGGCAAAGTTACAGAACTTTGTGAGGAACCTCGTTCCTATGTAGTTGAAACTCGTCTGGGAAAATTTAGACGCAATAGGTGGCATTTGATATATGCTCCATATCATCATCAAAATTCAAACGAAATACCAATTATCCACACAGAGCAACCTACATTGCCTTGTAACAGTAATACTAAATATGATGAAATTACGATTAGGGAACACAGGGAAAATGAAATTTTGCAAAGCAGTGAAGGTATACATGATGTAGCCAATGAATGTGTTGAGAAGGATGTTATTAGTGAAGAGGTTAGTTGTTATGCACGCCCCAAACGTAAAGTGTCGCGCCCTACTTATTTAGCAGACTATGTAACTGATTAATGTAATCAGAAGAAAAAAAGGGAGATGTAGTATTAGCGTTAAAGTAGACACTAATGTAGGATTAGCGTAAGAGTAGCCACTAAGTGACATAACCGAGATTGCTAATAAAAGGCCTATGCCGCAAGTAATGTATACTATTGCTGGAATTAAAATACATAACGTTAATCAAGAATATACTTATTATATACATTAATACCACACTTTGTACCCAACAGAAATACACCTAATTCCACTAGATTTTTCATAAAACCTACGTAAAGTTGAAACCGACCCAACTTTATGTATTTTTTATGTACCCTTTCGGTAGGACATAAAACATACACAAACATTTACAAAAAAATAAAAATTATGTAATCATTGTGAACACCTACGTTGGTTTGCTACTATTCAACATTATGAATTATGCATCTGTTATGTTTTTGTTACGCTTATGTCCATTGTGAACAAGCACTTAAGTATGTTGTGGTAGTTAAGAACGGGCGTTATATGTTCATGCCTTTTAATGTCACATGCAAATCGCACACAGTGGTTTTGGATTTTTTGTATTTCACGATTTTCTAAAAAAACACTTCTTCAGTTGGAAGAAAAATCATATTTTTTTCCAACTGATAAAGAGGTCTATACTATAGAGCAAAGACTTGTATTTTAATAATCAAAAATAAAAAATATCAATTTGATAAAAAAATTTCGAGAAAATCGCCAAAAACTGAAAAAAAAAGTTTCTCGAAATATACGTTTTTTGACATAATATTTATTTTTACAACTTAAAATCAACGTTTTGGATTCGCGCTAATAAAGATTTTTGAAATCTGTCTTCTCATTTCTCTTTAATGTTGCTAAAATATTTCCCTATGCTCAACTACTTTAAATAAATTTAATAACTCTAACTAAGAAATAGTTTTTCGATATACATGTTTTTTTGGTATCATCCGTTGTGCGCATGCGCAATGCTAAGTTTATTATTTATAATATGTATGCTTATTTTCCTTTGTATCTTCACATAAGTTGTCCCTTACATGCCGTTTCTGGAAGTTCTGATCAATTCATGGAAAATGCGCTAGTTATCTATTCGTCCTAAGACGAAAACCGTTGACAATTTCCACACAAACCAGTTTGTCTATGGAATATATTATTATTATAATATTATTTTTTCTTTTTTATTTCTGCTACAGGCCTACAGCAAAAAAGCGTTCGCCATACCAATTTTGTCTGGATCGTATTCATAGTGGTCGAAAAGTGTATTCCAGTTGTATAGTATAAGCGATCATAAATGAGTAGGTAGCAGTCGAATCGCATTTGGTACAATTTCCCATGTACAAAAAATTCCAAATGTGAATCGACAGCAACTCATTTTTGATCGCGTACGTGTATTTCCCTGCATTTGCATTTGGTTGCCCTAATTGAAGAAACGTGAGAAGGTCAATGAGGGATTTTTTTTGGTGATATTTTACTGCAGTAGAATATGTCACTTTTAAAATAAGCGCTTTGATTGACGCAATCGTTGTGTTTACTTTTAACTGAACCCTTGTGCTCTAGAACCTAATTAAGCATGTTATTGATTCCACGTTATGCGCGTTAAAAACCTAATTAAGTATGTCAATAGGAATTCAACCAAATAATATCAGTAGGTACAGTAGGTTTTTTTTATGTCTATAATCCGCTCTGTTTCAAAGTCTTTCTCCTTTTGTACGAAAACTATTCCGATTCTAATGTATATATGAATACGAAACAGAAAGGGCAGTATTGGCTATTGATACAGTTCAGATATGAAGACCTTTTTAGTGCACGCTTATTTGTTCAACCTACGTTTCAGTTTCAAAGTCAAATTCTTGTATATCCTATAAACAATGATCGATAGGTAACAGTTTTGGTGCTCAAAATGTGCTTTTCAAACGCCAATATTAGAATAGTCGATGTAATGATGGTAAAAATGTCGCACTGAGTGCTTATAAATATATTTTGCATTTCTTCAAAGAAGTCTATGTAACGGCATGGAAATTATTGTGATATACGCGAAAGCGGTCAAGGTTCCGGGAATTTTTTTGGGTCTTTATCTGTTATCACATGTAAACGCTTAATTTAATAGACAGGTAGATGTGATTTATCGTCTTTTCCGTGTAGTTAAGAGAGATGAAATATTATTTTTCCTAGAATTTAAGTTTGGATTTATCTCTTAATGCCTGATAACAAATTGATTTAGAAATTCAACCGACCTCTAATTTTGTTGGCCTAATAACGTGCGTTGATGGAATAGTTTTGTTGTCAACTGTGTATGATTGGTTGTTGTGATTTCTATTATCGGAAGAACGGTTTCGCCTTAAATAGGACGTTAACAAGAAAAGCGTCGCTTTTTGCCACGTTCAACGCAGAACTACGAGATTT
The DNA here is from genome assembly GCF_008802855.1 of Photinus pyralis. NCBI lineage: Eukaryota > Metazoa > Arthropoda > Insecta > Coleoptera > Lampyridae > Photinus > Photinus pyralis. The sequence continues at coordinate 25,593,796 of NW_022170403.1, forward strand.
ATTCGGTTCTTGCGTATTCCATCGTTGAATTAGGGCCAGTTTATTATTCATTTAAAGCCAGAGCCAGCATCGAAAGTTTTCGTTCAATGTGAGATTGAAGAGTGGAGAAGTTTCGTTTGGAAGCCGGAAGCCGAATTCGCGGCTAATCATTTTTCTATGTGTGTTCGTGCTTAATACAACGCCGTTTTTCTGTATGTCTTACCGGCTGGAGGATTGTCGTAAAGTTTTGGCCATCAAAGGTGCTGCAAGGAGACGTGTTTGTCGGTGTTTCCTAAGTTGGTCGGCACTCCTCAGAGTTCACATCTAGCGCCGCTCCTTTTTGTCATTTATGTAAATGATATGGATACTGCCTTCGAATATACTACCGCCACCCTACGCAAATACGCAGACGATACTTCCGTAATTATCTCGGGTGCTGGTATCGACACGATAGTGGATCGTGCAAATAATGCAATTCGAGTTATGTCCGATTGGTGTGCCATTAATTGGTTGAAGTTGAACGAAGAAAAAAAGGGGTAGTCATATATCGAAATGTCCATCTTCACACTTTCGGCACCCACGCCGAAATTACGTCCAACGGTAAAGCCGTAACCATAAACATCAACCAAAAATTTCTAGGTGAAACCTTAAACGAGAACTTCAATTGGACAGCTCATACAAGCGAATTATGTGGCAAACTACGCAGAGCCAGTTATGAGGTGCTTTGTTTGAGACACAAAGTGCAACAAACAACTCTTATCACATATTATTATGCACATAGACAGAGTCATCTATCATATGCCATCACCATCTGGGGAAATTCTCCCGCTAGCAGCAGAATTCTCTTAATCCAAAAATGCACCATTCGCCGTATTTGCTATAGTGAGCCTCGGGAGTTACTGTAGACCATGGTTCAAACGACTCAAGATAATCCAGGCGCTATATATTTATAAATGGGTTTGTTTGTTTTAATGCTTGTACTGTCTATATACATTAATTGTTTTATATGTTTTGATGCACCAATGTTACCTATTGTAATCTAATTAATTAAACAGTTTATTATTTTTTTTTTTTTATATATAACCTTAAACGTGTGCGCTTTCGATTACTGTGACCATTGAGCGCCACGATTAAGTTTTGTCAGAGCAGATAATTATTATTTTGCAGCAGTGTCATCCATTATTTACCAATCATTTCTTTAGATTTCTTTCGTTATATTAATGTCTTTTAGGAACTGTATTAACTTTCCAAAGTTATTTTCTTTTAGCATCATAGCAAATTCTCCCTCAATTTTGTGTTTTACTCTATACTCATTTAATTTCTCACATTCTTCTACTACATGCTTTACGGTAAGTACTTTTTCTTTACATTGTGGACATTTGGGAGCATCTCTTCCTAAGAGCAGATACGAATGTGTCACCCTTGTGTGACCTATTGCTAACCTTGCCCATATCACTTCATTCTTTCTGGCGAGAGGAGAGGAGATTATTATTATTATTACTTATCTGTAATGGTTTTCGTTTTATTTAAGATTTTCTAAAATTGTGACCGTTATATGCATAATTTTCTTAGGAGGCCTTGAAATAAACGCGTTGGTAGATGTCATTGTACCATCCTTGGGAACATTACCTGGGAAAAGCTACTGGTTTCAACTTGACGGAGCGCCGGCTCATTCTACCCATGAAGAGAGATAATCAACCTTATTAAGTTGAAGGTCCGTTAATAACCGATTAATCGATTTTATTTTCTAATGGTATACGAAAATGCGGGATTGAAACCGGCAAGGTCGTGCAGTTTAAGGAAAATATGAACGTGATAACCGACTACGCTGCTTGAAAAGGGCATTGCTGGATTGCCGAATTTGGAGATTTCATTCCGACTATTTGGATAACTATAACTAGCCGTAATTATTTAAATCGGTTAAAGATAATAACCGCCGATTAAGTCGAGAGTGCCTCCGTTAGGTGAGCGCTTAAAATACTTGAAGTCTGACATAGGTCCTATATTTTTTCAATGTCGGGGAAAGGAAACAGTTTAATTTGTTTGAACGTATCGAAGGTATAAACGTGCAAGATGGGAATTCCAGTTATATTACTCCCTACTCGAAATGGACGTTTAGATAAATAGAAAACGCTTTATGAATTTGGGTCTTTGCCTTTTCGCAAGCTACGTTTTATAAGTACCGTATATTAATCTTTATAAGAGGGAAGGGGTGATATTGTTGACTTTCCCGCATTTGCCTTTTCGCCGACTTGTATTTTGTTGCTTTCATTCCCGCTAGCGTTGCCGCCGACTGCCGCTACCTACTATACCTATTAATTACAATCATTTGTACCTTTATTTATTTATTTTTAAGTAAAAATGGTCATTATTAGTCCGCTAATACTCATTATATATTATATTTATTTAAATTGCAAGCTCAACGAGTGTGCGCGAACTACCTCAAGTTGGTTGCATCTAATTACACTAAAACAAGTCTGATTTTTTTAAAAGAATCGCACTACTCTCAGCACTGACTGACTAAACTCTCGTTGCGAAACAAAAAGTTGCGTCCGGTGCGTTTCCAGCCTAATACTGGATACACTCTAAATATTGGTCAGTCACTGGGGATCAAAAATAGGGCTTACCTGGAAATAAGTCCGGAAATTTTGAAACTCTGCAGGTTTGGATGTCCAGAACTAAAATTCACAAAATGCACAATCCGAGACATGCCGCCGGCGCCGCCATCTTTCCAAGATGGCGCCCAAAAACGGTTTTTTGCAAATATCTTCAAAACTGTGCGATTTTCGAAAAAGTATGTTGAGAGCAAAATTGAAGAGGCAGAGACAAGAAATGTTCTTAGCATATTTTTGCTAAAGTGAGCCGTTTAGGCTCAAGAGCTGATTGAATGACAACATATTCTGTTAATTTCTATAAACTGTTCCTATCTCCATATACCTATGCGTATAAATTTATCTTTTATAGTAAAACGGGCTATTCAATTGGTTTCTCGTTATATTGATAATTTACTGACTAACCGGCACATTGATAGCATAAGTGCAGATGCCGATGTGCACACCTGCAATAAAGCGCCACCAGAGGGCGCTGGCTATTTACCCGTCATCTCTCTACAAGGCCCCACGAAGCAGGACGTTTGTCGTGCCGCTTTACAGTTGTACTGATTCGGTAATAAGCGTGTGCAAGTGCAAGTGTGATAAATTGATTGTTATTTCTTTTATTATAGCTTCGATTGAAAAATGTTTTGTTTGTGACGAAAGTCTTTCGGATGGTAAAACTGTGAAGGTGAAAGAACGGGATTTGAATACTTTTAGACGATTACGTTTGAAGAGAAAAGACGGGAAAATAACGTATTTAAGAAAACGTGTTTCAGTAACCGTTCACGAAACGTGTCGTAAAAAGTATGGTAATGAGAAATACTCCGCAGAGTAATAATTTTAGTACCTAAGTGGATTAGGCCCACAGGGGAAACCACGTTAAAAAAACGCGCCGTGTACTTTACCTCTTGGGTGGTGTAGAAACAAGTATAGCAGTTTAAATCGAAATTAATTGATCATAAATTACTAACATGGATTAATTAATGAATTAATCGATTGATTGAATAAGAGATACGCCATTGTTTCGTGATAAATAATTACTAGGAACTTATTGTATAGGAAACTTCCTCCTCTTTAATTTTGCGCTCTACATACTTTTTCGAAAAACGCATAGTTTTGGAGATATTTGCAAAAAACTGTTTTTGGCCGCCATCTTGGTAAGATGGCGGCGTCGGCGGCATGTCTAGGATTGTGCATTTTGTGAATTTTAGTTCTAGATCCCAAAACCTATAAACCTACAAAGTTTCAAAACTTCCGGACTTATTTCCAGGTAAAAATCCCCAATGACTGGCCCAATATATGTGATCGGCAATCTAATAAATAAGCAAAAAAACTACCACAGCAAGTTCCTGCTCTAGAGAGGTATGTGTAATTTCAACTTTATAGTTCAAGCTTGTTTGTTCTGTATACGATTTTGTGTTAATCGTTATTGCTTTTTATTTTAAAAATAACTTGTGGTTGATTGTACTAATCTTTAGGCATCTACTTCTTACCATCTTCGCTAATAGCGTACAGTTACCTAGTCATATTTCATTAATCTATTTGTTTGTAGACATATTTATTGGTGAGAAGCAATTGTTAAAAAAAGATACCTACTTCACTTCGATCCAGACACTTTATTGGTAACAATGCCTGTAATTGACATACCTGTCAGTTTACATAAAAGTCTGTAGATGAGAGTAAATCTCCGTAATTAATTAGATTTATTGTTAGAGGTGATAATCGATGAAATAAATCATACCTAACAACGCTTGTAAACCTTTTGTTAACGAATTCGGTGAGAAAAAAAAACGTGATCTATGTACTATTCACGTTTTCATTGTACCTACCTATATTTTACGGTGAATCTCTTCTGTTTTGGGTGGCGTGTTAGGTGTTAAGTTACGTTTCTATAACTCCATTAATTTTACTTATTTAAAAAGGGCTTGCTGACTGTTAGTATGCATTAATAAACACATCACGTTTATGAAATTTGACCTGATTGTACTTCCGATGTGTGTGCTTCAATATAGGTACACGCTGAGAAATGGTTGAGAACAGTACCAAGTTTATTATGATGGGAATAATACTTACCACGATACGATAACCAATACTATGAAAAAAATTCACAGATTTCGCAGTCCTTGCAACCATCGGAGGCATTGGAAATACTAACCGTACAACGCCATATGTAAAACAAATAACCCTTATTCACACGGTATCACTTGCTCCACTCGCTCGCAAGCTAGCTCGTGTCGTAAACGTAAACTTTCTAAATAATCAGCGTCGTAACATGCGTGTGTTACCATCACGAGCGATGTGCGATAAATTTAGATTCGAATTAACAAAACCCTTGCGCACTGTTAAGTAAGTACCATATCAACAGTATCGGCGACTTTTCCTGAATCTACAGATTGCAGTCGAGTACGGTACAATCAACACTAGACGCGACACCACTTGTCTTCTTTTCTGCTCGACTAAACCAGTAACTTGATACCCATACAAAACATACGCATTTCCAATGCACAAAAGTGTCCTAAAATCATATCAAATCTCATACGATTACATATAAAATAGTATCTGGTCCATTATTGTTAGAAAATGAAATAGGTGTTTTACGCTCTATAAGCGTAAAAAGGTGAAAAAGTCAAGAGTTGGGGAAACATTTATTTGAAAAATGAGCTTAAAAAGAAATAATTCGATACAATTACGTTAATTTCTAGTACAAGAGTCTCCTTCACATTCACAAAGGCCCGTACAGGGTAATTCCGATTTTCTGCATACACATAACCCCTTATTACAGCAACATTTCGTCAGCTCATTCACGGACGCTAAAGTTTCATTAATGGTGAGCAAACACTACCACCTCTCTTCCATCTCCAACCGTCAAAATTAGGATATGCAAGAGTGCAATCAAACTTTTTCCCCAAACCCGGACTGTAAACATCTCGGTAAACATGCTCCTCTAGCCTCTAGTGTTATAGTCTGCCCACAGCCCATTGCACGTCCCTTGATAAATAAACCGATACAACGGATTATCAAAGGATCCTCAGTATTACCATCACCGATCATCACTTTTGTAACGACCATTTATTTTAATCTTGGAAAATACAGATTCTATAAAACTTTATTAGGATAACGATGACATCATCATTTCCTACTTCTATGGATTTTTCATCTGAAGATGAAGTACCGTTAAGTACACTTTGTTAAAAAAAAAGAAAAAATCGCCTTTCCCTCCCCAATGAGGCAAAAAACATCTACCAAAAAAAAAGAGAAGATGCTGCGATTGCCCGATGGCGTTAGTGGAAAGTGTTATTTGTGTTAATTGAAAATTTTAATTTTTGTGAACAGTGTACGGATACCTTTTGAGTGGATATTTCAATTCCCGGACAAGTAATGTAAGTAGTTAAGTCATAATTTTAGTCTATTTGTAATAATTGTATGTGTTTTTGTACCATTTTCCTTGTGTGTTACGATTAAATTGCACTTTTGTATTCTCACATTAATTTTCCGTGTTTAATTCTAACGACTTCGTTTCTAATTTTTGTGTGTTTTCATTGGAAGCTTGCCCAAGGTTCATTTTAATTATTCAAAATTTTGCAGTTCAGTTTGGAGTTTAAGGTATTTGAGTTGACCTACTATCTGTTAGAAATTAACAGGTTAACTGAGGACAGAGTCGAATCTCTTCCCTTTTTTTGTGCCGTGATCATAATAGAAGGTAAAGAGCTAGGTTTTTATTTTGGTGTTTTGTGTACGATCTTTCTGGCTTACGGATCAGTGCACACAGTAAACAATACTTAAAATATTCTGTTGAGGACTTTTGAAAAAACATTTGCTTGGTGATCATCTTCGTTTCTTGTAAAAGAATTCTGTTCTGTACGCATACGTTACAACACAATTCTCCAAGATTACCACTCGAATGTGTGCGGCATTGTTTGCGGAATTTAGTGTTTAATGTTTATGTATTTTAAAATTAGTAACAATCTATATATATGACTGATGTAATTATGATTAAGTACATCATGAGTGTCGTCAATTAGGTGGTGAATTATTTTATATACTCGTAAGTATAACATCGAATTAAGTTAAAAGTATTGCCAGTAGGTATTAGATAATAATAATATCCATTTTTCGGTACCTAATACTGTAACGGTCCTAAGGGTTACAGGCTACCCTTTGCCTATTGGTAACCCAAGGACCTCCAAAAATCTCCCTTTCCTAAACGTCCTCCTGTTCACCCATACAACACTGTATGTTTGGTTGCCTATGGTTCAGGTTCACCGGGAGTTAGCTGCGTAGCTCTACAGCCGGAGATATCAGGTCCCCACTTTTAATAAACTAAAACCTTGTTATAATACAAGAAAATATAATTAAACAAATATATGTACACAAAATATTTACAAAATAAAGGAAAACTAAAAATGATTGAATGCGACCCAAGTAGGAGGGGTCAGCCGTGACAATTGACACTGGTGGTCGTTTTGTTAATCTGTAAATGAAATCACGTTAGCTTCCAGTATTAACAACCGGTAGGTAGTTTCAAAGACATCATTACAATACACATATTTCAAAAATCTATTTGGACTGACTCTAACATTTTTAAATATGTTTCGTTAGTCTCATACATTGAATTTCAAATCACAGAACGGTAATTAATTTTGCTAAAAACGTAACATCGGTACAAAGTAAACAAGTTGTAAATCAGCATATGCATGATTAAAGCGCATTTTTGGTAATGCAGGTCAGTATTTTATTAGCGAAGTTTAAAATTATCGATCTCACGAGTAATTTCGGCTGCATTAAATAATTAATTTTATTTAATTTCTATTGACGGTATGTACGTCGTCATTTTGTAAAACAAATCACAAAGTAAATAATAAGTTTTTATACTGGTAGCGCTATCTAACGGTAAAATTATAGCACCTCCGAAACCCATATCGAAATTATTTTCTTCAATTATGGATCTCACAAGTAATCTAACTCAAAATCGAGCTCAAAATAGACTAGTGCCTGCACATCTACACTATAGCAGAAAGCTTTTAGTGAAAATTTGAAGTCTCTAGCTATTGTAGTTGTGGAGATCTAACGCGGACAGCCGGCCTGCCAGCAATGACGAATATAATAGCGTATTTTTTTCAAAAATGCGCTAAAAATATTAGTAAACAACTTGAAATTTCTTACTACAAAACCGAAACTAACTACTTGTTAGTTGACAAATGTGTGATATAAATTAAGTGTTGAGTCAAACTTCATTGCAGCGCAGTCCCACAAAGAGAATAACTAAAGGTAATGGGATTTTCCGTTTTTCCGTAACTCACTACACAGCATTTATTTATATTGAGAGTCACACCAAACTTCAATGTTTTTTACATCCTCTTGCAAACACAATATACAGTCATTGATGTTGATTGTTCGAAAAACTTTAATGTCGTCCGTCAGCATACAATAGCACATTTGAGATAATGGCCCGTATGAATAAAAGTAAGCAAATGCTTATACTTCCAAAATTCAAAGTAAATACTCGTAACTGCCCCTTCATACTGGTCTGTTTAGCATGGTTTAGCAGCGTTGCACTGCGTCCTGTGCTTCTGCTTAGAAGCGCTGTTAAGTCGCTCAGTGCGAAGGAGCACTTACGAGTATTTACTTTAAATTTTGCAAGAATAAGCATATTTGCTTACTTTTATTCATACGGGCCATTATTCGCAACAATATCGCTTATAAATAGTAAGAATAGCAATGGTCCAAGATTCGACCTTGCGGAACCCCACTGGTTGCTGTATAACTTAGAGAACCAAAACCATTGTACACTACTGTCAATTCACGATCGTGCAAATGAGATCTAATAACTGCAATCACATTATCACGAACACCCATTTCTGTCATTTTACTGATTAGGGTTGAGTGACTCATTCGATCAAATGCTTTAGTAAAGTCGGTGTTGAGTGGGTAGGGTTTCAACCAAGGTTGCTCTACCAACCCAACCCACTATACATTTACAAATATCCATGCCTGAACCCGGATTCGAACCAGAGACCCTTAGGGCCGGTTGCACAAAGACAGTTTAAACCTAGCTTGGAATTAACCAGTGGATTACGGTCTAGGATTGGTTGAAATTTGACGTTTTGTCAAATTTCCACTGATCATATGTCTTAATCCATTGCGTTAATTTAAACGAAGTTTAAACTGCGTTTGTGCAACCGGCCCTTATTATTACCGCCATCCAGCTTCAACTGAACTGCGCCACACCATTTTTAATGAACTGGACAGATTATGACTTTTTCTCAAACATGTGGGAAAATCCAGGTACGCAAACCAATGTTAAATATGTGAGTTAACGGTTTGTACAAAATAAGTGCAGTCCTTTAGTATATACGCGGGTTTATTGTCCATGCCCATTGTATATTTAGGTTGACAGATTAGTTCCATTATCACACCCCGGAGCAAAATTGAATCGGATTCCCCCTCGAAGATTGAAAACTATCGCCATATATCTATCCTTTGCAACTTCTCGAAATTATTTGAGATGGTATTATATAACAAGCTATTTCATCAAATTCAAGCACAGCTATCGGAATACCAACATGGATTTGTCAGGAAACGATCTACCATATCAAATCTTGCCGTGTTTACCCAAAGCGCCGAAACCATCGACGAACGAGGTCAAATGGACGTTATCTGCACAGATTTCCAGAAAGCATTTGATCAGATTGACCACCGTATCATGCTGATTATCTGATTACGGATTTAGGGTCGACCTAGTAGATCTCTTCGAATCATATTTGTCAACCCGAACTCAGTTTGTATGGTACAATGGCTACCGATCTCGATCATATGTTGTAACCTCAGGCGTACCTCAAGGGTCTAATTTGGGTCCCATACTTTTTTTAGTATTTATCAACGACCTTCCCCGATACATCTCATCCAACAAGCTGATGTTTGCCGACGATCTCAAAATTTTTAGAAAAATTACCTACCCTGCGGAGTGTCGTAGACTGCAAGACGATCTAGATTCCCTACACGAATGGTGCCGATGCAACAACCTGCACTTAAATGTTTCAAAATGCAAAGTTATGTCTTTTACTCGTTCACATAATCCACTTCTATATAATTATACCTACCATAGACAAGACCGTTCTGGAAAAAGTCAGTGTAATTAAGGATCTGGGCATTCACTTTGATCCCGCTTTAAATTTCTCCTACCACATAAGGAACATGATAAAACGTGCACTGCAGACTCTGGGATTTATTATACGAACAAGTACCGCCTTTAGGAATACTTTTACTATAAGAGCTCTGTATACTTCGCTGGTGAGAAGTAAGCTGGAGTACGGTGCATTAATTTGGTTCCCACTATACCAAAACTACGTCCACGAAATTGAGCGCGTCCAACGTAGGCTTTTAAAATACCTATTCTACCGAGAAGATGGATGTTATCCCCCAAGAGGTTTCTCTCAGTTGACTATGTGTGCGCGGTTTGAACTTTTACCTCTTAGTATCAGAAGAAAGCGGCTATGTGTTACCTTTCTCTACAAACTTTTGTCCAATACTATCGATTGCCCTTCTTTACTAAACAAAATCAGGTTCCGCGTTCCAAGATTGTCGTCAAGATGCACAGCAACATTCAACCCGTTTAGATGCAGAACTGCTGCGTTACAGAGATCACCAGTTCATTTAGTGTGCTCACTAGTGAACGAATTACCTTCCACCACGGATATATTTAATATTACTTACGAACTGTTAAAATTCGTTGAATGAGTTTAGTTGTATCTGAGTTGAATTTTTAGATTTTTTTTGTTTATTTTTTTTCTTGAATAGTTAGCGGCTCGCAATTACTGTAACATTTCTTTTTTAGATATTGTCCTGTTATAGAGTATCTACTTGTTTGGACAATAAATATTATTATTATTATATTATATTATTAAAATTGCCGAATGCAAACAGTCTATGTATAATTATAATTACACCCTGTATATACCGACACTCGATCACAAACACCCTGTATATAATTTCCATTCCCCGCCCAAATTTAAATTTATCACAATAAAATGACAGACATCCGAAAATTTAAAAATTCAAATCTACCGCACAAATTCAAATTTACCGACAAATTCAAATCTCCCGCGCAAGTTTGAATTTACCGCTACAAACCTATAATGTCATAAAAAGTGGAAGGGATCGCAGATTGACTTCTACTAATAAAGAACCAGTTAGAAGAAGAATTAGAACTCGAGCAAAATAAAGAATAGGCCAACAGATCAAAAATCCAAAAACCGAAAGAAAAAATGCGATAATAAAAAAGTGCATAATGCTACTTCTGAGATGGTGGTACGAGTCATGCAGCGATTACTCAGGAATAGAGTGCAGTTTAAAGGTTGATTCTCATTATACATAACGTTTCCATACCATCCTTTCCATAACTATTCCGTAAATTATTATACCTATGAAATTGACCTTTAAGTGAAATGTGCGTAATAGACCGGGAGGCAGCGTACATAGTAACTAAACCATAAGCGACAAAAAATTCGACAATACAGGCTGAAAGTACGTTGAAAACTAATAATAAAATCACTCGTCTGCCAGTCGTAAGTGGCAGCATTAACTTGGGGCGGCGCTGAATAGGTGACTTCTTTAGGTGATCAACTAAATTGCCAAACTATAAGGGTCACGGAAAAGATTTGTATCAAGAAATCCCATTTTTTCCATAGTTTTCAAATAGGCTATGGCAGACGATTTCAAGTGCAGCGTTGGTAGCGAAAGACGCCCTCCAATGTAGGGAAAAACACCCCTGAACTAAACCATGAGGACCGTATAAAAATTATACATAAAAAATTCCTCTTTTTGCCACTACTTAAAAATATATCCTGGCAGACGATGTTAAGTGCTGCCTCCCGGTCTATTAGACATTCAGTCGCGCGCTAATACACATTCTCCTTCCCGTTTACATATGGAAGACGAATGTGTATTAGCGCGCGACTGAATGTCTTACGCACATATCACTTAAAGGTCAATTTCCTAGGTATAATAATTTACGGAATGGTTATAGAAAGGATATGGTATGGAAACGTTATGTTAAGTGAGAATCAACCTTTAATATGTCATCTTACCCTCAAACATTCGACATCTTAGCCGACCGTTGAGTAAGATGACGAAATTTTGAATTTTTCATTTGCATATTGTTGAGTTTGAGACTAATACTCGTCATATTTACAAGAAACGTATAAGAAAGTATGAACAAAAATAACTAACCGTTTGAAAAAAAAATAATGCGTCGTCAACTTATACGACTTTAATTCATAATTACAGAAAAACCAATAGGTATAATAATCAAGTTCTATACAAATTGTATGAGAGGGACTACCAACACGTTGCAAATGAATCGCAGGCATTTCTCATCTTTTAGTTGGAACGGCGTATTTAGAATTACAGCAAGAATTACAGGATATCCTGCAATAAAGGAAATAAATATCTTTGTTCGCTGAAGTAGCTACTAACGAAAACGAGCCTTTTCTAATTTGAATTCCAATTTTTAAATTACCTGCAATAAATATTAACGGTAGTCTTATGATTCTTCAATGTGAATTTGAGATAAACGAGTAGGTTGTCGAGTTTATTAAAATATTGAGCTTCTTCACTCACCTCACTCTATACAATCAAAATGTTTCTTGATACAATGTATACATATAAATACAATTACCTATCGTAAAATTCATTTGATAATGTAATACAGTAAATTACTGTAATTACTAATTATTAAATAGGTACCTAATATTTAGGTACATTAGGGACTACATGCATGCATAATGGAACTAGAGAACATATCAAAATGTAATTAGGTATAATTTATTTTGTATTTGTGACACCACTTTATACAGTTAATGAAATTCAAGTTTATTGATTACGCGTTCTCAACTGAAGATGTCCGCAAAAGCTCGTAGTCATACAGCAGTTTTATGGATGAACTTTTCTGTCAAATTTGCATCCGTAAAGTTTGCCCGATAAATGGGGAATGAAGTACCTAATTACTACATTTGGTAAAATTTTCAAAATGTTAATTACGGAATAAACCTAATTATCCCATATCAATTACATAATTTACCCCGTCTCTGATAGTTCAAATAAAATCAATTTCCATTACAGTTAACCATAAAGACACAGCCACGTCGCCACGATTCAAGAAACCTAAACCTTTTTTCTCGCCTTTCTTGTGACGAATGACAATAAATACATAATCCAAATCTCCGCACTGAATAAGACATGATGTGATCGAGCTGGAAGTACGGTGAACTTTCTTAGTAAATAAGAAGGAGAATAATAAGCGAAACCGGATTTGAAAAAATTGTTTTCTGTAATTGCGGACGCACGAACAGGATGGGGTGGAACCGAAGGAATGGACCCGACAGGCTGCCATATGAGATTGAGATTGTGAAGTTTAAATGACTAGTAATTGCTGGGTGGTATTTGGTAGTAGTAAACGTAATTTTAGCGAATATACGTAATCAGGACAAATTGGCGCACTCAATTTATTGAGATCGAAGGGTAATCTGTCTAAACTCTCTTCTATTCGGCCCTTATAATAACTATAATGCGTCTAATTATTTCCGCAAATGTGATTTCTGCGGCGCATCCGATTGACATTACAAAAAAAAACTCAACATGGGAAAAATACATGATGAAGTAAAAGAGCTGTCAATAAAATCTTAACGAGCGATCACGGCAATCATCTCTAATTAGGATTACGTAGGAGAACAATGCGCTTGAAACCACACGAGACTGACAGATTACTTATCGATTGGTACTGTCACTGCAATGTTTTTTACTTGTTGTTTCTCAACCACCGATTCGGAAGGAGATTGCGCAACACTTGTATTGAGACAAAACTTTCAACTAACTTGGCGCCTAGAAAATTTTATTGCGTTTGCATCTAATATTCACACACGATAAAACGATTATTTGATGATGTTATTATACAATTGGCAATAATTAGTCTAATTCTCACTTAAATTAAGGTAAAATAGAATGACGATCAATTAATACCATATAAAATGCAATCGAAGTAAATATTATAGAATAATACAGTGCGCCGACCCGTGCGGCGCAGTTCAGTTAAAGCTGAAGTGTGGTGCTAAGGGTCCCTGGTTCGAATCCGGGTTCAGGCATGGATATTTCTAAATGTATAGTGGGTTGGGTTGGTAGAGCAGCCTTGGCTGAAACCCCGCCCACTCAAAAATAAAGGGAAAATATAAAAAAAAATAATCGCTGCCTTTCTGTCATCTTAGTGGTGGTCACACACATGATTTATTTAGGTTATATTTTCTTTTCACAGAAAATATGTATAAATTGTGTAGATACACGAAAATCTACCCGTCTCTTCTGGGGAAGTCTATGTAATTGGTATCAAATACTGCTATAAAAAACTTTTTTACAAAGCACACTCAACATCCTCCCACCTAAGAAAATATATTTTTTCTCCAACCACCTGAATAAGACGCTATTTTGTGACAGTGTTCGGTACGTAAAATTGACGTTTTGCGGATTAATCGCTTTCACCATGGCAACTGTACAAAAAGTGGATACTTTTGGTCCTAGTACCAAAAAGAAATTGACCTTGAAAGTTGGCCAATTAAAAAATTACAATCACGGAGATATGTCACATTGACATCGTTTTACATTGCAGGTTGTAAGATATTTCTATACATACAAATCAAATATTTTTGCATATTCAATGCAAGTAATGCTGTTACCTATACGTATGTATGTACATGTATTGAAAATGATTTACGCTCGCTATTTTTATTTAAACCATGTGTAACGTAATTTACATATTCGATGAACGTAATTTTAATACGTATACAACCCGCCGTCGCGCGTAACGCCATCTACTTCAGACCCATTGCACTATTGTCTGTCATTTTGAATTCAAAATTTGAAAAAGTTAATTGCAATTAATTTTAATTAAAAAACTGTATGGTAAGTTTTTTATTTCAATACAAAATATAACAATATTAATTGTGTATACAATAGAAATGATGAAACTGATAGCGACATGGATTGCACTCCGCCAGAGATTTTAGAAACGGCAGAACATGCTACCTCAAGATTTGTTCCCTACAAAGTCGCGAGAGGTGAGAAGTAAGAAGTAAGAACGAATAGGTTATAAGTTAACCTAAAAACTAGAGTGACATCACACGTGAGGACAAGAAAACAGAAGTTCTTATACTAGTAGTGAAACTGCGACTGAATCTAAATTCGAATATAATTTGAAGTAAAGGGGGTTGGAGAAAAAATTTTATGTTTTATTCGTACAAAAAATGCGTTTTCGGGACTCGGAAGGTTGCTGGACTCCGCTAACGCGTCGTCCAGCAACTATCTTCCTCGTCCCGAAAACTGACATTTTTTGTACTAATGAAACAAATAACTATTTATTATTAACTAGTAGTCAATAATGAGAACTGTCACGCTGTCACTTTTAGAAAACACAACCCGAAATTTCGCTCAATGAACGTTTAGACAAGTTCTCTAAAACGAATAATTGCCACCATCCACCATTTCCAGAGAAATTACATACCTAAAATTATCACATTTTGAAAAAATTCGAACGAAATTACTCTTTGAAAATATCTCAATGACAGAACAAAATACGGCCTGTTTGACTTGTACTTCTACGTACTTGATTGACATGTTAAATTAATAAACAAAAAATTCTGTCCAACCGTTCATTTTCTTATCAATATAATATGTTAATTTAGAGGATTTCAAGTGCTAGTAGTGAAAAAATAGTATATATACCGCGGTAGAGAAGTCTATTATTGCCTTCGCACCTTACACCCTTCGGCGCAAGCGCCTCGAGATGTAATCTGCTCAGGCAATAATAGTGGACTTCTCTACCTTGATATATAATGTACTATTGTTTTTTTCCATTGAAATAAAAGATTAAGGAAGGAGCTTATGCTAGGATCTTATTAGGCTTCTCAATATGGTGAACGTTCATACGCGCAGTGGCGTACACACATATAATATATTTAATTTCTTGGCGGATAGTACTGAAATTACATACATTTTACTACAGACATGTTCATCATTTCTTATAAACCAAGTCCCTCTATCTCGCCATTCACTGTCTAAGGAAATCTGAAAAGTAGATGTATTTCAAAATATTGTTTTACACTTAGTTTTACATACTACTGCTACGGCAATGGATCTGTATCACAACTTGCAAAATGAATGAAATTAAGTATAGGAAAGAAATGAAATGTAATTTTCCTTTCTTCTGTAGCTTTTGACTTTGTTATATTACACGCTTTACAGTTAACCATTGTGTTACACTTTACCGTAAATGCCAATTAACTGTCAAAGTCGGCCATATTGAGCAGCCTAATTGGATTCCAACAAGCGTACGTTATATGTTTATTACATTTATTACAACTGTACAATATTTAGAAAGTATCGTCACTATAGGTACATAATATAAAACATAATTCTATCCTATTCTGTGTAATGTTAACTACACAGTTTGGGAGCAATCAAGCAATTACGCCACGTTACACATATGTAACCCTCCTTCCTTAGTCTTTTGTTGCAATGGTTTTCTCACATATGGAATTAAAAAATACCGTAACGGTAAAGGCTAGTTTGGATTTAAATTTTTGTAAATTGTTCTCAAATTTTCGTTGAATATGTGATATGTGAGTAGGGTAGATCCGTTTAGGTTTTGAATATTATTGGAAATTGTAGGGTGTCCAAATTTAGATAGTTAATTTGTCCGATAAAAAGTTATTTGTGTTGGAATGTCATTAATAAAATTTTAAACCGTGCTGGAAATGAAGTCCGTACTCCCGCGTCATTTGTCCTTTTAATGAGTTCGGGATATTACGGCACCGCGATAGCGGAAGGGTATCTCAAATTCATCGTGGAAACCTTTGAGTCAGTTTTTTCTGGGAAAGAGATGGGATTAATGAACGACCTTAGAACTAGTCGGGATTGGTAGAACTAAAAACCTTAACCAATGGAAATTAACTAATAGCCATCGTCATGAATAATCCGCCATTGTTGGGCGGGTTTAATTAAAGATTAAGTGGGAATTAATCGTTGGAAGAAGCTCTATGGAGATTCTCGATTTTGGCGTTGAGTGGGCCGTTTCGGTCCCGAATTAGTTTACCAAAAGCCCACAATAAAAAGCGATTTGTCCCAGTGTAATTGCTTAAGTTTCAGCCTTTTTTTCCGAAAAAGGAAAGTTTGTGCGATATTTAGGTGTGGAATAGCAGTTTAAATGAAGTAAAACACCGTTTACAAGTGATTAACCAGAACAAACAGTGACGCACAAAGGACTACGTGAAATAATAAATGGAACGAGACGATAACAATTTCGTAGAAAATTAGACGCGTAAATAAACAAAGACTACTTGAATAAACCGTAAATCTTCTGATTGAAGCGTACCTACGCGGTAAAGAAGTTTGCATTACCATCGTGAGGAAATAACCTGAAATCTAAATTTAAATCTGTGTCAAATAGAATTTTGCTGTATTTGTTGATGTCTTGGATTCATCGAAGGAAGACAACTGTACGACAAGGTTAGCCTTAATCTATCAAACAGTTAGATATCTTTAAGAGAGAGTAAAGAAAATTATTGGCAGCGCATTTTGTAATAAATTGAAAGTAATATTTATACTTATTGGTAATTTTTGTAAAAGAAATAGCTAAATTTTAGAGTTTCTTAAACTTTATTTTCTTACCGATTGAATATTCCGAATTAAAATCCCGCTTAAGTAGCTATTTGAATTGTGTTATAGACTTCTTTCCCCTAGTTATTTGTTTCGCCGACGGAGATCGAACTGTGTTTTCCGTGCTATTTTTGGCTACATCTGTAAGTTATCTTGCTCGCAGAACAGAGTGTCGGAAGAGGGTACACTCCAGGGGTGAGAAGATCTTCTAGACGAGACACATCTACTGGCGATGCGACAACCTAGGTGTGAATATATCGAAACCGTTGGACACAACGGTTGGACGAAGGCACCTACAAAGGAAAAATGCAATATTTCTGAGAATTTCTCTAAGGTTATGATTCTTCTTGCATTATATAGCGTAGATTTTGAATGTATGTCAGGCGATCTTTAAATGTTAATATGTAAAGATCTCGATAATCTACCAATCTACCAATAAGCTAAACATCGATAAATATAGCATGCTACGACCCTATAACTCAACTATTTACTAAGCTACTTCGGTTTAAAAACTGCGCTTTATCTGTACAAAGAGTTGTGCACAATTTATACTTACTATCACTGTAATATTTTCCGTTTATTAGCGCATTTTCCAACGCAGTTGGGTGCGCTATTGCAGCAACTTTCTCTGTCCGTCCGTCTGTCCGAGGCCTTAACTACTCCTACAGTTTTTAAGATATTTAGTTCGTTCTTTTTGCATTCGGTAGCGTATCGCTCTAGTACCCGAGTCAAGGAAATCTTGACGATTGGACTGCGCAATGTTAACCTTTTTATTTATTAATATATTTTGTTGAAATTTTAATCACAGATACTTGTAGTAAAGGCAAATATATCGAATATTGTAAAAATCAGATGTGCGCATGCGCAGACTGCGCAATGCCAACTTTCTTCTTTATGGAGATATTCCTTTGAAATTTTAACCAAAGATGCTTATTTATAAAGATATTTCTTTAAAATTTTAACCATATATGTCTCTAGTAATGAAAAACATAGCGCACATAAGTATGGCCTTTGGGGAAGTGTTGATCAATTTATGGAAAATGCGCTGAAGTTACTCGCCTTAGGGCGAAAACCTTTTTACTTGGTTTGGGTTACAAACAAAATAAAGGTCAGAATACCTTTTTACCCACTTTGTCTCTTTCGCAATTAAAGGTCTAGAAGCAGACCCGTAGTCTAAAGCAATCGTTGAGCGTCTCCTCTGCTTTTCCCTTTCATACCGTTGCTCGTCTAAAAAATCGAAACCCCCCAACGCAAAATGACGACTCGTCCTAACCCGCAAGGTTTCAAAAGCTCCCATAACCTTTTCATAAAATTTTTAAAATTCAAATAAATTGGCGTCAATTTATTTATCGAGTTTAGTTTGTACAGGGTGAGTCAACGATTGCGCGGGGTAACTTAATGCCTCGAAGATAAGATTTTTCGATAGAGTGCTTTTGTATTATGATCTGGTTGAATATTCTCCACATTTTAAAAATATTTGGAATTATACAGGGTGCGCCCACAAAGTAGGGCACCAAAATAGTACATTTTTTTAAATAGAACCCCCTGTATTTGAATGCATTTTTGAATTGTACGTGTAATTGTACGTCTTTTTTATTATATGGTTAATAGCCGAAAAAGTAGTAGTTTTAAAGATAATTCGTTTTGTAAGAAAAATTGGGCATTTGCAAGCGTCAGTATATTGTCAAAATTATTACTTAATTTTTGAATCCAGGTTTTATATCTTTTATCCTGGGTTAGATATAAAACCTGGAATCACAAATTAAGTAATAATTTTGACAATATACTAACGCTTGCAAATGCCCAATTTTTCTTACAAACCAAATTATTTCAATGTTCTTCCGTGTGCGCCTTATCTCCGATACGGGTTTTTAGATTTATTTTATAATACGTCGCGGACTTCAACTCAAATCGTAATACTTCCCTACTAATTTCTCGGTTTTATTAAATTCGATTAACCACAGTCTTTCGAAATATTTTTCGTACTACCAGATGGTTTGGCCCGAATGTTTACGGTTTCTTTTAACCTGAGCTTCATCAAGGGTT
Organism: Photinus pyralis; assembly: GCF_008802855.1. Classification (NCBI taxonomy): domain Eukaryota; kingdom Metazoa; phylum Arthropoda; class Insecta; order Coleoptera; family Lampyridae; genus Photinus; species Photinus pyralis. Next base: position 25,613,115 of record NW_022170403.1, read on the forward strand.
AACCGCCAGCTGCTGTCTTGATTACTTCGACCTTAGCGCGTTGAGCCGTCAACCCGCATTAAAAATTACACTCTCTTCGACCCAACAAATCCCCTCTCCACTTCAGCAGAATTGGTAGTTTTTAACTTCATTTCTTGATAATTTTATCTTATCCAGGTCGGAGCTACCTAACCTTATGAGGTATTAAACTAAGTTGATTGGATCGGTTCGAATTGATGGTATAAGAGCTTTGGAAAAGATAACGTTAGAGTACCCTAACACTTTACAAGTTCGCTGAGTGTAGTAAAGAGTTTCCCATTATAAAAAATAGGGACAATATTGCCATTCGCAATTACAGGTATAACAGAAGTACCTACTTCTAGTTGAATTTATTTGTACCCACATATCAAAAATAATACGACGCGGTATTAATTTTCTTTAATCACACAATTAACATGACCCCTTAAAGGCTTAAAGCATTATATCAATTTATATCTTGTATTCTAATCTATTCGCAAAATTACGTGGGAAAATGCGTAAATGTGCACAAGTATATCAGATGTTTTCAACGCGATTTAAAATGCTTTATGTATACATCCGCATATTTAACCGAATGGCGCTCAAAATATAATAAACAGAAAGATGTTTACTATTTTCGGTTGAATGTACCCTAAACTTGCAAGTAGGTAAACTTGTGTGAGCGTCGTAAAATGAAATATATAAATATATTGGCCCTGATATGCAATAACTGGGGAATACAATGAAAAAACCACGCTGTACACAGATGATTTTCCACCTGTGTGAAGTTAGCAGCCAGTTTTCAGCAGCCAAATTGCGGAAGACGCCCGAACGTCCAGTGGCGCAGTTTAATAGAAAGTGGCCGCTATGGCAGCAATTACTAGAAGGATATTATACTATATAGCCATTCATTTAGCGACAGTCTGAGGGGATGAAATCTGCCCCTAACGGGCAAAAAAATTCGTTTAACCTCCACGCAAAAAAGGTTTTAAATTCTGATACTGGTCAAAACGTTAAGATTCATATTTACTAACACCCAAACAATTGGCATTAATTTAGCAACCGTCTGAGGGAGTGAAATCGGCCCCTAACTAGAGCCTTTATACACTTAGCTGTGGAGGCCGAGCCTCAGAACGCTTCCATACGGCTGACCTAATGGGCGAGTGGAAGGATCGAGGTAGCCTTGGGTACGGGCGGGTCTGGGAGCAAACCCTAAGATCCGATCCCCTCCTCGTAAGAAGAGCTGTGATCGGGCTGTGTTACTAAGACCAAATAGTTGTAAGGTCACTGCCCGGACAGGGAGTAGTTAGTGGCTGAACGCAAATCGCCCCTTCCTCAAACATGAGTGGCTTTTGTGGTTTACAGACGGGTAACGAGTAACGAAAAGGGAACCGGAAAAGGGTATAGGTATATCATGATCGACCAGGAGAGGTAACCATAATAACTAATAAGCATATTGCATTTGCAGTAACAGTCAGGCGGCGCTGAGGGCCCCGCCGGCAGACAGGTTCTGATCAGCTACGCGGCCCTGGATAAATTAGGGGAGTTTAATAGGGTAGGCAAGCTTGATATCTGTGCCGTGTTTCCGAAGAATATTTTCAATGCGATCAGCGACTTTGTGGATATAAGGCAAGAAAGCGATATTCCTGGCGATCTTCTTCTCGCAGTTGGGAGGATTTGGGGTTGGGTCGCGGATACAGGACTAGAATCGAAGGTTGGTGTCTTCCACGGCCAGAGTTTCGTTCAACATTGGCACAGTCATTTCCCGGAAGTCGTTCGCATTTCAAAGGATGGTGTTTGTACGAATTAAGTTTTAACCTCAATTTCCTAGTTAGGTATACCTATACTTTGGGAATGATTTGTATTATTTGATATCAGTACAAGACGTCCCGCAAAGTTTTTAAGGTTACGTATAAGACCGTATATTTGCGTATTTAGCAAATTGTCATTTCATATACCTACGCCAAATAAAAACTACTTTTAAACATTTAGGGGAGCGCCGGGAGGGTTTGGACAATTATTAAATAAATAATTATTGCATGGACCTGAGTAAGAAATAACTAAAATTTTGGAATTAGACCGATTGATATGTCTTATATGCATTTATACATAATTTTTTGAAAATGTACATCATTAAAAGTTACATAGATATATATACCTATCCATATCCACATGTCCAAACCCTTCCTCAATGACGGGAGGCTCTGGACGATTAATCAATAAGCAATAATATTATGCAAAATATATATTTCACAAAGATATATTTAAAAAAAGTTTATAAAACAATAACTACAGCATTAAGATAAGCTGTAGGTACTCGGTAAGATCGCCATTAAAATATATCATATCTAAATATCTGGCACTTCTGTCTATCAAAGGATTTGGTAGTTTCAAAATCACCTCTTCAAATGACACAAATGCTGGGGGTTCTTCACTAAATCTAAACCGGTTGGAAGCAACTTGCTTTTTCAAACATTTTACATTGTATCCATCCACGGCAACTTCGTCTATTTGAGCAGCATAATGTCTACTGTTTTTTTCCCAAACACTTTACAAATCACGAAACTGTGGACTTCAAGTTTTGTAAGGTTCTCATCCTCGTTCTCGTCCTGTTCCAAATCTAAGTCTGAGGATGAGTCTTTGTAAATCACTTCTTCTTCATCGGAAGAAGAATCGCTCATAATTTGTCTCTTTGTCTTCTCTATTTTATTCTGATTGATTGGTGGTCTTTTTTTAATCAATTTCTTTTCCGCAATTTGACCGCGTTCTGTAGAAAAGTCGCCCGTAAAATTTCTTTTTGCCTTATCTATTTTATTTTGATCGATTGGTGGTCTTTCTTTCATCAATTTCTTTTCTGCAATTTGATCGCGTTCTGGAGTATCGGTTGCTATTATGGAGATTTTCTCTTTACTGGACCTTTTCTAGTTTGTTTTCGTTCTGAAGCTTTGGGTACGGTCTTATTTTGGATGGCGATACAAAATTTTGATTGTATTCAATTTCAACTGGCATTTGGGGCTCGGGTAGTGACTGTGCAGAAGAGGTGGACGGTAGTGGTGCATCTACAGTTTTGTATAAAAACTCATCTGTTGGAGGTGCTGTCCTGCCTGTGACAAATGAGCAAAGAAAGTCTTCTTCTCTAAAAACATTTTTATCGAACGGCCAAATCCCTGTGCAACGGAATCCAGATTTTATGTTTGAAGGAGTTGCGGAGCGATCCCACGCTTTCATGCATATTGGTGCCAGAGCATAAATTGACAGTGTCCGTCCTGGATGAGAGAGCATCCAGTCATGTGCCCCTTGATTGAAATATCTTTTGAATGGGCCGAAAATAGTCCTATCTAAAGGTTGCAATTTGTTGGATGTGTGGGGTGGAAGAGTTAGAATTGTAATACCATTTTATTTGCAGTAATCAATTGCAGGAACAGATAAATGGGATTCGTGATGTCCATTATAAGTATCACTTGGCGTTCTTTAGAACATCGAACATGAGCTACAAAGTGTTCTAAAACACGTAAAAAATTATCACTGGTCATCCATCCAGTCGAATGAACTAAGCCGGTTGCGCCATACTCGTCTGGAATACCAGTTAGCATTCGATGTTTGTCAAATTTTTTTCTTGGAAACACCCAAACTGGAGGAAGAGCTGTTCCTTCCATTCGCTCTAATAATGCCCACTTGTGTAACCAGCTCTCCTCTCTCACGCGAAACGACTTTACCCACTTGATGCTGGCCTTTGGTTGCAACCACTTTCTGAGTTTTTTGAACTGTGGTAACACCAGTCTCATCCAAATTAAATATGTCTGATCCAGTGAATTCTTGCCTTTTCAGGATCTCCTCTAACTTAGCTTGAAATATCCCAACCGTAGATTTATTAAAACTTGAAATTCTCGCTAAACTTGTGTTCTCCGGGGTTCTTATGCACAATTCAGGTTGTCGAGTTAAAAATCCAGTGAACCAATCCTTTCCAGCTAACTTATTTGCTTTCCAAGAGTCTGGAACTTTAAGGTGGTTTTGGTCGGCAAACTCATATGCCAATCTGCGTGTTGCCGTTGGAGTTAAACCATGGTACATATTGGAGCATTTTTTGAAATAACGAGCAAGTGAGGATTCCGATTCATTAGAAAAAACTTGACATGGACAAAACGCGGGGAGAAGGACATATTTTCAATTCCAACTGCTTTTGATTTTTTAACTTCATGCTCTTGCGAGCTTTTTCTAATAGAGTATTTTCCAGACAAAACGTCAACTGTTGCCATTCTCATGGTTTCTGCAGAAAATTCCCCGATCTGTTAACCTTTTGTATTTGTAAGGCATGTTTCTGTAACAATTTGATAATTTAAGGAGGGTTTGGACACTTTCGTATTGCGTTATATATTATATGCGCTGCTGTACCAAATAATGTATCCTGCTATTCGTTATATTTATGTCAAGATCATAGAAGGGGTAGTCGGGTAATTTTATTCCCCTTTTTGGTATTCATAAGTTTGTTTTATTCACAGGGTGGGGTGGGGGTGTATTTACTTGATTCGGCAACCTACTTAGAGTTGTGGTGGAATTGTTGGTACAAATTATTGTTGGGACCCTGCGCTTAACCTAGCGGTTTTCTGTTTCTTCTCTTTTCTATTATTGTTTACAAGTTCTATACATAGATCAATATTTTTATCAATATTTAATTATCCTGGGAGTTCTTTTTGGCTGTAAATATAGGACTAGTCAAGTTATATGTGTCGTGTTTGATTGTTGTGTGTGTGTGTGAGAGATACTCCTTTGGAAACTGAAGTGTCGCCTGAATTTTTCAACAGCTACGGTCCGCCGCTCGGTATATTCACCAGCGGATTAGGAAGCGAGCTGGTGGGGCCCACATTTGTCTTAGTCAACTTTTAGTAGGTTTCGGTCAACGTGGAATCCATCTCGTCGCTCCATTGAGCAAGTGACAGGGGTGCGTTGCTGAACACCAACACCTAGATGTAGATGTAGAGAGGCGACATCGAGGTATGGCGGTAGCGCTAGCGAATTTATTTATGTGTCGACTTTAATGCATAATTAATGTTGCTATTGAAGACGAACTATTCTATATGAATATATGATAGGTATTCGTTACAAGCTACAGTATCGATATCATTGATGTTTCTAGTTTTTAACTCAATATTATTTTCCACTCGAAATAGAGGGGTTCGTCCATGCCGTCAATTGCTTCAACAACTACGCGGTTATCATAGATAATTATTACTACAAAAATTAACGAAGAGCACTGTTAATCATAATCATATTTTCTGATGTAAGGCGAATACATCTCTATATAAAAATGAACCCCTGTTTCTTCTGGTCACGCAATAACTTTAGAACGACTTGACCGATTTCATTCATCTTTTTTTTTTTAAGTTTTCTAATACTGTGTAGAAGGTTCTTACGGCAAGAAACACTAAGAAAATCGCGAAGAAAATTTGAAAATTGGAGAAAACTTATCGACTATTTAAACATCGCGCGTTTGACGGTGCGACGGCATTTGTTTTAACAGCTACATCGATCGGCAATGGATCGGCATATATCCGTCAAAAAATTAATTTATTCATATCATAGTGTGCTGTCAATTCGATCGGATAGTTTATCCAGATTTCAGTGAGTTTTTTGAGAACTTTCGAGGTTATTTCACCGCAATCACATCTTTTGTATTAAAAGTTTGATATACCTAATATCAATTTTTGGTAAGTGTTCAATGTTGATAGACTAAACACGTGGTATAGATAGTTATACAGAAACACTGGGAGTCAATTTCTACTTTTAGTTGAATTTTAGTTTTTTCAAGCTACTAATTAGACGTACCAACATGCTACCAACTTAAGTCGCAGAATTCGTAATTCTACAAGTCAAACATACAGGGTGATTCCTATAGTACCTGCCACCGTTTGGGAGCGTGTAGGTGGTGCGTAGGGGAGTATTTTGATATAGGACACTTGGGGTCGGATATCTAAAATAAGGGTGCCAGAGCCAAATTTACCTTCTGGAATTTCGCGCCTGTAGGTAGGCAACCCAACCGGCCGGCGGTGCACACGGAGCGATCTCAGGCGGCGATGTGTGGCTGACACTTGATCAGAATTTTGTTTAAACCCACGAAATCCCGTCTGCAACGACGCGTATCAAGTGAATAAACACTATGGCAATAGTATAATAATAGTTGGCTAGATGTAGGAAGTGCATTGAGAACAACGGTGGCCACGTTGAACACTTGTAAACGTTATTGCTTTTGACTGTCGTTTTCCCTCCTTCCCTCCCATGTCGCTTCCTCGCGCTAACTCGCTCTGCATCGCTCCGCGCGAAACGTCGGTCGGTTGGGTTGCCTACATACAGGCGTGAAATTCCAGAAGATAAATTTGGTTCTGGCGCCCTTATTTTAGATTTCCGACCCCAAGTGTCCTATATCAAAATACTCCCCTAGGCACCCCCTATACGCTCCCAAACGGTGGCAGGTACTATAGGAATCACCCTGTATGTACGAGTACTTAAGTCAAACTGACGAGAAAAGCGAAGCGCGAAACAAAGTTAACGGAATCGATATGAACAACCCAGAAATGTCCCCTTTAATCCCTATCGAGTTGCATTTAATTATAACGTAGCAGTTTACAATAAATCGTTGCTATGAGACCAAAGAACTTTGTGTGTCCACATTTCAAGGCTTTTAAGATTAAAACTGAAGCCTCGGGATTATGTTGCGACAGTGTCCAAGTGAAACTGACGCAATTGGTACCGCCACCAGAGCCACTACCTTTTTTGCGAACTTTTTTGGTTTGCGGAAATGGACCAGATTCTATACATTTTTTGACTCATCATATCCAGAAATACAATCATTGCTTTCAAATTACGGCATTTGGCGCAACAAAAAAAAAGGTACGTTGCTAGCTCTGAATTGCCAAAAGCAACTAGAACAGGGTGCGTTTAATTTTAATGATTGTGCAGAGTAGGGAAGATTTTGGGGCAAGTGTGTCAAAATCTCTTTTCCAGCTAAACGGTTGACGTTGAACCGATTTAAACCAAATTTGCTACACATATTCTTACACATAGAAGGGCAGAATCGCGCATGCGCAGGTGGGGCGGGTGGTACCTGTGCCACAGCAAATTTTTGAAATAATTTTTTGTAATTATTTATTCCAGTCCAAATTGAATAGGTATTCATAGCTAAAAAGAGGAAAGCGTCCGTCGGGTCAGCTAGTGTTTAAATGAAAAAATCTATGCATTGCCATTTAAGAAAATTAAAATTATTTTCGCTGTGCTTTTGTTTTTCACAAAAGTAATAAGTGAACATCGGTTTATGATGCGCAGAAAAAATTTGAAAATGCTTTATTTAAAATATTTTTCTATAGAACCAGTATTTTCAGACGTACATGCGGTGCGGTAGCGTCGTCGCTCACACGTATGTACCTTGTTTTGCGTTTTCTATTTGGACCAAATACTTTGTATTAGCAATTTTAAAACCACTCTGGCCTATTTTAAGATGTTTATTTACTTCAGCGAAACTTGCAAAAGCATCTCAAACAACACGTTATCGGCGTAATTGAATTTTGTGCTCACCGAACTGTGCATAAACGCCACTAAAAGCACTAGAGCTAATTTAAGAATTTTTGTCAATATCTTTATTTCATAACCAGGTAGCGTACGCATGAAATTTTCAAATACCGATTACATACCTCTTGGCTGAATCATTTTTGAAATAAATATTACACTTGAAATGTAGGTATTTTGTTGCTATTGCAGCATATCATTCGGTTTTGTATACTTCTTTTCATCTATTCCTGATGTTGTCTTAGTAATTAGTAGTGGTGTAAACATAAATGTGAAGTCCCAATATTTTTATTTGGTACTTACAAGAAGTCGTCTGATGCTTATTATGGAATCCTTCGTTATTTTCTCAAATTATACCAGAACAATGAACTCCAAAACGTGTTAACTTAATTTTGCCTTTATAATACCTATACTCTGACTTGCATTAAATTAATATAAACTATAAAAATGCAAATTAGTTAATAGTTGCTAATAATCTGCATTAGAAGTTTACGTTCCCTAATATAACACATACCATTAACCCTCATCCCGGTCCTAGTCCCCCACGTGGCCGTTAAAAACCAAAGTAGAGGCAGTGTTCTTAATGGCAAAAGGATAAGGTTACTAGACTGAATAAATTGTAGTCTACTTTTTTGTCACTTTAGTTTACCTACTTAAAGTTTTGCTGACATAGTCCTACATCTTACCTACCACTTTTATAAGTTTTATAACGCTATAAAATATCTTTTTCGAATAATTCGACAGTTAATGTGTATTTTTTTACCCTCATTTACGTTTTTCTGCGATAGATACCAGTTAGAAAATGCAATTCAGCGCTCTTTTATTTAAAACGTGTCACCTTTTTTAAAGGAAAAAATTGCATTACATTACATATAAACATTTAAAGGCCGCCTGGCATACATTCAAAATCCTCCGATACTCCATTCTGTAGATATTTGAACTGAAAGCTTTCATATCACCAACAGATATGTGTCCTCCTGACGTTCCACTTGCCTTTGATGAGTACGCTCCTCCGACACTTCGTTGTCAAAGTATTTGCTTCGACTTCACCAATAGATATGTCTCGTCCAGTCGATTCATTTTGCCTTTGAGAGTACTTTCCTCCGACAAACCGTTTTCGAGATGTTCGCTGTTTTGACATTACCAATGGATACCTATATTTCTTCCAGGCATCCCAATCGCCCTTTGTGAGTACCCTCTTTCGACAATCCGTTCTGGAGATATAAGGGGATATATCCGATCATGATAAGGAGTCGAGGAGAAGGACTATAGAAATTAATTCCTTTCGTTGAGACCTTTCATTAGAGTGTCATGAGGGATAAAACCAGTTCTTCCCCCCTCCAACCCCCCTTTTGATAAGGGGTCAGAAAGAAAGACGGAAGTTGGTAGAAAACGGTTCCTTTCGTTGAGACCTTTAATTAGAATACCATGAAAGAAAAACTTAATTTCTATGGTCGTCTGGCACACCGAAGGCTACCTACTGCAAAAAAAAATCCTCTAGCGTCTTGGACCATTCAGTAGTAGTTCAAAACGGCCAGAAGTGGGTCCGAACGGACGGACAAAATATAACGCAAAAATAGCACAAAATGCACTAAAAAGAGAAAAGTTACCTTTTGGGCGCCCGAAGTCGACTACCCCTCGAAGACGCGCGCCTTGCAAAAGGTGTTTAAGGAACAATGGGAATCTATAAATTGCAAGCAATAAGCTCCGCCAGATGTAAAATTTAAATTACATTGTGCATCTGTCAATTAGAAGTTTATTGCGTTAACTAGCGCCATTGCAGTTGTACGTATGTAATTAAACGGTAATCTAACAATACAGTTTAATTACCGTTATCTCTAATTTTTTGTTTGGAAAAGGAAAATGAATATTTACATACTGCAGTGACACTTTGGGCACAGTTCGTTAAGGTAATTAAATTTGTTGTAGCTATAGCGGGTTGGAAAGAATGACACGCAGCTACATCGGAGAAACTACTGTTTCGGGTAATGTCAACAATAAGAGATTCACAGGATCACCATGAGACAAAACGAGAACTACAAAAATGCCATTGCTGCACACAAACTCCTGAAAAGAAATGTGAATGTCAAAAAACCTGTAATATTTTGACGAATTTCGAAGCACGAAGGAATACATTTTTAAACGGCAAATTAATCCTGGCTACACACATGCCGGATATGCTAGTAGGCACCGTTTGTTCCAGACATGTCGAGTGAAGCTATTCGGCGCCGGTCCGAGTGCTGGCAACCGGTTTGTCGCCGGTTTGTACCTGCTGGCACGTAGTGTACCTATTGCAACCCGTGCAGTGTGCAAATTATAGAAATTGTACAGGGAGGGGAGATAGGGAGGGCGGGAGCAGATTTTGTTTATATCATCCGGAATTTCCAAATAAAATCCTGCCATTGGCGTTTTCAGGCCAAGACGAATGTGCCACGAATTAGTCCGGACGACAAACGCGATATTTTTGAAGAATCGTGCACTTTTGTATAGAAGCATGAATTTTTGTATACTACTTTACCTATGCCTCAACAGTCATTTTAAACATTAGAGCCACTCTGGCTCTCTGCCAGGGGGGGCGTAGGGTTGTAACATCTATGCCACCATTGTAACCCTTAAGGGGTGTTTTCTCTCGGTATTGGTAGCAAAAGGTGTTATTGAGTAGGGATTTCAATAATGCACGCTAGGGAATGCTAGGGAGTACCTGGGCTATATTGAAGTAACTTCCAAAACGTTTACAGGGGTATTAAAACATCAACATAAAGAAATTTTCAAGGTAGAAAGAGGAAACGCAGGGACCAATTACAATTTACAATACCAATGAAAACTAATAAACTTTGGGACTTACCATGTCGGTTCTGTTCAACAGCCCAATCACTACTGACTAATTTTTTCTAGCTCACGAGGTCCCTCAACCTTTTTACCGCCTGATAAGCAATTTCCTATATCGACACCTCTTGACTAATTCTACTTGTGCCACATTCAATTTTGCATTTTTCCCTTGTTACGAAATTTATTTTTATAAATGTCTTTATAGGCCCTGCGTTATAGGGTGCCCATTTCAAAACGGCCGTTTTAGCAGTGGTATCCATTCCGTAATACCTCTGCCAACTCGCAACCACTAGGGCTAGAACAAAATTAAAGCACGGATTTTGTTGAGCACCATCTTACCTAAAAAATGTTATATTGATATTTACCCTAAATGTATTGAGTGTGGCTTTTTTTTGGGGTCAAAGTTAACCTTGATTGTTTTTCCCACAAAAAGTCGAGAATTTAGGCTTTCTTCACTCAAAATACTGGTTTTATTCACCTTTTTAGATGTATAGTTAAACTTATTAACATACATAAATTAAATTAATTAAATTAATGAAATTGTAATTTTATATTATTTGTTGTGTCCTATTCTTCGTATAGTAAAATCTTATATGTAGTTTGAAAAGAAAATTGTAGCTTTTGAATAATAATTATAATAATTAATTAATTATACAATTAATTAATACTGTACTATAGCTATTATTCACGATCGCATCCACCACACTTGCAACGTGGAGTGCAAGGCAAGTTCAATTTCGTACACTTGCAGGAAGTACATACGCTGCGCTTACAGTGACATTTCACCACTTCCTTATGCAAGTTTCGATCGCTGGCGGCAGGTCCATCCGTTTCATCTGATATAGAATCGAAAGCTTCAATTAATTTATATAATATGCAACTTTAATTATTTTGATGTAGTACAATTTGTCCTCACTTACCTCCCACCTTTAGTTGCTTCGCTTCCACCCGAAATCGCCTGGATCAGGAAGAACAGGGTTTCTTTCAAGGGCATTACCCCAGACATGACCTCCTTGGTAGGCAGCACGGAGCAAATGGAAACGAAGAGCATCCTGTGTAGGGGGAATATTCTCAATTTGCCTACTCTTGTGAACAAATAGGACTCTTCTGCAATCGTTGACAGTTACCTCAGGACTCTGCTCCGTGCTACCTACCAAGGAGGTCATGTCTGGGGTAAAGCCCTCGAGCGAAGCTTGCAAGGAAGTGGTGAAATGTCACTGTAAGCGCAGCTTATGTACTTGTGATGGATGCGATCGTGAATAATAGCTATAGTACAGTATTAATTAATTGTATAATTGATTAATTATAATAATAATTATTCTAAAGCTACAATTTTCTTTTCAAACTAGGTACATATAACATTTTACTATACGAAGAATCCAAGAATAGGACAAAACAAATAATATAAAATTACAATTTTATTATAATTTAATTTAATTAATTAAATTTAATTTATATGTTAATAAGTCTATATGTCTAAAAAAATGAATAAAAACAGTATTTTGAGTGAAGAAAGCCTAGATTCTCGACTTTTTGTGGGAAAAAATAAAGGTTAACTTTAACCCCAAAAAAAGCCACACTCAATACATTTAGGGTAAATATCAATATAACCTTTTTTTTAACTAAGTTTGTGCTCAACAAAATCCGTGTTTTAATTTTGTTCTAGCCCTAATGGTTGCGAGTTGGCAGAGGTATTACCAAATGGGTACCATTGCTAAAGCCGCCATTTTAAAATGGGCACCCTACGCCCCCCCTGGCAGAGAGCCAGAGTGGCTCTAATGTTTAAAATGACTGTTGGGGTATAGGTAAGTCGTATACAAAAATTCATGCTTCTATACAAAAGTGCACGATTATTTGCTAATCCTCCGGACTAAATGGACAGATGCATGATTACTGAAAGTTTCCGTTTTCGCTTGTGATTCATTCTGTCCTCTGCTACAGAGACTACTGGGCGCTGACAGGACTCCACTGTTGCCATGCAACGCAAACCCTTCTTCAGCATTTGCACATTACTTGCTGGATGGTATGGCGCCGTGAATTTGTGGCGATTACCATTTTGTTTCGTAAATGTGTCCATCTCGTTTGATCGAAATTGCGGGCCATTGTCGCTAACCATCGTAACTGGAATACCAAACCTAGCAAACGTCCTTCTCAAAATTCGAATCGTAGTTTTCGTGTCAGCATTCCTCGTAGGAAAAATCTCCGGCCACTTTACTGTAAGCGTCGACGATCAATAGAAAGTTCGTGTACATGAATATGAATTCGTTGAAATGAGCATGAGGACGATGGAAACTCCCCCGAATGCACTGGAACTTTGGCGGCTTCCTTCTGAACCAAACAGCAACTTCGGCACTTCTTTACCATCAGTTCAATATCGGCATCAATACCATTCCAAAAACAGTAACTACGTTCCATAGCCTTCATCTTCGTCATGCGCAAATGAGCATCGTGTAATTCGTTCAAAACTGTTTGTTGCAGTGATTTTGGGACGACAACGCGCATACCATAGAAAATGCATCCATCGTGCATGATATACTTCGTTTGTGTTTCGTTCGATGAACTAGTCTCCAGTTCGTGGCAAACTTTACGCAATACTTCATCTTTAATAGTTTCTCGTCGAATTTATTCTCGTGTTACTGGCATGTACTTACTCTATTTGCTTCGTTTGAAATATGCTAGTTTCGTCTTCAGCAATCTTTGTTGGTTCTGGGAAACGTGAAAAAAAATCTGCATTTAAATTCTCGTGCGTGCTCCTATATTCTATTGTATAATTGAATCCTGTCAAGTAGGTATATTGCGTAATTCAGCATTCGTATTACTGAAAGCGTTGGTAATGCCTTGTCGGGGTTAAAGATGTCACTAGCGGCTTGTGATCCGTGCGCAATACAAATTTCTGGCTGTAGCAATATTGGAAAAATCTGTTAATGCCCCAAAAAATTGCGGTTGCTTTGCTTCCTTATCTATTTGGCTATAATTTTGTTCGCTTTTCGATAATGTTAGGGATGCAAAGGCGATTGGTCTTTCCATCCCATTGGGCATCTTATGTGATACCACGACACCGAGACCAACAGATGATGCATCAGTTTCCACGATCAATGGCAATTTCGGGTCATAGTGCGTCAAAACCCGGTCGCTCGTCAATCTACATCAAACGCCTTTTTTGCATTTGTCTGACCAGACAAATTTAACCTCCTTTCCCAGGAGACTGTTCAACGGTTTTATCTTCGTGACCAGATCTGGTATAAAACGGTGATAATAATTTATCAAACCCAAAAATGTCCGCAGTTCCTCGACGTTTGTAGGTGTTGTAGCATTACGTATCGCAGTGGTCTTGTCATCCAGAGGATGCAGGCCCGTCGAATCAATTCGATGGCCCAAATACTTCACGTTCGACTTGAAGAATTGGCACTTTTCCTTCTTCAAGTGCAAGTCGTTGTTTCGCAGTTTCGTCAGTAAGTTTCGTAATCTTCGCATAGTTTCTTCGATCGTTGATCCTTGCACGATTATATCATCAAAGAAACAGGCTACCCCATCCAATTCGTGCAGTAGTTGATCCATAAAGCACTGCCAAATTTTGGGTGCAGTCTTTACTCCGAACATTAATCTATTGACCTTGTAGAGCGTAAACCCCTTTTTCAGTACTTATGGCTTGCAACATTGCGCTATGTTCGTCAAAAGGCATATGGAGATACGCGCGACTGACATCAAGTGTATAGAAAAATCTTCCCCCGCTCATTTTCGCAAAAATATATTCGAATGGAGTCGTCAGGTTTTACAATCGGAACCACGGGTGTTCCCCCATCGAAAACATCGCCGAATTCCTTCAAAAACGACTACAACAATTCATCGGAATTTGCTTGCGTGACCGTCACCTCGTGAATTTCTAAGTCATTCAGCGGACGTTTATGAAAATCCAGGATCCTAATCCACTGTCGGCCGCAAATGGAGTCAACATCATCTCCTACAATAAACAAGCGTCCAATAGTTGCTTTGTTTCCAAAACTGATCGTAACATTACATGTGCCCAGTGGCTCAATTACCTCACCAGAGTAAGTCCTCAATCGAAAAAATAACTATTTTATTATACCTCGGGTAAATCGGGTCTTTAGAGCTCTTCTACATGAGGATACCTACTGTATGTGAGATACAGTCTGTCGTCACACTGGCGCCAGCTACTGGATACGTCTAAATGCACCTGAAGTACACGTGAAAAGTATTATCTGTATTTCGTTCACTTGTTAAGAAATACGGTCGAATACTCATCAGTTTTAAATTTATAACTTACTAAACCTCGGCAATCCATAAATATTAAAACAATGAGTTTAAAATTCAAAATTTAACGTAAGGGCATACACATCATTTATTTCTCGCGGAAGCTTGAACCCTTGACTCGATGAGTAGAGTTGATGACTGAGAAAACACACTAATGGTCGTTTTGTCGCGCTTAAACCAGGTTTCTCAAGCTTTGTCAATGAAAACAAGTTAAAAAAGTAATCGTAAACGATTTACAAAAAGCGCATTTCCACTTGCATTCAATTCCTATTTGTAAAATGCAACTTTTGTTAAAATGGTAAAAATCCGACCACAAATATGAAAGATAGCGTTGCACATGTGCAATCCATTTTTGACGTGCCACTTCAATTTCAGTTTATAAGAAGAATTTCATTTCAATGCTGTCAGCAAGAAAGTTGGCACTGCGCATGCGCAAACCTAAATTTTGAAACTGGCGTTTGATTTTCCTTTATTCCAAGAGCCTACGTATCAAATTTCATGTAATAGTAATTTATAAATAAAAACGTTTGCAATTCGGTTTATAAATGGTCGAGATGCGAAAAGGGCACAGTGAATTTTGAATCGATTCGACTCAACTTTTGGCATTGCGTATTATATGGCTAAAGCTATTCCCATATTGAATTTCATGCCATTCAGTTCATAACTAACGGAGATGTAAAAGCGATCGGACATTTCTAAACAAAGTTATCGTTCACACGAACAGATAGAGGGACAGACAGACAAACTAACAGACGGACAGACCAACAGACGGACGACAGACAACAATACAAAATTATAAACGATCTCTAGGATCGTTAATTAACGGGAAAAGTGTTAAATTATGGAACATGTAAAAACCGGTTTTTTTAGAATAACTTTTTTAGCAATCACGCAGAAAAAATTCCTTCCTTGGTGCAAGCGCGCGTCGACACCATCACGAACCAAATAGCGAAAAAGTAGAACAATAGCTTTTAAGATAAAGAACTTTTAGCGGATGCCCGGAAGGACGGACAGACGGACGAAGTGGCCAGAATAGCGCATTTTTTTTATTTTGTGGCAATGCCCTAAAAATAAAAGGTTTGCACTAACTTAGTTCTTAATACTGAAATAGGTAGATATAGCTTACAAATTACAAGAATCCTGAGGGTTCGTTAACAAAAAAAAATTTTGTTGTGTGGTTCATTGTTCCAATTAACAAAAAAAATCAAAAAGTGGTTTTTAACCACTGTCTCCGAAGTATTGGACAAAAGTTATAGTGTTCCTCTCTGGGATGCCTTTAAAATTTATGTTTCTTTACGCATACAGTCTTAGGATTATTCCACGAAAGTCGCAATGAATAGTGACAATTACACGTGTTACGCAATTACCAAAATTACCACTATGGTCGGCATTTTCACCAGGGGATTGTAAATACCCTTTATTGGCTTTATTTTAAGTAAACATACACGCACTCAACTTAAGGCAAAATAGTCGTATACCTAACGGAAATTGTATAATGATGTAGGTACGTTTTATAGCGTACGAACTCTTTTCATTGGGTACGTTCAACCAAAGATCATTGGTTCAACCGACGCAACTATTGACTGACATCGTAAACATGTTTAGTAGTAAACGTCAACACATGCCTGAACGGTTATGTTGACACCGCATTTTATCATCTTGTAATTTGTATCTTAACCTTATATTTTTCGTGCTGACAAAAATCGATATTGTTGTGCAAGAATTGTATGAAGATGATATAAACTGGAATGTTATTCAAGTGGCGCCAGTTGAAAAACATAAAATAAAATGAAAACATAACATGTTAGTTAGGTTATGATATTACGCCAAATTTATGGTGCCAATTATTACCAACTGTTGACTTCCACCAGAAGTCACCATTCATCGTTCAGGGAAGTCGACAACGTCTCAACATACTCATTCAACAGTTGTGTCGGCTGAACGTACCCATTCTCTCATGCGCTCTACATTGCTTAGATTACTACAACTTATCTCCGTAAATGTAGTAAAGTTTTCAACAAAAAGAACCACAAGTTGGTACCATGCGATCAAAAATGAGTTGCTGTCGAGTCGCCTTTGGAATTTTTGTTTACATGGGAAATCGTACTTAACTTGAATTTCCAAAGGCGACTCGACATCAACTCATTTTTGATCGCCCGTTATAATATCCGAGAGATAACGACTACAAATTTTTCAATAGGATACCGTACCTTATATATGCAAAAATATATGCTTATCGAATTTAGTATTCGACACTGACGGTTTCGCTCGATGAGATTGTTTGATGTTTCACTATCATCTTTATTGTTATCTTTTCAATGTTTCTGTTTTACTTATATGCACTCTAATTTCCGCTTCAATTTTAAGAGAAAATATGTTCAGGGCTGTTGTATATAATTTGTAGGTATTTTTGATTGTTCTGGACCATTGACTATAGGTAATAGGCGCGCCATTTCTCCAGTAGTGTCCCTGTTTTAAAGTTAACTATGCACAACACAGTGTCGTTAAGGATGTCTATCATGGGGATCTCGGAAACCGTAGAAGATACAACGATGGTGAAATTAGGGAAAAGTTGCGCAATTAAACAGTTATTATCATGCTTTTAAGAGAACCGATTTGGTTTTTAGCGCATTTCCAAAAAATAAAAAAAAAATGCGCTATTGTGGCCACTTTGTCCGTCCGTCCGTCCGTCCGTCCGCTCGTTTTGCGACGCTACTAGTTCTTTATCTTAAGAGCTATTGTTCTACTTTTTCGCTATTTGGTTCGTTATGGTGTCGAGTCTTGTACCAAGGAAGGAATTTTTTCTGTACCGCTTACAAAAAAAATTATTGTAAAAAAAACAAAAACCGTTTTTTACATGTTCCATAAGTTTACACTTTTGCCGTTTATGAACGATCCTAGAGATCGTTTATAATTTTGCATTGCTATCTGTCGCCTGCCGGTTGGTCTGTCCGTCTGTTCCTTTGTCTGTCTGTCCATCTATCTGTCCGTGTGAACGATAACTTTGTTTAGAAATGTTCGATCGCTTTTACATCTCCGTTAGTTATGAACTGAATTGCATGAAATTCAATATGGGCATAGCTTTAGCCATATAATACGCAATGCCAAAAGTTGATCGAATCGATTCAAAATTCACAGTGCCCTTTTCGCATCTCGACCATTTATAAACCGAATTGCAAAATTTTTTACTTATAAAAGTATTTGAATGAAATTTGATACATAGGCACTTGGAATAAAGGAAAATCAAACGCCAATTTCAAAATTTGGTTTTGCGCATGCGCAGTGCCAACTTTTTATTTATGGAAGAATTTAAACGAAATTTGATACATAAGCACTTCGAATAAAGGAAAATCAAACGCCAATTTCAAAATTTGGTTTTGCGCATGCGCAGTGCCAACCTTTTTATTTATGGAAGAATTTAAACGAAATTTATCCATAGGCACTTGGGATAAAGGAAAATCAAACGCCAATTTCAAAATTTGGTTTTGCGCATGCGCAGTGCCAACTTTTTTTATTTATGGAAGAATTTAAACGAAATTTATCCATAGGCACTTGGGATAAAGGAAAATCAAACGCCAATTTCAAAATTTGGTTTGCGCATGCGCAGTGCCAACTTTTTTATTTATGGAAGAATTTAAATGAAATGTGATACATAGGCACTTGGAATAAAGGAAAATCTAGCGCCAGTTTCAAATTTTATTTTGCGCATGCGCCGTGCCAACTTTTTTATCTATGGAACTATTTAAGTGAAATTTGATACTTAGGCGCTTGGAACAAAGGAAAATCTTAGTTTATTAGTTAGTTATAGTAAATTTGTTTTAAAATTTAGGTTTACGCATGCGCAGTTCCAACTTTCTTATTTAGAAAAGCATTGAAATGAAATTCTTCTCATAAACTGAAATTGAAGTAGCACGTCAAAAATGGATTGCCCATGTGCAACGCTATCTTTCAAATTTGTGGCCGGATTTTTACGATTTTAACAGAAGTTGCATCTTACAAATGGAAAATGAATGCAAGTGGAAATGCGCTTTATGTAAATCGTTTACGATTACTTTTGAACTTGTTTAACTGTGCTAGGACGTGTAACTTTATTGGGTGGACCTGTCTTTGTAGGGCATGTTGCGTTTCTTGTATTTATGGCGTTTCTTTGTTCTTGAGGTTGTATTTGTGTTGTTGCTTGGATTATTGGTGGAGACATTACGGTATTTTGTGAGCCTCTAGGGCTGTTAAGGTTGCTGCGTTTGGGTTGAGTACGAGTGGGTTGTGATAACGTGGTGTGTTTCTGAGAAGAAAGAGTATTGTGTTTTTAGCGCATTTCCACAAAAATAAAAAAAAATGCGCTATTGTGGCCACTTTGTCCGTCCGTCCGTCCGTCCGTCCGCTACTTTTGCGACGCTACTAGTTCTTTATCTTAAGAGCTATTGTTCTACTTTTTTCGCTATTTGGTTCGTTATGGTGTCGAGGCTTGCACCAAGGAAGGAATTTTTTCTGCGTTTATTGCTAAAAAAAGTTATTGTAAAAAAACCAACAAACCGTTTTTTACATGTTCCATAATTTTACACTTTTGCCGTTTATTAACCATCCTAGAGATCATTTATAATTTTGTATTGTTGTCTGTCGTCTGTCTGTTGGTCTGTCCGTCTGTTCCTGTGCCTGTCTGTCCCTCTATCTGTCCGTGTGAACGATAATTTTGTTTAGAAATGTCCGATCGCTTTTACATCTCCGGTAGTTATGAACTGAATTGCATGAAATTCAATATGGGCATAGCCTTAGCCATATAATACGCAATGCCAAAAGTTGAGTCGAATCGATTCAAAATTCACAGTGCCTTTTTCGCATCTCGACCATTTATAAACCGAATTGCAAACTTTTTTTCTTATAAAAGTATTTGAATGAAATTTGATACATAGGCACTTGGAATAAAGGAAAATCAAACGCCAGTTTCAAAATTTGGTTTTGCGCATGCGCAGTGTCAACTTTTTTATTTATGGAAGAATTTAAACGAAATTTGATACATCGGCACTTGGAATAAAGGAAAATCTAACGCCAGTTTCAAAATTTGGTTTTGCGCATGCGCAGTGTCAACTTTTTTATTTATGGAAGCATTTGTGACCGGATTTTTACGATTTTAACAGAAGTTGCATCTTACAAATGGGAAATGAATGCAAGTGGAAATGCGCTTTATGTAAATCGTTTACGATTACTTTTTAACTTGTTTAGCTGTGCTAGGCCGTGTAACTTTATTGGGTGAGGGCGTCTTTGTAGTGCATGTTGCGTTACTTGTATTTATTGCGTTTGTTTGTTCAGGAAGTTGTGTTTGTGTGGTTGGTTGAGTTAAGGGTGGAGATATTACAGTATGTTGTGTGTCATGTTGTGAGTCTAAAGTGCTGTTTAGGCTTTTGCGTTTGGGTTGAATACTAATGGGTTGTGATAATGTGGTTTGCTTCAGAGGTGAATCTCTGATTGTAGTATATGTTGTATCATTTGTTGTACTTGTTTGTTCGGTAAGTTGTATTTGTGTGTTTGTTTGGGTTAGAGGTGGGGATATTACAGTATGTTGTGTACCGTGTTATTATTATTATTATTATTATTACATGAGACTTACCCATCAAAATTATTAGTCCATAAAACCATTCCTTAAGGGATTCATTAAAGTCCCTACTAAGTAGATCGGTAAAAATCATTACAGGATATCCTATGAAAACGAATAGGATAATTATTCTGGAGTATATTTTGTACAGCAAACTTTCGTGTGCTTCTAAAGAAATACCGCCGATCTTAAAAAACAGCCTCTCTTAAGTAAGGGCATTTGAAGACACAACCCTGTATGTAACCGAGTTTGTAAAGGTGGAGTTGTTTCACCCAATGATATGGATATAAATAACACAAAAAACAGGTGTGCAACTTTTTTTTATTACAATATAGAAATAACACATATCTGAGTAGGTATGCATCTACTCGTAACTATAGGTACAAATGTTTCTAAAAACATTAATAGTGGTGTCTAGTCTCTGAACAACCTAATAGAATGGGGAGTGCGGTCATACAAGCGAGCATAATATACTACAAGATCTTCATTTTGTGTTGACGGTTCTAAGCATCATGTATGCAGAGTACGTGGTACGGATCATCTACAAACTTCTCTAGAAATTATTAGCAAAAAATACTCAAAATCTTACCCAAAGAGCCGTGGCCATCGATGCCCCGATCATACGACCGGCTTTGATTCTTAAAGCTTCTTGACTTCTTTCGATTAATAAAATTAAGCTTCTTTGAAATCGCAGATCCGTACCGACAAAATCCATCTGGTAAGCTACTACTCCCACCTGCTCGCTATGGTACGCCAACTCTTCACCGTAATAACAAATAATCAGAATAGGAAAAAATACTGTTAGTGATTCCATCATTATTACCGGTAGTTCCATGTCAGCTGTGCTTAACTAAAAATCAAATATTCGTAGTGGGTTTTTAGATTTGAGTAACCTAAGTACCAGTGATGCTCTATAAATATCAATGCACAAGAAACTTAAGGTGAATATAAAAAATAAGAAAAATACACCATGAAGAATGTTTTCAATCTCTTTCCCTGTGTCGATAATATCTAAATGATACTTAATGGCATCAGTTAGACGTTTGTTTAAATATATCCAAGATGGACACTCGTGAGCATTGGACATATCCTAAAAGTTAATGAAGGTGACAGCTTCAAAATACGATTCCCTTACTTGCTCCATTTCTTCCTTGGCAAGTTTAATTATGTTGTCTAGGTAACTTTGAAGCATTTTAAATTGAACAGTTAGAAAAGTCAAGCTTCCAACAATAACCATAAAAATTGCAACTACATCAAAGCAGACGATTATCACAGCCGCACTTTGGTAGAGCCACAAAGCTTCGAAATTTGGACTGACATGAATGTTAATTGAACTCATGGTGCCTAAAGGCAACAGCCAATCGTTAGGATCCGACTTTATGATACGCCAGACGATGCTGAACAAGATTTGACTGCCACAAATTACTAAGACTAGTATAACAAAGGTGTAGCTCTAGAACATTAACCTGCTGATTATCGTCAAACATTATGCTTGCCCCTCTCACGAGTCGCGTGGATATCGCTAACCAATCCTGCAGCATCTTCTTTTCTTCGTCATATCTTCCACGAGATTTGTTCGCATGAAACGACGACCTCTCAAACGCCATTAACGCCCTCTGATAGCTTTTCCGAATGCAGAAAATGTTAATTAAAATTGTACAATCTGAAAGGCACATAGTGCATTGATTTTTTTTAAATAAATACAGATTTTATATAGTGATTTCGCAAATCCAGTGGGAATGCATAGGTAACTTTGTTAATTAGCATAGTGAAGATTCGGCTAAGTGGGCAAAGGTTTGCAGTTTTGTCTTCTGAAACTCCGTTTAGAAAATTTGAAAATTGGGGTCGCAATATTCAGTTATTTAAATGAAAAGTGAAAAGCGCCCAGTTCCCACAAATTAAATATATCAGAAAAGTTATGATGCAAAGTTTAAGATGAGCTTTTTTTAATGAATGTACATACATTTATTTTAATTGAATTTTTGATTTAGGTATTGATAACATGAGACACTTTCATATTAAATTTTGTATATCTTCCATAGTAATAAAAATATCCATGCAATTTGGGATACATTCATTATGACATTTTTATTTCAATGATTATGACACAAAAATAAATCAACTAAACTAAACAGTTATAATAAGTTTTGATATACACCTTATTGTACCATGATATACACATTGAAACTTCGAAATTTTTCTTTTTTGACGCAGAAAATTTGTTTTTAACCCTGCCTGCGCAAACAGCAGTTTTGAAGTATCACAAATTAACAAAATCTCCTTTAATTCTTCATTTTTAGTAATGATTTTTAGCGCTTATACGGGGTGAGTTTTTCCGGTGTTTAGTATGGGGATCTCGTAAACCGTAAGAGATGCAAAGTCGCTTAAATAGGCAAAGAATCGCAGAATTTGATAATTAATTATCCTATTCATAATTTCTTGTAGCTCTACAAATAGCAAAGTTACGACCCAAAAACGGAAAATTGTAATCTTCGAAAATGCGCTGGCGTTCCTTTATTTTCAAAGATGTCAAAAAATACTTTTAACAAACTCTAAAGGTGGGTTCATAGCTCTCCGTTCATCCGTTGCGTTGATCCGTCAAACGGATAGTACGTTTTGTTAAGGTTCATAGCAATCCGTCCACATTGTACATTTGCAAGTATAACCATAACCTAAATTTTATTTTGTACTGTACCCTTCGTGATTTTCAGTATGTGAAAATGGTACGAAAGTAAGAACACATTGCTATCTGATTATTACCGTGAAGAACGAATAGGCGAACGCTGTTAACATACCAAACATAACCTCACTCTTGTTAAAAACGGACCAACGGAAACGTAAATGTTCAACTTCAACCAACTTTTCCGTCGTAAACGGACGACGTACGATTTAAAAATTTGCTGTCTTCTGATTGGCTAACGGATAAACGGAAACGTATGAACGGAGAGCTATGAACTTACCTTTAGTGCTTCTTTCCCAGCTTTTTGATGGTGCTAAAATAAAATTGTTATTACTTACGAGTTTAGTATCAACTTTCTTAGTTCTTATGGACGTCATATTGGATTTCTTTGTCATCCGATAGATAAAACAATTACAAAATCAACGATACTAAACAGTTTGTATTTCATTTGGGAATTAATCTTGTATTTTTGCCTCGAAGTTTACAATGTATTTCTTATGGCAATAATTCCATGGTCGTGTCGATACGAACAATAAACGAATGAATTTGGTTGCAATCACGTCCTCGATCACATCAGCCATGGAATTATTGCCGTAAGAAATTGGAGGCAAAAATGCAAGGTTGATTCCCAATTGAAATATGAAGTGTTTAGTATCGCTGATTTTGTAATTTTTTCTTTATCGAAAGACATAAAAATCCAATATGTTATCTATAAGAAATAAGAAAGTTGATGTAATTTACTCGAAACTCACAAGTGATAAAAATTTTATTATAGCACCATGAAAAAGCTACTAAGGGTTTGTTATAGTATATTACGCACCGAGTGCGAAAGTAGGTTATTTTTCGAAGAATTTTAATCACCCGAGGCGCGCAGCGCCGAGGGTGATTATATTCTAAGAAAAATAACCTTTCGTCGAGGTTCGTATACGATTTTATTCACGATCATCATTATAATCATTCCATTATCAAAAACAAAATAATTCACTAAATTTATACGTAGTATATTCAAAGGTATATTCATCTTATGCGCCATCTGCAATATGACTGCCCTACATAAAATGTTGTCGGTAATGCAGATTTGGAAATTTACCTAATTAATATTCATATTAATTTAACATGCAGGTTAAAAAATGGCCCATACTAAAGAATTTCAATGTACATCCCCTCAAATAAGGGAAATTGAGTATAGTAAAAAATTTACTCCCCGAATGAATTTTTGAAGAGAATGAACAATGGTGGGCAGGAAAGGGTATAGGTAAAACTTCATGTTTTACTTGCTTATTTTAATGAGGTAAAGGTAAAGAAATCATCCACATTATGAATGACCAAATGTTGTGATCCACATTCAAACCTAGGTAATGCCTAATGACCATGTCAGTTTTATTATTCTAAAATGTACCTACAGCGATCTTTTATGATTACAGATTTAGACTGGGTTACAATATTAGTATTATAATCTGTGTAGATGTCAATAACGAAAGATTTATTCTCCAGATCCAATCAGGTAGTCACTAAACACCTGTTCCAATACGATAGCCCTAAAAAATAGCATTATCTATTTCTAAAATGTGACAAATTACCTACGTTTAATTACCGGACATTGTTTTTGGCATCTCATCGCTACAATATTAGCAAGTGCTGGTGGAGTTCTTCAACTTAAAACAGTTCGGTGGCTGTAGATCGGCTGCAATAGCAGAAGGTTTCGTCGCCCATTCAGTGGCTCATTCGCTTTACGGGCACGCGAAAATAACAAAGTATGGCAGTATCCTCTTCAGGTAGTGCTACGACGTCTCCGATATGCAACATTATGATGCCATAAATTGCCATCCCTTGCTCTTCTCATGGGTCGCAAGCGCAACCCAATGTTTCCATGTCTTATGGACAAGAATTGAACTTTTCCACCCAGAAATTTAAACAGTAATGGGCTCTCTAAAGTAACAATCAATTTCATTAAACTCAAGTTCGAGTTTTATACACTTACCGATCCTTCAATAATTAACGGTTTCTTTTTGCTTTTGTTTTTACTTAACCATTTAGCACCGCGCTCGTTTAGTTTTAGGTTACGTGAAACAAACCATCATCTCCGTAATCTGGCTAAAGTTAATCACAACTCCTACTTGTGTTTACTTCGGTCCGCATTTACTTATTTCATATTTTCGCGTTTGGTCGTTCATTTGCAATTTACAAAAAAAAAGCACAGAGCTTAAAATAATCCATATTACTCATTATAAGAATAAGAATTGTTTTTAAAATGCGGTTTTGAACAATTTGCATCTAAATCAGCTGTCATCTGTGTCAGACAGTTACGATGAGAGCGCCATCCATTAGGATATTAGCAACTAAATCGAGGTAGGTAATGAAATATTACTAACCTCGAATCGAACATTACTAACCTCGAGAATCTACTTTCCTCCCTCCTGGAAAAATAAGTGTTGTAAAACACAACTTCTTTATCCTTCAAAATGACAATTATGAGACTGATTACAATATGATCGTGAATAAAATAGTTATTTGTGTACCAAGGCCGTAAAAGTGATCTTTTTTGGCCGAAGCTGCTGTTTGCGGCCGAGGCGGTAGCCGAGGCCGCAATTCAGATGAGGCCTAACAAATCACTTTTGGCCAAGGTGCACACAACATTTTTTAGGCGATCATCAAAAAAGAATTCAAAAATTTGCCCATAAACATATTTTTTTTGACTATTAAAAACAAAGCATTTTCTGTCGTATGTAATTATAATTAGCATCCTTGCGTGTGTTTTGTGCGTATAAAAATGGGTGATAGCGACAGTTCAGATACCCCAAATGAAATTTTGGAAGCTGTAAGCGTTACGACCCTAAGTCATATATGATCTAAGAGCAGGCGTTTGAGAGTAAAAGTACAATCGCAACTTCCTCCGTTGCACAAGATTTTAATAAGGTCAAATGCAATAGGTCCATCGTTACTGTGGCTTCCAAGACCTTATAGTTAACATGCTGTACCTACAATTATTAGAAACCTGATTACCTACTTTGATGGGGTGTATACCTAGGTAGCTACTTTGTATTCTCGGTTAATTGCTGGTGATTCTTCGTATAATAATGTAAGCAATAACATCTTCCTCTTGTTTTGGTTCTACACTTCAAAAAGGTGTGCAAGCAGCAAAGATTGAAATGTCAAACTATAATTTTAAATGTGAACATTGTGATTACGCAAAATAGTGTGAAACATTTCTACAAGTCCGAAAATGAGAAAAAACGAACGTGGATGGTCCAATCCTTCATGGGGCCACACCAGATAGACGCTTTGTATCAAACAGATTACTGTTTCTTACACATCAGTTTCAAATAAGTACAGTTTGACAGATGTGTACAATAAAGTAAAGTTTGACAGAAGCGTACAATAAAGTGAAACTTTATGGCCGCAAAAGCGACCACAAAATCAACGTTTTTGTGATGATAGCCTAAAAACTATTTTTTGATATCTTTGAAAATAAATGAACGCCAGCTCATTTTTTAAAATGACATTTTTCGGTTTTTCGAGCATAAGTTCGTTGTTTGTAGAGCTACAAGAAACTGAAAGTGAAACTTAATTTATCGGTCAGTCGGCTGCAAAGGTTTTTTAAGTATAACCCAAGAGTAAACTCTCTGGTATAACTGTCGAAGGAATTCATTGTAGCATGCTCGGGTTTGAAGCTTTGTGTCGCAATCTTTGCATGCATATTATATTTTAGCACAAAACGTTTCCCTCATAATGAAACTGTAGCATAAAGTGAGTTTGCTAATAAAACCTCGATCCGTCGCACAAAAACGCTCTTAAGTAGCTCGACACATCGAGTAGGTACTTTCCAAATTGTTTAAAATGTGATGATACAACATAACTTCAATTTTCTTCTCTTAATTGCCTACTTCACATCAGTAAAAGTGATAAATAGAGGTGCTCCTTCAGAAGCAAAACAATCTCGTGACAGACATGAAACTTACCCATCAAAGTTACTAGTCCATAAAACCATTCCTTAAGAGATTCATTAAAGTCTCTGCTAAATAAATCGGCAAAAATCATTACAGGGTATACAATAAAAACGAATAACAGAACTATCCTGGAGTATATTTTGTACGGCAAACTTTCTTGTGCATCTAAAGAAATACCGCCGATCTTAAAAAACAGCCTCTCTCTACGAAAATACTTAATCTTATTCTGATCAGCCATCCTCGACGGTTTATCCACTTATAAGTTATAACTGTCCGCATTCGTTATATGAAGATAGTAGATGGCGCTGTGTTTGAAGATAAGCACACACAGGAAAAATATAAAACGGCACCAAATTATTGTAAAGTAGAAATATGCAGCACTGGGAACAGAAATAAATCAAACGATTTCACGCTTGGATCTTTGGCATTAACCTCTAATGACATTTCGACACTTTAGTTGGGAACAGAAACTACCAGCTTAGTAAATTCGTCACGCGTTTTATTTTTCAGCGTAATACTGACTTGTGTTTTAACCAATTCCAGTGAAGCTTCCCTATGCTTTCTACCTTTTTAAAATGAATACAGTATAGGTACGATTCGTTGTCAATATGCAATGTAATATAGATGCACCCCTATTACGTTTGGAAATGAAAATGCTGAACAGAAATTAGCCGTTCAAATATTAACATGTTCCCTACCTACTCCATGGCGTTCATTGTCGTATTTTGTATTATTTAGGAGATCAACTGTATTGTCGATACATGAAACAGGTTGTCACGGATAGGGGGCACCGGGCACTGTAATTGTGTTGTGGGTAAGAGTATGTGAATCTCAAGCCGGATCCACATGAAACGTGGTTCACGGACGCGTTGTTACCACGTGACCGTTAAAAACCAATGAAGATCGTTCAATCTCAATAATCTCATAACTCATTGGTTTTTAACGGTCACGTGGTAACAACGCATCCGTGAATCACGTACTTAGACCATATAGTACATGGAGTGCTATTAGCCCTATGCTTTCAATACAAAATGGGTGGTCACGGATAGAGGGCACTGTAGTCGTGGGTATGTGAATCTCAGGGTAAACTAAAGTCGTATGAACACCACTCGTATTGCGTAAAGAGTAGCTTTTATGGTAACCGCGTAGTACGGGAAGCTTTAATTACCTTGATTATCTTTTATCCATGTACCTACTATATGGTCTAAGATCACGTATCATGTGCAGGGTAAATTAAAGTCGAGTAAACACCACTTGGATCGCGTACAGAGCAGCTTCTATAGCAACCGAGTAGTACGGGAAGCTTTGCACAAATAAGAATAGGTTTGCTTTTATGGCATTTCTATAAGCGATTAATTAACTGACGTCTGTTAAATTAAACTTTGATAGTCTCAAATCGTGTCTGATCGGACAACTTCAGAGAGATTCGTTTACCTTGAAACTACCATACCCAAGCGATGTCCTTCACTATATTTTAGTTGCAAATAGCAGTCCATGTACTGTATAGTCTAAGCAGCACATGGACTGCTAATTGGAAATAAAATATGGTCAAGGACATCGCCTGGGCATGTAAGCTCCAGGGTAAACAAGTCTGTCCGAAGTTGTCCGATGAAACACGATGAGACGATCAAAGTTTAAATTAACAAACGTCAATTAATTAATCACTTAGATATGCAGTGGCGTAGCTAGAGTCATCTGCGCCCGGGGACACGACACAAAGTCTGTGCCCCTTGTCGGACCGACAGAATTTGGGGGCACACTGAACCCCCAAGAAAATTTTGAGATTATACGGTTTATATGGTTCATTTTCGAAGCATCTGGTATTGTAATGAAATAGAATACAGACTAATAATTCTCAATACGATTGTAAACCGTTTATTTGGGAAAAAAATACTGTTCTAATTAATAATTATACATGACTGGCATAGACATAAATCTACAACAAATTGATCCTCCTTGATTTGACTGTCGCAAACTAGTCAATCACGTTTTTAATACTCATTTTGGCGCCCCCTAACGTTGCGCCCGGGGGCATGTGTCCCTCCCTGCCCCGAATAAATAGAATTTAAAAAGCAAAGCAGATTAGTAATCACGATTAAACTGGCTTTCAATTAATGTGCCATTTGCCATAGGATTCCATTTAAAATTTTAGGGGTTAAGCTCCCTACGTAGAGGAATGGTAGAGGGGTGAAGGCTTGGGTTCGTGATTTGTATTCCAAAAGTTGTCCCCCTCGAATACAAAATTGACGTGTTCGAGGATTTTTCGAAATTTCTAAATTTAATACCCTAAAAGCCCTCTGTATACTTCTCGTTGGGCCACTCTGTATATATGATAGCATCCCAAAACAGTCAAACTTTTCGTTTTCACCCTGCATCTTAGAAACAAAAATAGCTAGATTGATTCTGTTTGTGGTATTAAAAGTTTCACAAAAAAAAGTGGTACCTACGCGGTCGCGGTAGCGGTAGCGGTGGCGAACGTGAGGCCGCACACTAGGGCGTTCAATCCGCGAGATCAGATGTTTTTTTACCCAGACTGCCAATTGATTGTTGAGCGTATGGTTGACTTTAATGGACAACATTCCCCCTGCGACCATATCTTATGCGCCCTTTTCCTCACAGACAATCCAGAACGGATGAACGGAAAGAAAAATTTAATAAGAGGTTATGTAGAGGACGGCGTGTAGTTGAGAACGCTTTTGGCATAATGGCACAAAAATGGCGAATACTCCAGAGGCCAATAGAACTACAGGTGCTTAACACCATCTGTATCGTGAAAGCGATCGTCGTATTGCACAATTATCTTCGTTCAAAAGCTGGAGAAAATCAGTATATGGCTTTGTTGGATGACAAGCAGCCTGTCGTTTTGGGTGCTTTCGAGAATTTTCCCGTGGATGTTCGCCGAGGAACAAATATCGCATTTGAAGTACGGCATAGATTTGTTTCTTTTTTTAATGCCTAACAATGTACTAAAACTATAAACAAATACACTTACCTTCACCAGGTTTGTCCAGTATCATGGCCAATTCATCCCATACCTTATCTTTTTTTTTATACAGAGTGGCCCAACGAGAAGTATACAGAGGGCTTTTAGGGTATTAAATTTAGAAATTTCGAAAAATCCTCCAACACGTCAATTTTTTATTAGAGGGAGGCAACTTTTGGAATACAAATCATGAACCCAAGTCTTCACCCCTAAAATTTTAAATGGAATCCTATGGCAAATGGCACATTATTTGAAAGCCAATTTAATCGTGATTACTAATCTGCTTTGCTTTTTAAATTCTATTGATTCGTTTCGGAGATATTCGCATTTTTTTCCCTGATTTAAGTCCTTTAGATTACTTCTTGTGGGGATATTTAAAGAATAAAGTTTATGCTACTCCGCCCGGAACATTACAAGGGTTGCGAGCACGTATAACCATAGTGTAAGGAATAGAATACACTATGGTATAACTCAACAATTTCGAGCGATTACCCCTGAAATCTTGCAATATGTACGGCAGCATTTTGAAGCAAATCTTTATTATTGCATGGAAGCAGGCGGAAGGCAATTCGAGCATTTATTGAAATAAATGTTGTCTGTTTAAAGTTATTTGTTATT
The DNA here is from genome assembly GCF_008802855.1 of Photinus pyralis. Classification (NCBI taxonomy): domain Eukaryota; kingdom Metazoa; phylum Arthropoda; class Insecta; order Coleoptera; family Lampyridae; genus Photinus; species Photinus pyralis. The sequence goes on from NW_022170403.1 coordinate 25,643,588, forward strand.
TTTTGCACAATTTAAACCTTGTATTAAAATTTAAAAATTTTAATACAAGGTGACTTAGATCGCATTTGTTTTGGTTTTTTTAGAAACCATTTCAATGTCGATAGAGTGAAATAAATGATTGTGCATTTTCCTGCTAAATAGATCGGCAAAATTCATTACAGGGTATATAATGAAAACGAATAGCATAATTATCCTGGAGTATATTTTGTACAGCAAGCTTTCGTGCGCCTCTAATGAAATACCGCCGATCTTAAAAAACAGCCTCTCTCTACGAAAATACTTAATCTTATTATGGCTAGTCATATTCGACGATTTATCCGCTTATAACTAACATTAGCTGTCAATATGAAACGCATTATAGATACGCCCCTATTACGTTTCGAAATAAAAACGCTGAATAGAAATTAGGCATTCAAATATTAAACTGTTTCCTACCTAGGTACCCCATAGCGTTCATTTTCGTACTTTATATTATTTAGTAGATTAACTGTATTGTCGATAGGTAAAATTACACTTATTAAAACCAGAAGGACGCCTTCAATTTTCAAATATGGAAACCGTACCTATACATTTCTAATTTAAGTGAATATTTTCGAATCTTTCTGATAGGTGATTAATAAATATCGTCAATAATGTTTGCTTATTTGCTAATGGATATATTAAAAAGTTTCATTCTTTCGATATATCACTACATAATTTGATACATTGGAATATTGAAGGATCCTCAATACTCAAGTCACTATTGTAACGACCATTTATTTTAATCTTGCAACATACAAAAGTCAACAAAACGCCTCAAATTTATGTCACGGGCATTGAGATAATGCTCATGATCTTTGTGCAAGAATAACGATTTTGACTAGTTTTAATCAAAATCCATATGGTCAACAAAAATGCACCAAATTCATATCCTGGGTATTGAGATAATGCTCTTAGTCCGTTTCCCGACGATCTTGGTGCATCAATAACGATTTTGACATGTTTTGATCAAAATACATGTGGCCTCAGAAAAAGAATTTAACAACTTTGAACCACACACACATGCTTTTAATGCGTTTGAAATTGTTTACCGAACCTGATGGTGACTTTGCTGAATTAATTGAAAGTACGACAATAGCTTTAGTTTGCGACAATGATGCATTTTATTTTGTTTGATGCATAAAACAATAGATAGATACAGAGCACGAGCAACAACGCGCCATAAGTCTATGAAATATTAGTCACCGGCGATAAGGAACGAAAGCAAATGCGACGCGTTCTTTCTATGAAATGTGATATGCTGACTATATAAACCAACCGAATCGTGTGTAATGGAAGTTCCAATGTCGACCCCGAATTGATGAGTAGTGTTTAGCAGTCGTTTGTTATAAATTTGAGGACAAGTCAGTGATACTATAGTAGGTATATATAGGTAGTTTTTCATGATCTATCGAAAGATAATATTACTTATCATGATCGTTTCACTTCCGGCTATACCGGATAACAACTGTTTAATTTCAAATAGCACACCCTGTACCTATTTTATTGAATTTTAGAAATTTACATGAAAGTCTACGTCGCTTGATACCCTATACCCAGCATCAAATGTTTTCAAGTGTAACGAGTGGTTTGATTTCGCGCCAAATTTCATTAAAAATTTCGAAATTTCTTGTCATGATAGTGAAGGTCACCCTGTATATTTCATCATTTGTTCCGGTTAGAAATTTTGTGTTTGGGCATTTCGGTTCGCTCAAGACTATGGTCCGATAGATTTAATTTCGCTCAGATTTAATTTCGTCGTGGGAAGAGTGCAAAGCTGATTGACGTCATCATGAGTAATGCGAGTTTTTTGTCGTTCGTTTATCAACTTTGGCGCCGTCTGGACCGAGAATAGGAGCGGATGTAGCACCGAGCCGTCAAGAGATAAGGAGTTTTCACGTCATCAGCAGAAAACCGTGAGATCAGTTTAGTCAGCAGTTCCTTGAGGTTGACGACGAAGTTAGAGTGGGTTAAGTCTTCTTTATCTGAACCAATGGGAGAATTTCTAGCGGGAGCCATTTTTGTTTTATGGTAATTTGGGTGTGGTTTTTTCATTTCAATTCTGAAGAAGGGGATCGTTTTTGGGGAGACTCGCGGTTAGTACGTTGAGGGGTCGACACGTACCTTGAGCGATCGTTTTGGGGAGACTCGCGTTTAGTACGTCAAGCGGTCAACACGTACCTTGAGCGATCGTTTTGGTACACTTGGCGGTTTGAGCCACCGGCTTATTTCGGTTGCTCGCAGTTGCGTGCTTTTTGCACCCGTTTCGAAGTGTTATTTTCTTTTCGCGTTGATTTTTTGGCGAAGAAGACCCAGGTTCCAATCAGGTGATATTTTGGCGAACCCTTGAGCTTCACCCCAGTTTACTTTGGATGCAGTGAATCGCGTTAGGATACGTTGTGATTTCTCGAGGATATATAAGTCAAAGTGCTGCCCTAGTCCTCAAGGCGCAGAATTTCGGGATCCGCCCCAGGTGGAATTTCCTACTAGTGCCGTACGGTCATTTGTCGAAGGAGCGCTGCGTTTCGGAGAGATATTTGCCCCAAGAAGAGCTGGTGAAATAATACGTCGAACCATCGCGGTTTACCGTCGGATAGTGATCATAAAAGTTTGTGTTCTGCCGTACCGCTAACTCAAAAATCCGTCTCCCGCAGGCGGTCAAAGCTAATAAACTAATAAAATAAAATTTAATACACGTGCTGTGTAGAAACTTTGGCAACTAGCCGTCTCCCACTCGCCACGCGAAGGATTTCCTGGACTAAGTTTCCGTTCAAACACTAAACTTTGCTTTCGTTCCGAGGAAGGATATGCACCGTGGATTTTTGTTTCCGTGTGTTAAATTCAAGCCACCCCCTAGGAAGTCACAGAGACCTAAGTGTCAGGTTTCATCCCATCCACCCTGTACCAGAGGAAAGAGCAGTTCACAAGATCGGCTGTACAAATGTTGTAAAGGTTAGTCTAATTAAATTTGTAACGTTCTGTAAAATTCCACTTTTTGGTAATTAAGCTATAGAAAAAAAATTTTTGAGTTGATTGTTTATTAAAGTCCAATGAACGATTACCAAAGAGTAGGATAAATTTTTGGGTTTATTTAAATAAGTCCCAGCCCATGCTGGATTAAAAACCGATTACCTGTTGTTGCAATTTTCAAACTGTAGAGGATGGCCACCCCTTGAGTAAATTAGTCTCACCTGTTAGGATTTTTTTATTTAGTTTAGTTGTCATTGTTAAGCTAGTGTTTTTACAAGGAGAAGAGAAGAACTGCTAGATCCCTGTAAGTTGTTTGTATCGCTAATCTCATTTCAATATATTATCTATTTGGTTTCAATGTGCCTGTCTTTAACGAAGAACGAGGGGAAGGAAAGGGAGGAGTAGGAGTTGAGGCAGGAGACTGGTAGGCGGCAGGTTAAGGTTTGTTACGCAGTTTCAAAAGAGTTAAAAGCCCACCGATTTGAGTTAGCCGGAGCATTTATTTTTATCGATTGAGCAGCCTAAGAAGAAGACGGTTTGCCTTGCCGGGCGGAACCGATGGTAATCTTCAAATCCAGAAGGAACCCCCGTAGCACAAGTTATTCAATTTTTTTTTTAATTTTTCACGTTTGGCTGCTTTTCTTTTCAGCCCTGTACGTACATGTCCTGAATTTCAAAAAATCTTTCAAAATCTCAAAATCAACAATACTGACTTGATGCTACATGAGAATGATTAATATTTTGATCGCGATCGAGTTAAATACGAATTCCCATGTAAACAAAAATTTCAAAGGTGACTCGACGGTCACTCATTTTTGATCGCTATGTATATTGAACACTATAGGAGTAGTTAAAGGCTTCGGACGGACGGACAGAGACAGTTGCTGCAGTAGCGCACCCAATTTCGTTGTAAAATGCGCTAAAAAGTAAATTATGTTGTGTCTCTTGGTCGAATTCGAGCATGGAAGCATTGTAGCATTGAATTTATAACTATCCAATGATTGTAGGCCCACTTGAAAATAAAATGAATAAATAGAATGGAAATTAATGAGAATCAATTAGTATAAAATAATCATTAGCCATAAATAAAGAACTAAATCGACACACAGTTACCCTGTATTGGCAATATGATTAAGTGTCAATAAATAATAACATAAAACGGGAGTAAATTAAGGTGGATTTTTAAATATTTCAAGCTGCTATTCGAATGCTAAATTGCATAATGATCATCCGGGACGGTTAACTAATAGCCCTTTTCTGTTTATTGATAACGAATTGGGCGTAGCACATTGTATATTGATTACAGGGTGCCATTATATAAGCGACTCACGCTATATCAATTGAATCTTGTCAACGATGAAAGATCATAAGTACTTTCGTACAAACAAACTTTTTTTAAGTTGGTGGCATTTCTCTGGGAGAAAAGGAAGGTTTTACTCACAAGAGCATTGTTGTAGTTTCTGTTTTCATTGTATATCCTATTATTTCTGCTGTCAATTTATTAACGATCCTCAAATCCTTTATAGTTTTGTGTTGTCGTCCGTCCGTCCGTCTGCCGTCCGTCTGTCTGTTCGTGTGCGCTACAACTCTTTTTAAAAGTGACCGATTGTGTTGAAATTTGGTGTACCGGTACTTTGGACATTAAGGACGGGCGCTATTGATTTTCGGGAAGCTGGTTCAACAGAAAGAAAAGTTGTAGGATTTTGAGCGAATCGGGAACAGGAAAAACTGCGCGCTCAATATAATAGGAATCAAAATATTTCATTCCCTAGGTCATGTATCGAGTTTGAGGTCACATGAATTTTGATCAAAATATGTCAAAATCGTTATTTATGCACCAAGATCGTTGGGAAAAAGACTAGGGGCTTTATTTCAATGCCCAAGATATGAATTTGATGCATCTTTGGCGACCACGTGGATTTTGATCAAACCATGTCAAAATCGTTATTTATGCACCAAGATCGTTGGGAAAAAGACTAAGAGCATTATCTCAATGATCAAGACATGAATTTGATCTATTTCTGGCGACCACATGGATTTTGATCAAACCATGTCAAAATCGTTATTTATGCACCAAGATCGTTGGGAAAAAGACCAAGAGTATTATCTCAATGACCAAGACATGAATTTGATTTATTTTTGTTAACTATAAAATGTATTTTGTAAGATTGAAATAAATTGTCGTTAAAAGTGATTGTAATACTGAGGATCTTTCGATATTTCGTTGTATTGGTTTATTGAGCAAAGATTTTAACGAGTCCGCTAATGACTGGTTCTACACCCTCGTGACTGTAATGGGTAAGTATATAAAATATTTATCTCCCACTTTTGTATCATTTCAGCACATGTACCATCGACTATCCTGTAAGTTCAGACTGCAATTTATCACTTTTGTGATTATCCACCCTTATGGTTAGGGAACAAACCTTTACAACTAAAATATGATATGCTCTGTATATAACCAATCGACCGTTCTGCGCAGATGTCGAACACTAGGGGATTTTCATAACGAAGCTAGGGAAAAAGAGCGTGGCAGAATGAAGAAGATGGCGACGGAGTCGATGGAGAGCATCACGCTTTCCTAGGTTTTTCTTCTTGAGTATTTAGTTTGTTGTGGTGTTTTGAAGGAGTATTTACAGGTAGTAACTAACTATTAATCATTGAATTTCTCGTTACAATATATTATTTACATTTTGCTGATTTTGCATAAAATGCTGATATCTAAATATGGCTTACTCCATGCTTTTGTTTTCTAGCACCGTTATCTGAATCATGTTTATCGTTTGTTATACTGTACAGGTTTTTTTCTGACGAGGAGTTGATTATCAGCGTGATGTTGCTCTGATCGATTCAATAGTAACTATTCCGTGAGGGAAGTACCGAATACAGTTTGACTGTTCGCTGTATTTGTTACTTTATTATTCGTGGCGCGCTGCAATTCTTGTGCGTTAGCTATACGAAAAGGGGGGCTCTTTTATTTGATGTGTCTGTGTGCGACTGGTTCAACCTTTCTCCGTGGAGTAGGTACCTAATACAGTTCGACCGTTCGCTGTGTCTGTTACCTGCTCGTCTCATGTAGGCTGCATTTCTATGTTTCGCAATATGAGAAGGGGTCCTCCAATTAACATTTCTTGTATTTAAAATATGTTTTGCTTGAGCGATGGTCGACTTCCACATGAATACTTGCTAGTGGCGTTCTCACATGTACTTTTCGTGTTAAATAAAATTATGTTAATCAAGGCTGGAGTAGAGCCACACCATTTTGATGTTTCCTATGTACATGCAATTTATTATTTTAAGAGTTGTGTTATCTCAATTGATTGTACACATGTATTTTGATGTGTTTTTGTACTACATTGATTTATCATGTTTTCCACTGCATTTATGACGTCTCGTGTGTTTTGATTTTATGAATTTGTTTAATTGCATTTGATTCGATTACCTGAGATTTATCATACAATTTGACATGTTTTATTTATGCGTACTTTCTCTTGCATTTCGTTACTATAGGTGATTTATTTCATGTATTTGTGTGGCCTATGCCGGGGTTTTTGTCCCGTAGAAGGTTTCCCTGGTATGGTCTTGTTGTGTGCGTAATATATTTATTTGTTCTTGTCATTTCTTACGCACAAAAGTAATGTCTTTTATTTAATTCCCTTCCCGATTATGTCTCACGTAATACCTATGTATATGTATTTTGTTGACATTATAAATGTAATAAAGTGTTGGTTTTATTTCCAAGTATCACACTTTTATATTAGTAATACGCATGCTACCGCCTTAATATCCTATCTGTTAGGTACGTTTAGTAGGTACCACATTTTAATTTCCGTTTAAATAGGAAATAATCCTCACAGGCGCCCCTGTTCCTCCTGCTAAAAGCATTGGCATAACATAGAGATGACAACCCTTCTCTGCAACACAAAGAAAATAATTTTGGAATTAGCTTAGTTGTAACTTACCAGGATAATCTTTTGGAATTTTAACATTTTCCAAACCGTATATTTGATTTTCAGCTAAGGTTTTATGAACCATTTTCGTGGTGGTTCCCCCTGGATCCACACTTGGAGTATCTAATCCCACGCCAACAACTTTGTTAGTATTAGCGATCCATTGAGCTGCCTCTGGCGACAACGCTGGAGGTAATTAGTGGAAATTACCTCAACATCAGGTGTTACAAATCTGCCTTACCTACCAGGAAATTTATACGATGCGGAGTTGTTCGCTCCCAAGTACTTTTCTCGATCGTTATAGAATTGTCCCCAGTTAAAGTACGCTAAAATAACAGAGTTGGGTGGTATAGGACCATGGCGCCGTTCCCATTCGATCAAATCCTCGGGTAAGAGACGAGAAGTGTGTCCAAGTTTCGCGGTTTTTTCAGATAAGTCAATTTTCACGCCTAAAATCTTTAATGTATAGTTTGTATTTACGCTAGGTCGGCAGAAGCACATTCTACTATTAAGCGCGACAAAGGTATTTCATCGACCTTCCACCCATTCTTGGCGAAATGGTAAGGCGCATCCAGATGGGTACCGCAATGTTCAGCTAATGCAAACTCCTTGGCCGCGTACCTTATAATCATAGTCAACGAATTGGAACGTTTGGGCGGATAACTCACCAATTACCATCTGGTTTATCGATAATAGTTTCTTTAGTAACTTCGTATTTTTGTCCATCGCCCCACGATATTGTGACATTATTAAATGGCCACGTTAAATCGATCAAGTTATTTGAATTTACTTGAAACAGATACGTTATAATTAAAAGCAAGCAAGTTGTCGCTTTCATACTTATCAATTGAATGGGTCGTATCTCGAATGATTATTGAGTAATTTCAATTTTATCAAATGTTTTTGTAATTACCTGATTGTAATAGTTGACCTTTTTAATTGGTGTTCACTGTTCCTGGAATTGTATATCGATTGTTTGTGCTGTTTATCTTGGAAAATTGACAAATGTGATACCTACTCGTAAAACAATATGATGAATTGATGACGAAACAAAAAAAATGCCGGAGCCAGCACAGATAGGTACCACCCGCGCGCCTGCGCATACGCCATTCTGATCTGTTCCAGCTCTATCAATTATGTCTAAGGATATGTGTACCAAATTTCGTTCCAATCGATTCAGGCGTTTATTCGGAAATGAGAGTACAGGCAGACAGACCGACATCATCAAAATATTGTTTGATTCGTGTTCCCAGTGCTTCAAAATGTATATTTCCGTGAAAAAGATGGAGGAAGGGAGCTTAGCTTTTTACCCCAATGCAATTCCTTACTAGGGTAGTAAAAATGTCGGAAAAATATTGTAACGGTTCTCAACTAGGGGACACAGTACCGTACGCAATGTGTATATTGTGAACTGTATTATTATTATTTATAATACCATTGAATTTATAAATTCAATGATAATACCTACTCGCCGACCTTTATAGGCAAGGATATGTATGTAGTATGTACCTAATTGCACAGCTCAATTAATTCGACCTCAGAACCCAACGAAAATTTGTAATGTCCAGGTAAGAGCTTGATATTTTGAGTTTCGTTAATTATCAAGGAGGTTTTGTTCTGCTTACTCGTAGATACCGTTAGGTAATTTTTTCGCCACTGAAGAATTGGATCTTGTTTTATTTTTTTTACCTAATTTTCAAGGTACTGTTTTGCGCGAACTATACCGAGAGTTCGTCGCAATTTAGTCGGCATAAACAACGAATTTTCGAACCAATTATATGTAACTACCCAGACACAAGCACTTAAACTTACAATAAAAGGAAAAGATCTGACAATTTCGTGTTGCGTCGCTTTCTGAAATTATAATATCAGAATGTATGTATCTAATTGCTGACGACTTCTTGAAAAACTGGCTACTTTACCCACAAAATGAGTGATGGAACAGTTATAATCAAAAGGCAACAGTATTGTAAATGGGAAGATATTGTTTCTTTATGGAACAATTATCGTTTACGAAATATAAATTTTTTATAAACAAATTGTAGCTTTCGGCAATTACGAGCATGTTTTCTACCTACTTTAGCGACCTTGTTGATTAAATTAAACTTAACTGGCAGTTCCTGAGTAGGCCAACACAAAAATAAAATGACGAAATGGAATGAAAATAACCGACACGCAGTTATCCAGTACTGACAATACGATTAACTGTTATTAGTAGTAATTTGGCCGTAGTGCATTATACATTGATTTTAGGATGTCATTATATAAGCGACTCACGCTACCTACATCAATTGAATCTTGTAAACGATGAAAGATGATAGTAAGTACTTTCGTACAGAAAGACTCTTTTTTAGAGTTGGTGGTATTGCTCTTGGGGGAAAGGAAGGATTTGTTTACATGATATATTCGAGAATTGTGGTAGTATCAGTTTTCATTGTATATCCTGTTATTTGTACTGTCGATTTATTGAGAAAATATTTTAACGAATCCGCTACTGACTGGTTCTGCACCCTCGTGTCCTTAATGGGTAAGTATTCAAAATACATATCATTCACTTTTCCACGTTTGAACAAATGTTGTAACGGGTAGTTACACATTTTAAAGTGATTAGTTTAAAATGTATCAAATATGATCAGTTCTACTATTCGAACTTACATTATGATTTTCGTAGGGATCAAATTTGGATTTGTAATGCTCTTTAACCCAGGAAATCTGATCTAATCAATCAATCTTATCATAGGAAGTCACCACTTAATCTGGTCACCGTAATAATTCACGATACCTCTTAGTCCGTATTAATTGAAAACGTCATCAAGCTCCAGAGATTTCTGCGAGGTGGAAAAATTACCCAAGGCAAAGGCAACGCTCTTTGGTAATTACAGCTCCTTTTTCCTTTTTTTTCACCATCGACGAAATTCGGTATAGATATTTTTAATGCGCGATAGGCGCTCTCCGAATAATTAGCGTGTACCGTAATAAATGCGAATCACATCAGACACGAGCTTTTTGCGGATCTCCCGTTCAATAACAAATCTGTATTACTTCCCGATTTGCTCTTTCTTCGTAACTTAACGCGCTGTTCTGTTAACCGATCAATTTCAAGTTTCAAGTGTTATTGATAACTTGAGCATAAAAACTGAACGCCATTATTCACTCGAACGCTACATCTAAACTGCAGCTCCTCGCCCGCTAATTATTTACTTTTTTAAGCCAACTATTCTCTTGCCATCACTAAAATCGCACCGACTAGGTGTCATAGGGCTCATTTGAAAGGGCTTGGTCCAAGGATTCCGTGCATACCTATATTTTTTGGTTTTGCGCATGCGCAGTGTAAAAAATTTGGTTTAACGCATGTGCAATGCTAACTTTTTTATTTATGAAGATATTTAAATGAAATTTTATATGTAAACACTACGAATATTAGTAAAATTAACGACATTTTCAAAATGTTGGTTTGTGCATGCTCAATGCCAACTTTCTTATTTATGAAAGCATTTAAATGAATTTTATACATAGGCATTTGAAATAAAGACAAATCTAACACCAGTTTTAACATTTGATTTTGCGCATGCGCAATGGCAACTTTCTTATTTATGAAAGCAGTTAAACGAAATATCATATGTAGGCACCTTGAAGAAATTAAAACTAATACCGGTTTCAAAATTACTGTTTACGCATGCTGTATGTTTTATTTATGATGGTATTCAATAAAATTTCTAATGTAGAAAATGCGCAATGCTATTTACGAAAGAATTTAAAAGCGTTTCATGAAGAGAATGGGACAGCATTAACTATTAGGAGGAAAATACGCTCTCGTCATTTATGTTTGCATAAAGAATTTTTAACTTGTTTCTTTTTGGTTCGCTATTTATGCTAAGCAAAACGGAACCAACGAAATTTCTGCGACCGACGTCCCCTATAAACCAATAGCAAACCCGCATTTACGTTATCTCGGTTCTGGAGAAGGGAGCCGGTGAAATTCCCGCGACACACTTCTATCACGACACAATCCCACACATTAAAATGGGCAGGTTTGTCGCGCCTCCTATTCATATAAAGCGGCACATACATATGCAATTTTACCCATACATATATAAAATCCAAAAAAATGTAAATCGAATCGAAATCGATTATTCGGAAAGAAAGTCAAACCCTCCAGTGCAAACTCGTATGGTTAGTCATTTTTGGTTTATTTTTAGTTCTATTTTGACAGGATTTTGTGCCTGTCTGGCGCCCACCATATACGGGTTTGCATTGGCTCAGGACTGTTTCCCTGGGAGAACCAACTTTTCCCTGGCTAGCCGGTCAATCCCGTTTCCGTCTCTTTGAACTACACTTGCTTTATCGCCAGTGATCGTTTCTAGTTCATTGAATGGCTAAGTTTCTGTTGGTTGACATTGCCTTTTTCCAAGTTCCCTCCAAAACATTAGAGTTGCGGTTTAAACTTCTTTTGCAATAAATAAAATTGTATATGACAAAAAAAAATTACTGGTAGATGAGGTAACGGGCGCGAAGTTAAAATTTTTCATTCTTATCCATTTAGAAGTTAGCATCGCATCTTACCTTATATGCAGCTGTAACTTCGGCTACGAATTTCAAACCCTTTTCGAACAAAAAAACGTCGAACCCTGGGGATGGTTAGGTATAACGTAATCTTTCAACACAAGCTTATGAAGTAGAATTTGGGATACCTACCTATACCTGCGAGTATATCTCGCCATGTCTTTATTTATTTTCATTTTATTTCACACTCACCATTCTGATGTGCAGTAGTGTGTGCACTGTATAAATGATTTGATAATTCAATGCATTTTCTTTCCGCATTGCAGATAGTACAATATTCATTATTGTATTTTTTATTCGAAGGAGTTTCGATAAAGCTTTAAGGACGTTTGAAAGGCCATCGTTTGATGCCAACGAATATCGCGGTGCATATGACGAAGAGAAGAAGATGTTGCGCGATTGGTTGGCTCTCTCAATAAAATTCGTAAGTAACAGTTAAGAAAATGACGCTTGATTTTAACCTCACCAATAAAAAATTGGGAGGTTATTGAAATCACTCCAAATTTCGATATTTAGATTTCACCGGATATGTACGTCGCATCAAGGTCCCAAAAAAATGCTTTTTAAAAAATGTGTGTGCTTACGGAATGATTCTTGGTAAACAAGATTTGTCTGAAATGTTGTATCAATGTTCCCTCTAATGGTCCTGAAAGCTGAGAAGATTTTGGTAAAGGATTGGAAAATTGGAAATGTCCTTTTGGCTATAATACTTACATTTATTAAATAAAGTATGAGCAACAAATTTTTGATTGGGAGTTTATAGTTCTTGATCAAGTCTCATTTCCTTAACTATGAGCAGAAACGATTCCATTGTACTTAAATAATCTTCCAGATTTACACTTTTACAATACCAGGTTTATTAGTTTGCGGTGGCCAAATCTTCCTCAGCCTTGCATGGAGAATTGTCAAATCCGACCCTAAGGATTGGTGGTTACCTTGGGGTTCGATGAGTCTAGTTAATGTGAAAGAAAGTCCAAACTTTGAACTTCTATGGTTCTACCAAAGTGCGGTCATTGCAATTTATTGCATCAATATAATACCAATGGTAATGGTTATTGTTGGAAGCTTAACTTTCCTGACGGTTCAACTGAAGATGCTTCAAAATTATTTGGGGAAAATTATCAATATGACCCAAAGCCGAACGGTGCAGGTATATCAATTGTTGTAGGTATATATGCTGCATTGTACAGTTCGATTAATTTTTAGTACGCTTCTAACAGCTGTGTACTATCGTGGAAATATTTAAACGAGTATTTGAATGATGTAGTTGAATATCACTCCATGGGGTTTTTCTGGCATTTTTTATTTATACCTTAAGTTTCTTGTGTGTGAACATATACAGAGCCTCCCTCGTAAATTGCCAGTGTGTGATTGATTTATTGATATCATTTTCAGTTAGCAGCAACTAATGTGGAAGTGCTCTTTATTGTAGTAGAATCGTTGATTGTTTATTTTCCCACCATAATCATCTGCTATTACGGTGAGGAACTGGCCCACAACAGTAAACAGGTAGGAGTCGTTGCGTACCAGATGGATTTCGTAGGCACCGATCTAAGATTTCAAAAGAGCTTAATCTTAATGATACAAAGACGCCAAGATACTTTGAAAATCAAAGCGGGACGAATGATCGGCGCTACAATGAACACTGCTGTTTGGGTAAACTTTTGACAAATTTTTCAATTAATGCACATCTCGTTCCAGATCATCCGGTCAGCTTTTTCCGCATACATGATGTTGCGAACTGTTAACACGTAAAATTACGATTATTACAACTGCACGTGCGCATTATCGTACTGAATTTTTGAAATAAGGACGTCAATCTAGAAAAATAGGGCATGATTGAACTACTGGTCTTAGAAGTTACAGCGCACTTTGGATTTTCAAAAACTAGATCACTTTTCCTTAGTTCCTTTAGTTACTCATTGACTGACTTTATAGTCTTTAGTAGTACAATACCTATGTATTATGGCCATTCTTCCCAAGCAAAACGCAATGAGACTATCGTCGTTTTTGTATCGTGTCCAATGAATGGAAAAATAGTGCGGAACGGTTTTTTGGCAGATTATAGGAATATCTGTAATAACGTATTGGTTTTATTTCCATGTACCTATCACACTTATATATCCTATCTGTTACGTTTAGTATAGGTACCACATTTTAATTTCCGTTTAAATAGGAAATAATCCTCACAGGTGCCCCTGTTCCTCCTGCTAAAAGCATTGGCATAACATAGAGCTGACAACCCTTCTCTGCAACACAAAGAAAATAATTTTGGAATCAGCTTATAGCTGTAACTTACCAGGATAATCTTTTGGAATTTTAACATTTTCCAAACCGTATATTTGATTTTCAGCTAAGATTTTATGAACCATATTCGTAGTGCTTCCGCCAGGATCTAAACCTGGCGTATCTAATCCCACGCCAACAACTTTCTTAGTATTAGCGATCCATTGAGCTGCCTCTGGCGACAACGCTGACGGTAAATAGTCGAAATTTACCTCAAGATCCAATATTACAAATCTGCCTTACCTACCAGGAAATTTATACGATGCGGAATTGTTCGCGCCCAAGTACTTTATTCGATCTTCATAGAATTGTCCCCAGTTAAAGTACGCTAAAATGACAGAATTCAATGGTATAGGACCATGGCGACGTTCCCACTCGATAATGTCCTCTGGTAAGAGACGAGAATTGTATCCAAGTTTCTCGGTTTTTTCCGATAAGTCAATTTTCACGCCTAAAACCTTTAATGTATAGTTTGGATTTGCGCTAGGTCGCCAAAAGCACATTTTACTATTAAACGCGATAATGGTATTTCATCGACCTTCCACCCATCCTTGGCGAAATGGTAAGGCGCATCTAGATGGGTTCCGCAATGTTCAGCTAATGCAAACTCCTTGGCACCGTACCTTATAATCGAACATAGGCAACAAATTGAAAGGTTGGGCGGATAACTCACCAATTACCATCTGGTTTATCGATAAAAGTTTCTTTAGTAACTTCGTATTTTTGTCCATCGCCCCACGATATTGTAACATTATTAAATGGCCACGTTAAATCTACCAAATGATTTGATATCTTTGAATTTACTTGAAACAAACACGTTAAAAGCAAACAAGTTGTCGTTTTCATATTTATCAATTGAATGGGTCGTATCTCGTATAATTAGAAGTAATTCCAGTTTATCGAATGTTTATGTAATTATTTCTGATAGTAATAGTTGATTTTTTAATTGGAGTTCCATGAATTTTATATCGTTCGCTTGTGCCGTGGTGTATCTATGTATGCATATGACGTTGGTTGGAAAAACTACCCAATGCATACCAGTTTGAAATTACTGAATAACACCAGTTTTGTGGGAAAATTTTAATGTAAAATGGTTTGAATGTATCAGCGTACTAGAAGAGTGCGTTACTTAACCTCTAGAAATCCGGTATACAACTCGTTACCGGTTTAAAGTAAATCCGATAAAGAATAGCGCGGTGTAAGAAACAACAAGAAGTTCAAAAAGAAAATAAAATTTTTCGAAAGTAAGGTATCAAAGATACTATTACTACACGAGACTATAATGATCCAAATACCAGCAATAAATGAATCATACTACTTGTAACTCGCAATAAACCTAATTAATTTGAAAGGGATCTTCTAGTTTGTTGGAAATTACTTTTTCTAGTCCAGTATGCAGCACAATCGTTTAATTGGATTCCATGACTCACTCCGAAAGGAGGCGCGAGAAACTTTTAACTTCACCTTGATCTCACACCTCATGATCATCATCAATTTTTGGACTTTATATGATGCGCAACCTTTGTACTTTGCACGGTGAGGAATAGACTTTGACCGGTAACCAGGCTTTGGACTTTGAACGACCGGCAAACTTTGGACTTCGAAATGTACCCGTTTTAGGTGGCCCCATAGAACATACATGCATCTTTATTAAAAATAAATAAAATGGCACAAGAGTAACGTAAATCCCTATGTCTGCTACTAAATAAATATCATTGTATATATGGTCCTGTTGGTTCCATAGACTGAGAAAAGAAACGTCATACTTGATCGATTCCCGCAACTATTTCGGATTACAAACTCAGTTCATTCCCAATATAATGTGTGCCACAATGGCCTAGTGGTTAGGTTACCCGGGTTACACCCGAACGGCTTGGGTCCAATTCTTTGGTACGAAAAAGTAATAAACTGACAGTTTATATACAAGGCTGAAACATAAATTTTAAGATGAACAAAAAATCTTTGTCCATAAAAATGTTTGGGGAGTACCTATTCGTATTGCAAAAATACTCATACTCGCAAACTCATTCTCTGGACTATCGTATAGGTACATACGAGGGTACTTACTATAAAAATATGAACGATTTATCATTATAATGCCTCTAAACTTTTTCAGCGGCTGTGTTACATCAAGTAAAAATGTATGTAGAAAAAATAGTGTCATCCAGTCTTTCTTTTGGGCCCACCTAAAATTATTCCTGCTTATAGATAGATTGTGATTGTGAAGTTAAATTTGGGAAATACTTGTAGAACCAACTTATCTTTTATTGATGTAGGACGTTTGACACTTTTTATACAAAATTATAATTAATGTATACAAAACAACCGAACAAAAATAGTATATTAAGATACAAGTGTATAATCAAGTCTTTAAAGCACGCGCAACGAGTTTAAGGGCACGACGCAAAGCGGAGTGCCTTTAACGTTGCAAGTGCTTTAAAGATCAATTATACACGTGTATCTTATAGTATTTTTTATTATACCTGCAGTATAATTTAAAAATAGGAAATACAATGATGTCATATTGACGTTATACTCGAATACATGTCTAATTAAGTGGGCTGGGTGTTCGTAATTTCACGATTGCCATGGAAAAGTCACTTGACGTTTGCTTATAAAAATCATCGTCTTTATGAATTAAACGATTTCCGTTGAAAAAGATAATACACCGTCCATTAAATCGCTTGTTGTAAAATCTAAACAAACGTTGGTAGGTGTAAAATCCAACTCCAGCAAAGCCTATTATAAAGAATATGAAAAGTTGTTTCCATGGATGAATAGGAAGTTACTTACGAATACAGTCTTAAATGCATCCATAATGCTAGCATATATGAAGGAAATGTCAAAGGTATTTACATCTTCTATATTTTGGTGCATTCATTCAAAACTTTAAAGCAATGCTGCGATTAAAAAGTGGAACAGATTTGGAAGTATTGTAAAGTATCTACGCCACTGTGTGCGCAGCTATTGCGCATGCTTGTAAAACAGTCAGGATGGTGTGTGGCTGGTGGTATAGAGTTGAGTATGATTTTATTCGATATATTATATTAATACATTTTGTGTAAATAAAGTATTGTGTTGTGTATCAATTTCTAATTCAATAATGAATACCGAGAAACCACTCGACTACGACACAATAAATTGGCGACGAGATAAACCTTTTAATACCATTTAATTCGATTTCAAACCTCAAATTTTAGAATCCTGGACAAAAATGGATGCTGCACAATTCCAACAGTTCATGCAGATGATGCAGAACATGATGCAACAATCGAAGACAATACCTTCAACTCCTGTTATCAATGTGGCCAATATTCCGCCTTTTGAAGTGTTCAATCCAAAACAAGAAGATTTCCGTCTTTATATAGAAAGGTTCGAAAATTACTTAAAAATGAAGGAACTGTATGCCGACAAGAAAAAAGCAGCACAAATGCTCGTTACATCAATTGGGAGTTCAAATTACAATACGTTAGCCGCTTTAGTCGCTCCACAAAAACCGACAGACATCGAATATGACAAATTAATCTCAATTTTGGGGAAACACCTGTCACCAGAACGCAATATGTTAGTTGCCCAACATTTGTTTCTATCCGAAGTGCAGTCTAATAAGCAATCGATTACCGAATATGTAGCTACACTTCAACAAAACTTAAGCGCATGTAAATTTCGATACAAATGTACGTGTGAAGTAGATGTTTCTATTGCCGATGTGTTTCTACGCGCTCAGTTTATTCGTGGACTTAAAGATAGCTGGATAACGGAGCAGATTCTTCAATCAGACCTTATAGATTTCAACCAAATTGTTCAAAAAGCTATTGCACTGGAGGCAGCACGTGCCGACAGCAAAACGATTACCAAAGCCGATGCAAGCACAAGTTCCATTCATTCAACACAAATCGACAAAGTTTCAACTCAAAGACATTCCAGGGGAAAATCAAATTCAATGCAGAACCGTTCAAGAAGTAAATCAAGTTTTCGAAATCGCAGTGCCAGTTCTAATCAAAATCAAGGGACAAATCGTGATAATTTCAATAGACAAACAAATATCGACTATCGTGAGCTGGGTATTGACAATCTATGTTTCCGATGTGGGCGTGATAATCATCGTGCAAATGAATGCTATGCAAATCGTGACAATTTAAAGTGTAAACATTGTAATAAATCCGGACATGTCGCAAAAGTTTGTGTGACTACACTCCTTCGAAATAAAAACAGTTTTAAGTCTGTAAATACAAACAGTATTAACCAGGTAACAAGTAGTTATGATTCTAATCAAGTTATTGACGTTTTCGATAATAAATGTGAGCCTGATCGTGATGCGCGAAAGTATTTTATTAGTGTTTCGGTAGAAGGACACAATTTAACTTTTGAGGTAGATTCGTGTGCGGGATTTACCTTAATACCAAAGTATTTATTCGATAAGCTAGGTATAAACTGTAAACTTGACCAAGCAAATGTTCTATTTCGTGCCTACACTCATCAAATTTTTCGCCCTTATGGGAAAATTACTGTAAACGTTCAATATCGTAATTCCAGATCAACTGAAGACATGTATGTTGTTCCAAATCACTTAGATCCACTTTTAGGCAGAGTTTGGATTCGCCATCTAAAAATCAACTTGGAAGAAGTAGATGCCGACAGTTTCCATAATAATTCGTGTCCTATTAACAAGATTACAAATGTTAATGATATTCGTACACAGTTTTCTAAAATTTTTGAACAAAGGATCGGGTTAATTCCAAATGTAACAATTTCATTAACACTTCGAGAAAATTCAAAACCAGTTTACGTTCCGGAAAGAAACTTACCGTATGCTCTTCAAGAAAAAGTCGAACACGAGTTAAATTTACTCGAAGAACAAGGCATAATTTCAAAATGTCCTAAAAGCGACTGGGGTTCACCTCTAGTTGTTGTTCCTAAACCGGATGGGAAAGTCAGACTGTGCGTTGACTATAAAATCGCTGTGAATGACTGTTTAGTCAATGTGAACTATCCAATAAAACGCATTGACACTGTTTTAAATAGTCTACGGAACTCAAAATTTTTCTGTAGATTAGATTTGTTCAAAGCCTACCTACACTTAAAGGTAGACGATGCAAGTAGTTCAATCCAGACAATTTCGACACACCGGGGAACATTCAAAATGAATCGTTTAAGTTTTGGCATAAAAACGGCTCCGGCAGAGTTCAACAGGATAATCGACCAAATATTGCAAGGCCTTCCGAAAACCATATCATATTTCGATGATATCCTAGTGCACGGATCAACATATGAAGAATGCGCCGAAAATTTGTTTCAATGTCTCCAAAGACTTCAAGAGAATGATTTACACCTGAATGAGAACAAATGCTCGTTTTTCAAGGACGAAGTTGACTATTTGGGGTATGTAGTTCGATTTAACCAAATTTCAAAAGATCCAAAAAAAATTGATGCCATTAAGAACATGCCAAGGCCCAAAAATGTAGCCGACGTTAGAACATTTCTAGGCATGATTACGTACTACTCCAGACTACTCCCAGATTTATCCACTATGACAGCACCGCTTCGAAAGCTCCTAACAAAGAATGCGAATTTCTATTGGTCCTCACAATGTGAATCTGCCTTTATAAAACTAAAAGGTGAAATTACCAGTGACCGCGTTGTCGTTCCATTCGAGCCAACATGTCCAGTAATTCTATCAACAGACGCTAGCCCCTATGGTATCGCTGCAGTACTATCACATGTAGAAAACGATGATTTGGAAAAGCCAATTGCATTTGCGTCGCGTTCATTGACACAAGCGGAACAAAACTATTCGCAACTAGATCGAGAAGCGCTTGCCATAATATTCGGGGTAAGCCATTTTCAACAATATTTAATCGGAAGAAATTTCACTCTAATTACGGATAACCAACCGTTAGCTCGTATTTTTCATCCAAAAGCGAAAACTTCAAAAACAACATCAGCAAGGCTTATTCGATATGCCTCATATTTATCCAGTTTTGATTTTAATATTCAAGTTAAACGGGGCGTTGAAAACCAAAACGCAGATTGCCTTTCAAGGGCACCCATTAAATCAAAAAATTCAATGTCATTCGACGCATTGCAAAACGAAGAAATGCACGAGGTATATGAAATGACAATTTTTGATATTTCAACTGACACCATAAATTCTGACCGTATTAGAGAAGAAACCTGCAAAGATCGAGAACTACAAGAGATCATCGAAGAATTAAGTTCGACTTCTAAAGACTCTTCATTCACAATCGACCATGGAATACTATTTCGAGATCAACGTGTTGTAATTCCCAAATCAATGCAAAATGAAATACTTCAAGAACTACATGTGACACATTTAGGTGTTACAAAAATGAAACAACTGAGTAGAAGATATTGTTTCTGGAAAGGAATCGATAAAGACATTGAAAGTTTCGTCAAAGCCTGCCCCGAGTGCATCAAAATCAAACATAGTCCATCGAAAGTACCGCTACACCATTGGGAGATGCCTAACGAAAATTGGGATAGAATACATATAGACTATGCGGGTCCCATAGGCAATCAACACTTCTTGGTAGTAGTAGATGCGAAATCCAAATGGGCAGAAGTACGTGTTTTAAATGACAGTCCTAATAGTTTAAATTCAATTGAGCTATTAAATGG
The DNA here is from genome assembly GCF_008802855.1 of Photinus pyralis. Classification (NCBI taxonomy): domain Eukaryota; kingdom Metazoa; phylum Arthropoda; class Insecta; order Coleoptera; family Lampyridae; genus Photinus; species Photinus pyralis. Next base: position 25,664,014 of record NW_022170403.1, read on the forward strand.
TATATTCTCAACACATGGATATCCCAAACAAATCGTCTCTGATAATGCAACCATTTTTACCAGCAAGCAGTTCAGCCATTATTGTCGTGATCACGGGATAAGACAAAAATTTATAGCTCCAGGGCACCCCGCAACAAACGGGTTAGCAGAACGAAATGTGCAAACGCTAAAAAGACGTCTTGAATCAATGAGAAATGAAAAATCATCTATTTCTGTAAAACTACAAACCATTTTGCTGCGTTATAGGGCAACCCCACTTATAGATGGGAAATCACCAGCAGAAAACTATCTTCATAGAAGGGTTCGAATTCGATTGGATGCGATTCGACCATATTTCGAGGGTTCCTCCAGTTCAGCGACTCCACCTGTGCGTTCACTTCAGGAGAAGGAGAGAGTGATTGCAAAATGCTTCGCAAATAACAAAATCATATGGAAACCGGGTACAGTGCTCAAGAAATTCGGGAAATTGCACTATTTAGTCGAATTAGACGATGGGTATAAATTTAAACGTCATATTGATCAGCTACAAAAAAGTGGACTGAAATCTGTTAAATTTCAAGATCCACCAGAGCCCCGTTGTCAGAAACAAGACGAAGAAGATACATCAAAGGGCCTTCACTTCCCACAAGATGAACATTCACACTACCAAACGATGCTGGATGCTACAAGGCAAGACGTTCCAGTGTTGGATACACCAGTTCCAGATGTACAAGTTTCGGTTCCAGAACTACGGCGATCAAAGAGAGACATTAGACCACCAGCAAAATTAACTGATTATGTTCTTCAATAAAGTAGGGGAGACTATTGTAAAGTATCTACGCCACTGTGTGCGCAGCTATTGCGCATGCTTGTAAAACAGTCAGGATGGTGTGTGGCTGGTGGTATAGAGTTGAGTATGATTTTATTCGATATATTATATCTTAGTGTAAAGAATAGAATAGTGAGACAACCTCCATGTACGTTTTGGAAACCGCATATTTAAGAGTTATAGATGTCGCGTGCGTGTCAATATTACCATCCACTAAAGATTGTCGATTGTCGGTAAAAAAATACAGATGCTTTTACTCGAAATGATTACGCTACTCAACGCTAGTACTGTACAGAAATCTGCAATATGAATGATACAATTAAATTACCGCTCTTTTATAGCAAGGTACACAGCACAATGAAGCTATTGTTCATGAGCGCGGGTATGCGATGATGTCTTGCTGTATAAGATTACAATAAATTCTGTATACACACTATTGATTATTTTTGTTGGAAGACTTTTAATCTCCTTCCGTGTTGATAGTCGCTTTCAATATTTATTATGATTTATAGTTTACTTAATACATATACATTTTAGAGCAAAACTTATGCATATCGACCCGAAACTCGAATCAGAATTCCAAAATTTGCTTCAAAACTGTGTTGAAATATTATTCGTATAAAAATGGTACGAAAACTCAAAAATTTCATAATCATTGTGTTTTAATGTCAGATAATAAACCTTATAAAAAAACCTTAAAGCTCTATACGGAACAACTCATACCTTACGTTCTGAATTCCATAATCTCGAATTACGTTTGTGTCCATCCTTTTTACCGCGCCTTAATTCAGAAACAAAGGCGAATTTTGAATTCCGTTTTCGGAAACAGTTAACTAAGGGCTACAGTTCGTCGACATTAAACAGACAAATGGTTAGCTCATGTCAAAGCAAGCGCGTACGCTCAGGCATAGTGTTAAGAATAACACTATTCGTATAATAAATACTGGCACTGCCAAATTTGCCATGACACCACTGACTCAACAATATAGCAACTATTAACTATTGGACAGCTTTGAAAATGGCCTGCTGTATTTTGGTCGAAACATGTGCTCGAGGTAATTGTTCATATTTTCAACAATTATACTTGATGAAGGTTACATCGTTTTGTTTATTTTTGTGAACCTGTACCTTTTTCAGAGATGAACACAATCGATTTTTCATATAGGAATACGTATATTGACAGTACTAAAGTGCTGAATTATGTATTGGAAAATTTGAATCGATTTACTTTATCCGAGACTTCATCTGAAAATCTTAATACTGGAAATTTGCAAATACTGGTATAAACAATTTATCTTATTTTGAATCACAATGTAATTATTTTTGAGAGACCTATGATGACTAAATGAGATATTATTACGTACCTGCCTACGATTCAATGTAAGGATGTCGCATTAACCCTTTAGGCCAAATAAAGTATTTCCCAATTCTAGAATTTCAGAACTGAGCATCTTGTCAAATATGATATTGGCATTCTATGCTTAAAATTGTAAATTTTCTAAAATATGTGCAGACTATAAGAATATGAGTCGAGTGTGAACTTTACTCGGCGTAAGGTAAGTACAAATTGATTTATTTACTTCGGTACACTTATTTATCGCAAAAAACTTACCGCTGTTTAATATCCATTCTAAAGCTAAACTTCGATCCTTCGGAAATTTGAACATTGCTATATTTGGATTTTTTCTTCGATTATTTTCACAATATAAATATTGACATTCATTCCCTGCCATTTCACAGAGAAAGTAAAACTAAAATGTCCACTATTTAAAAACAAAAGTAAAACTGCCTTATGTAGGTAGGTATCATATTCTATTATTTACAGTTTACACGAGAGTTTACACTATTCCATCAGTACCTACATCCGATCAACAACTTTCAACTGTGCTGAGACTATTGAAACGGAGGCTGTGTATAATATTGGTACCGAAAGAATTTTATAATTTATGATTCTTTTGTCTATTTTACCCTCCCTATCTTCTAATGAGGGTGTAAGCTTAAAATCGTAAAACATCCGATACCTAAAATACAATGTAATTGTGAGTCACAGGACGCGGACTAGAAACAGCTTTGCAAATGTAAATACTATTTTAACCCCGTTGTTCATATACCCATAACCATAACCCACGCATAATTTCGGAAGTTTTTTATTGATTTGTCTATTGGTGTCAATTGTTAAATTATAGCACTTATAGCGATGGTTGAACAATGACCAAATTTTCTTTAAATATTTAACGTTATGTAACGTAAATTTTCTAAACGCATTTATACAATCTTTGATCAAATGCAGTTATATGCACTCCCAGTTTTTTATACTGAATTCAATATCGACTAGTCCCAGAAAGAAATAGATATTTAAATATCAGTAAGTATGTTTTTTGAATGCAAGAAAGACGTATATTTTGCATAGAATCTTCTCGCTGGACGGATCCTTTTACGTTAGGAAACGCAAATAGTACACGCAGAAAGGCGTTTTAAAAAGTATAGTGCCACAAACAGTCCTCACTTCTGAGAAATGGATACAATAATGAAAAAGTGTATGAAGGCACCTAAATATTGTTATTATTAAGCGGGTTAGCTTTAGTAAAAGCGCCCACCAGTTCTCAAAACGTACCGACTATCTTACGGGCAAAGAGTACCTAATTAAGTATTCTTTGGTACGGCCGACAGTTATGCACTATTTCGAAACAATAATGCCAATAAAAAAATCCGATTTTTGCAACAGTAAATTCTAAATTTTTTTGTAAATGGTTATACAATTCCAGTTAGGTATTCTGAAAATTTTACGCCCTTAATAGTCCAACAGCCCAGTAGGAAGGTATACCTTGAACGCCCGGACGATTCTAATAATTTTCATAGGATTCGCCATAAAAAGTTGCATTAGAATCGACAACGGTGCCGGCGAAAATCCTGCCGAAAGCAGTTAAAAAAAAATTAAATTCGCCCCTTATTTTTGGAAAATATACTTTATTTTATTTATTTTATATTTTGGTCCGGGAGAAAAAGGTAGTTTAGTATGAATTACCACCCCATTTGTAGTCGCGGTGCCAAGGGTTGCGGCAAGTTGCGCCCTGGCACCGTGACTTTTTCCGATAAAACTCATCCATATGCACTCTTTAGTACTCTTCCTGAACGTCCGGGAGAATAAAGTACGTTTTCCAAAAATAAAGGCCGAATTTAATTTTTTTTAACTGCTTTCGGCAGGATTTTCGCCGGCACCGTTGTCGATTCTAATGCAACTTTTTATGGCGAATCCTATGAAAATTATTAGAATCGTCCGGGCGTTCAAGGTATACTTTCCTACTGGGCTCTTGGACTATAATAAAATTACGTGCAAACGCATGCTTTGTCTCCCTCGCTACGGCACTTGTACGTTTTTGCTATTACGTCTATTACGAGAATCCTATATAATAGTGTAAAAGTGGATTTTTTGCACTACGCCTGAATCGACTGAAATGATCGTAATTTCACCTTAAACAAATAAAAAGTGGACTTTTGCGCTCCTTATGTCTGTCTGAGTCTCAGAGTAAGAATCTATATTTCTTACTCTGAGGTCTGAGTCACAAAGGCTCCGGAACTACACTTACATACTTGGTATTGGTGCAATTCGATCAGAAATTAAAAATTATTTCATGTTTGTTTACTCGTTGGCATGAATGTCCATAAGGGCTATTAAAATCGAAAAAACAAATTTGAAAGTGCACTCTTCGCCTCTTGCTTAGCGGCTTAACGAATTTTTCACTTTGTGCCTTTGCGCATGTTTCATCATATCAACCAACAACCCCAAATGAAAACTAAAATTTGATACTATCCTATTCCTGCACCGAGGGATTATAGCATACAGCAGCACTGAATTAAAAAAATCCCAATTTTTATATTCAATTATGATAGTTGCATAGGTGTATTGTAGTGAAAATACCTCGAACAACACACATGCTCTACATCTTTTACTTTTAGCGCTTTTCTCGAAGCAAAATGTCAAATAATGCCAGATAAACAGGAACAGTAGTAATGCGTAACGTAACCTTCACCTTACTTTTAATCTTTATTTGCAGAATGTGATTTAAACTGAAGGCAGTTAAAATAAAAGAACAAAGGAGCATTATTTCGCGATCTTTTTAACTACATCTTTCTCTTTCATATGTAACAAAGTGAAATGAAAAATTATAATAAATAGATCGTTGAAAAAAGCGTCACCTTAACTCGTGTAGTGTAAGGTGGCAATGTAATGTGGAAGGTTTGTAGCATGAGTCACTTTTAAAATCCGTGACAGCAACGCCCTCCCTTCCGATTGTCGCGTCCAGAACTAAAAATTCTCGATGTCCAAATCAGTTTCCCTTTTCCTTCGTAAGGTTGTTTCACTATTCTATTTCTTTTACCACTATGCCTACAGATATCAAAGGAATACACTCCAAAATTCAAAGGATACACTCCAGAACTTCAAACTAGTTTCTACGGCTACTTTTCCACAAAAATATACGAAGCCTTCACGCCAAAAATTTTTTAACAAAATGAATTCCCTACTAACAATAAGTAACGAAAATGAAGGCCTCCCTAGCTTGTAGAAGTTCCTCGGAATATGGAAATAGAACAGGGTGTTAACCGTTACATTGCCATTTATTCTAACGGAAATGCAATTTCAATAGAAATTGCAAAACACTGACCATACATAACTTTTTACAACAAGTTCAATCAAAAACAGACTCGCTACATTTGTAGTTGTTCTAAGAAACCATTGGCTTACTTATCATTTTAATTAACAGAAATTCATGTATTCTACTACTTTTAATTTTTAGATTGATATTTTTCTGTAGGTTACGGTCTGTGGCATTTCCAAATGTTCACCACCTACTAGGTCCTCAAAAACCCCCACAATCTCTAGTACCATACGTATCCCTATAGTTTGTAATTTTAAACTTGATTCCCCCCCAAGACAATACGGTAGTAGTAGAAGTGATGTAAGAGAGATTGTCGAGTTATGAAAGTAAGGCATTGAACTTGATTGGCCTACCTTCATCCAAGTTCACTGCTAGTTATTGTACATTCAGTTTTAACATATTGCATTATAACAAATAAATAGTGAATTTACTTTTTATACTTCAGCACCCCAATTTAAATCTTTAGGTGGTTCGCACCCTGACAAGTAAATTGTTCACTCATAGCCCTCGTCGCAAAACATACGGAAATAACGTTGTTGCTATAATATTGTTGTAAATTAATAGTTATGTAGGCTTAGAGTTCAATGGCATGGGTTTGATTCTATAATGTACTCTTCTTTTCTTCGTCGACTGCAGAGCAGGTAAGTGGACCAACGTTCGCAAGTAACCCAGCAGTCTTGATATCCAACCTTATTCGATTAGCTGAAAGTCATCCGCTAACTGGTCTCTTCGGCTCATTAATAATTGCAAGTCTTCGTTATTATAACAAGTTTTTGCCATGTCTTATTGTGCCCAAGGCCCTATCGCAAGGAATTTGGCGAAGCGACCTCAAGTTTCCTTTAGTAAGTGAAGGCGAGGAAACTGCTCGGTCTATTAAAAGTTATTTTATGCAAACTGTTTGCTTCAATATAACTTTCTGCGCGGGTTGTCTTATCCATCGCCCTCTTATCTCATTTTTGATATACAAACTCAACTTAAGTTGTTAAACGTATAGTTGCAGTGAATCAGGTCACATTTGCTAAAAGAAATTAACTGATGTCAATGTCAGCTACTGATTCCTCCGAAGACGAATAGCTGCCATCGAAATACCCATCCAATTAAAGATTTTGTAATAAACTTTCATCATTTAAGATCACTGAGAAAGATTCGATAGAAGCTGGACCATCTAAAAGAGCATAGATTCTCTGGGAGTGTTAAGAAAGACACTTTCGAAATAGCTAACTAAAACTTCCTCTTCTTTTGAAATTTTTATACTGTTCTCCTTGAGAGGTTTTAACCTTGCAGGGAAATTTGATAAATCTTAAATAATCATATAAAAGGAAATCTTTGTAATTTTAATTTATCTCATCGTTAAACGGTTTCAAATAAACATAAACATTTATCTTTGGCTAAGAAAGTCGAAGCAAAAGTAGCAGAATTCGACATCAGACGGGCTGTTAAAATTCTTATCATCTGATGATTATTTAGCTTCTTTTAACTTAAGAAAAACACCCTTCTCCATCTCGTGAACTTCTATAGATGCTTTCAAACCCAGAGACTCTTCATAAAAATAATGGACTAATCGCATTTGAACACTGTTTTCCAAGATTGACGTCAAAATTAGTATGCTTTCAAAGTAGGAATATTATGAACTCATATTTATCTCCTCATCAAGTTGGAGTGGCAATTAAATTAGGATGCGAAGCAGCAATCCATACCGTACGGACTTTTGTTAATAACAACCATAATTATGGTGTAGTCCTTCTTAAATTAGTGTTCTCTAAAAAAAATTCTTAACCTACGTCTTCACGGTTTAGATATCAACTTTAAGCTTGTTTACCTTCTCCTGATCTACCAACATTTAAAATCCTATATAGGTATACCGGGTGGTGCCTAGCGCGACGCAGCATAGGGATTTCAATGGTAATTTCTTTATAGTCCATTACTAGCTCCCCTAATTATTTTAGAGCAAAAGCGTAAATAGGTTTTTTTTAGAGAAAAAAATACTGCATCTGTTCATACTATTACTTATAATTTTCCGTTTTTCAAAACCGTAGAAATCGACAAAATAAAAAGGTTCATTTTACAATAAATCAAATATGCCTTGGAATTACCTAAAAAAACAGCGATCACGTTTCATTATTTGCCTTTGACGTCTATTAAATTTATACTTGTTTATAAATTAGAGAACTGCAAGTGCAATAACGTTCAAATGTCTGTCAAAACCATCAGGAAAACGACAATACATTCAACGTTTTGGCTGCAGTAGCGGAAAATCCGAATATAAGTTTAGGAACAAATCTTCTTCAAATCAGTTTTTTTTTCTTCGATTATGTAGGTACTCTGATTCCGGAAAATGATAAACAAATAGTATCTGATGCAGATGCAGCATACATTCTCTAAAAAAACATTACCCTAAGATGCCTTTTATTGCGTCGGTTAGTTGAAACAGAATTAAATATGAAAATCGTTCGACGTTAAACAATGATAACTTAGACGGGATGCGCTTGTAGTTTGTTAAAAGGTTCCAAAGCATCACTGATTTATTAAAATGTAATTTATTTTGTCGATTTCTACGGTTTTGAAAAATGGAAAATTATAAGTAATAGTATGAACAGATGCAGTATTTTTTTTTCTAAAAAAACCTATTTAGACTTTTGCTCTAAAATAATTTGGGGAGCCAGTAATTGACTATAAAGAAATTACCATTGAAATCCCTATGCTGCGTCGCGCTAGGCACCACCCTGTATAACTCACGCACTTGTTGCTTAATTACTTTTCTCGTCCTTTTTTTGCAGATCATTGACAGTAACTTGCCTCAGAGGATGAAGAAATAAATACCTTATTCAATCTCACAATTCAAAAGAAAGGTTGCTAGCCTCTTTCGTAGTGAAAGTCGCGGGGTAGATAGAGCAAGGGAAGCATCGATCAAAAGCACTGAATTTAAAGCTTTAATTTCAGATTTGGATGGCTTTCAACTTTCGAAATATGGCTCTGTTTTACGAGCAATGCGCAAGGGGGAATTGATGAGATTAATTATAAATACTCCAGTAGGGGAAAAGGTGAAATATGACATTCTTTCTTGCTTATGGTATGTCTTTTCTTGCAATGTTTTGCATAGAAATATCTGGTCTTTTTTGCAATTTTTTTGTCTCTCATATAGGTACCTAGACTAGAAACCAATTTCGAAAGAAAATTCAAAGGGCTGTAACTTTTGAACTAGTAGCCCAATCTTGGAACAGTTTGACATTGTGGATTCTACAGGCCACATTCTATAAGAAAATTTTTTTTCCGGGTCGATCTGAGACAATGTTTTTTTCGGGCCTCAAAAAAAGGCAGTGTACACCCTTCCTTTTTTTACCAAAAATCGACTGCACCAAAATTTCTCGGGAAAACACTTTTTCTTATTAATTTTGGTGCGTAGAATAGAAAACAATTCGTACTTTTTCGATCAGACTTCTCAATCAAAAGTTATAGACTAGAAACAAATTTCGAAAGAAAATTCAAAGGGCTGTAACTTTTGAACTATAGTAGCCCAATCTTGGAACTGTTTGAAATTGTGGATTCTACAGGCCCCATTCTATAAGAAATTTTTTTTCCGGGTCGATCTGAGACAATTTATTTTTCGGGCCTCAAAAAAAGGCAGTGTACAACCTTCTTTTTTTACCAAAAATCGACTGCACCATAATTTCTCGGGAAAACACTTTTTCTTATTAATTTTGGTGCGTAGAATCCAAAACAATTCGTACTTTTTCGATCAGACTTCTCAATCAAAAGTTATAGACTAGAAACCAATTTCGAAAGAAAATTCAAAGGGCTGTAACTTTTGAACTAGTAGCCCAATCTTGGAACTGTTTGAAATTATGCATTCTACAGGCCACATTCTATAAGAAAATTTTTTTTCCGGGTCGATCTGAGACAATTTTTTTTCCGGCCTCAAAAAAAGTCAGTGTACAACCTTCCTTTTTTACCAAAAATCGACTGCACCAAAATTTCTCGGGAAAACAGTTTTTCTTATTAATTTTGGTGCGTAGAATCCAAAACAATTCGTACTTTTTCGATCAGACTTCTCAATCAAAAGTTATAGGACCAATTTCGAAAGAAAATTCAAAGGGCTGTAACTTTTGAACTAGTAGCCCAATCTTGGAACTGTTTGAAATTATGGATTCTACAGGCCACATTCTATAAGAAAATTTTTTTCCGGGTCGATCTGAGACAATTTTTTTTTCGGGGCTCAAAAAAAGGCAGTGTATAACCTTCCTTTTTTACCAAAAATCGACTGCACCAAAATTTCTCGGGAAAACACTTTTTCTTATTAATTTTGGTGCGTAGAATCCAAAACAATTCGTATTTTTTCGATAGACTTATCAATCAAAAGTTATACCTAGAAATGTCGTTAAAGTACGCTACTCAATGTTCAAGTGGTTTCAAGCTATTTGATTACTTAAATTTGACTAGATTACTTAAATAAATAAATAAATAAATTTTACACTTGAAATCAAAACAATTTACGTGTTTCCCTTGCTCTTTCCACCTCCTTGCATTCCCGTAGTATCCCGTTAAATAAGATTTTCTTAAAAACCGTTCAACTTTCGAAAAAAGTATCAATATATTTTTTATGGGTAATTTCTTACGCTACAAATTTGGTAACTATTATTTTTTCTATTCAAAGTTTTGAGCGGCGATGATATTTGGGATCTTGTTTAGAATCACAAAAGCTTCATGCAAAAATCCAATTTTCACGGAATTTTTTCAAACTTTGATCTTTTTTTGTCTCTCTCTCTCCATGGGACACATCTTGTCGTAATTGTGGGGCTCAGTAGTCACTATTTTAAGTGGCGGGTAACTGCTAGACTCCATGGCCTTTTACCCATAAAGTCTGATATGTGAGCTACCCAATTCCAGTAAATCTGGTTCAACGGATGCCATATCATTCAAATGCTTCATGGAGTAGAGAAGTTCGAAAGAATTCTCGGCGATCGCTCATTAAACGTCATATAGGGAACTATATCGACATGAGTAGCACCATGCACAAACCACCTCCTCAGGCGTACGGTAGACGACATTGCAATGACCTTACAGGGTCTGAAATAATGCGACTTCTGTCCAGCACTTTAAAGTTCAGGTGGAGATTCGAAGTACAGAAAAAGGCGAAAGTAACTATCTCAATTTGCCAATGCGGATACAGGAGTAGGGTTTCGACAAATCGAATTCGACCATGACTCGTTAAAGGGTGCTAAGGGGAACTTTATCAAATCACCATACTAGTTTCATAATCTCATATTTGGATGTCACGTAATTAATTTATTATTTATTGCGGAAACTAGAGAGGATATCAAAAAATAATTTATATAAATTTTCTGTCGCTTAAATATGGGAACTTAAGTTTTTCGAACAGCATACTTTTTATTGAATATTCTTATTTATCGGAAAATAATAAACTTTAATGAGAAACGTTTTTTCTCTACACTTGCCTTTTTTCTCTTCCAAAAGCAAGATTTTTGGTTTGAGTTAGGAAGTTGTTTTGTCAAGAATTTTTTTCGCTCAATGAGAGTTTTCGTTCTTTGAGCCTAACATGTACTATAATAATTATATTTCTTTAGTATTACTTTACTAACAGAAGGAACAGTGTAAATAAATATTAAATTATTTCTTACTTACTTTTGAAAATTGATTATTTAGATGTGACTGACTGACAATGGAAATTCAAATATCAGTGATCTGTTAGCGTTCTGAGAAACTCGATACAATTTTTATAAAGATTCGATTTTCAACAATTTTCCTTGCACTTTATCATGTATGCTGTATGGGTATGACCTAGGGTATGAATATACTTGCTTTTCAAAATGTGAAAATGTATCATCAGAGCTATGGTTGAGAATTTTCGAAAAACTCTCGGACATGAGGGTAATTTGTAGGTACTATACACATTACACTCCCTCAATCCCTTTCATTCAAAGAACTATCTATTTTGTTTCAATCCCTGTATTCGTCATTCGACGAAGTTACCTGACAGTTAAATTCAACAGATAAAAACGTAGGAATTATCATGTTCTGCACTATTTCCAGCATAACTATTATCTTCCCTCTTGCAGTACTTTTGTATAATTTAGAAGCTATATTGTATTGTAGCTCTGACTGGTGTAATGTCGCAATAAATCAAACTATTTACAAGAAGATATGACCATAGATGATGACTTGGAACCTTGTCGAAACTGACCAGTGTATCGTGTACATCTTTGTGTATCTTACAAAAAAGAAATGAGGATTTCAGTGTATGAATTATGAATATGATGCACTAACAATACAATTATAATTGTGAACAAGTGTTGGATCTCTCGATCACTGCAATGGGTATAGCAGTAGGTCCCACTTCTCACTGTATTACAGTAAGATTGACCATTATACTGTATTGAAAAACTTAAATAAACACAATAGAAAATGTACAAAAAAATTAGATAATAGTCTTGGTAATGATCTCACGTTCCTTTGTAACTCGAAGTTATTTAACCGACTCATCTTTCGGTGTATTAATGATGGCTTGATTAAGGTAAAGCAATATAAAAACCGCCCATCATGTTAAAGTATAATTATCAGGAACTGTAACGCTTCAACATTCACTTTTGAACTTCAGACCTTCGTCTCTCTTTCACATGCCTACATCGAAACGTGGGTACCGAAAAAAGTCAACGTACACGCAATAAGGTCAACCATCGGATACAGCATTAATAACAGTAGGTAATATGTAAGATGGCCATCGTCCACAATAGTAAGACGGTAAAGTGAAACAGAAGTGTAAAGTTTACTGAGGGTCACTGTCACACATTTTGCGTTCCGCGTGTTTCAGGTTTGAGCATTTGCTTCCCACTTTTCAGCAAGTGACGTAACTCGAACGTCACTACGGTTTTTTGGGCAAAATATGTATTTCGCATTTAAATAATGCGGGGTGACTTTCCTACCCCTACGTTTCCATATCGATTCGAATCGGTTGTTATGGGGGATTATAGTTGCCAGTTAGATGTTTCCAGGGTGGAGCTATCGAAAGTTTTCGACAAGGAAGAACAGCAAAAAAACCGTTTCGGACCACGCAGTTATCTTTTAAAAGCAGTTATGATTGTATGCAAACTAATTCTGCATTTACAGTTGTAAAGAACACAACCGACTCTGTGTACCGCTACATAAATTTACTTTCATCCTATAACGGTCTCTGCGAAGAGGTAACAGGATTACTTAACTCTAACACTTTTATTGTAACTGTTCAAGTTGTCGCGAGATTAAAAGAATAAGGGATGCGAACCACCACCTCCACAATTTCGGTTACGGCATTTTTTGCTGGCGACCTTTCGAAATATCGGTTTTCTTGTGTAATAAGAGCACAATTGCTAAGGTCGATGACCAAAATGTAGACTAAATTTTTAAGCTCCGTTATTCGGCATTTTAAAATCGCCCAATGAACTTCAGTAAAAAATTACCTACGCTCAGTGTCACTAATAAATTGGTTCGCTGTAACGCCTATGTAGGTAGTGTAAGTTCTTAACGGGACTTCACCAACTGAAAAGAAAATGGGTTCCATTTCAATCATTAAGCATAGTTTTTACCAGCAATTAGCCCCACATCCGATTGATAACGATAATAGATTTCTATTCATTGACGCATTAAATTCCACGGCACGCCGTGCGTAATCACTTTTATCCGATTTAACCCTTTCTAAAGACTAACAGTAAACAAGGACTGGAAACACAAAAAAGGGGACGTCCATTTTTTGTCCGAGTTACGGTATATTTTGAGCCCCTGCGTCTTTAAAACGTCATTAGGCGTCAGGTGGCCTATGTTGAAATATGGTGGTGCATCGAAAAGGATATACCTATACAAAATTAAGATGATGAATTATTTATAAAACGTAAGCTCGTACAAAAAGGTGCATAATCGATAAATTTATAGGAAGAAGGTTTCATCTGCAGGTAACAAAAAAAGAACGGGACCGAATCCGTAATATTAGGTCAGTGGGAAATTCATATCATCTTCGGCGAGCCATGCGTTTAGAAGAGGACACATGTTCTTCTTAAGATCTTTGTTAACAGTTTTGCCTGTTGTTTGACCGTGTAAACTAGATGAATGGCTTGATGTAGGAGTTGGAATGTTCAAAGCGAACAAGCCTCTCTTGTTTAGCTTTAGAGTTTCGCATGCAGTAGTATTAGAATATGGTAATTAGTTGTTATAGTCGGTGGGGTTCACAATTGACATATAGATAAAATAGTCAATATTTATAAGCATGAATTTAATACTATACTCTATTGGCCCATGGACCAATCATCCATCATTTTCTAACATTGGGAATTTTGAGATATCCTTCTCTGTAAGATTATAGAAAACGCTATATTAATCCAGAGGAAAAGTACCTAAATTAAGCAACCACGACGCAGCCCAGCCAATCTACAAATAGCGTCAGTACTTCATCCCCCTTCCCCACCCTCTCAGCCGCAAGCCAAAAGCCCGTAGGCCCTAAACCATATTTCTAAGACACTTTTACTCCTTGCTCTTGTATCAAAATGTTGTTTAGCTGGTTGTTTCACCTACTACACTGACTACACATGCTTTGCAAAACTCATTTACAAAATGCTTACATTTTCTAATGATTATAGACTAAAATTTTAATAAGCGAATCATTTACAGCGACATTAGTCACAAGAGTGGCAACATTCTAATATTCTGCTTTATACAAATTAAAACTAATCTCATACGATTTATTTCTTTTGCTTATACCTATATTTTTCCACTTATTTATTTTTGGTGTTTATTTTTAAGTGGGCGAGGTTTCAGCGAAGGCTGCTCTACCAAACTAACTCGAACCCGATTCGAACCAGGAGCTCTTAGTACCCAGTTGAGCTTCTAAAACGCTGCGCCACACAGGCCTGCTTTTATGTAAAAGGTATGTTCCATCCACGAATACAACTTTTCATGGGTGACATTTCCAATTCTGTACCTCAGAGGTAAAGTAGGTATACTAAGTCAAAAATTCAAAAGTTTACAGAAAACCACATTATAAGAAGCACAAAGGAATAATTTGACCTTATTAACCTATACATTTGATTACTTTCATCATGAAGAACCATATGTTACTTATAACTAGTAAGTTTACATATGTACGATCGAATTTTTGAAATTTTATCAAAAATTTTTATTTTTACGGGACTTAGTACTGTTTACGTCTTATGAATTGTTTCGAATAATGGACTTATTATTGTTATGTGTATTCCTGTATGAAATCACAACTCAGATTAGAAAAAAAATCTATTTAGGTATTTGATAAACAACTTATAATTCAATAATTTTATTGAAATTAAAAAATATATCAATACTGTTCAACTATTCATCTTCTTCGTGGTTGTAAGAAAGAAATGGTCATCACTTTGTAGAAAATTTCCTCCATACACGATAAGAAACAAGTATAAATTTTTTGAGGATTAAAGCAGATTTTTAATAAGACACTTAAATTGAAAAATGACAGCCATAAATGGGATATTATAAAACTAATAAATAAACAAGTATAAATTGTGCGCAACCCTTGTGCAGATAAAGCACATTTTTGTTTAACCGATATAGCTTAGTAAATGGTTGGGTTATAAGGGGAGGAGGCTCTTTACACACAAACATTTAAAGACCGCCTGGCATACATTCAAAATTCTCCGAGCCTCCATTCTGCAGATTTTGCCTTTGAGAGTACGTTCCTCCGACAAACCGTTTTCGAGATATTCGCACTTCTTGCAGATGTTCCAATCGCCCTTTGTGAGTCCCCTCTTCCGATAATCCGTCCTGGAGATATAAGAGAACACGATAAGAAGTCGAGGAGGAGGACTATGGTTGATAGAAATTAATTCCTTTCGTTGAGACCTGTCATTAGGGCACCATGAAGGATAAAACCAGTTCCACTCCCATCTCAGGAAATAATTGAAGGGGGGGAGGGGGCCTTTAAGACAGCGAAGTTTGATGGCCATTTGAAACACATTCAAAGTATATGGCTACCTACTGCAAAAATTCCTGGACTCTAGAAGTAGTTCGAAACGGCAGAAGTTGGTCCGGACGGACGGACGGACAGACGGACAAAACGCAAACAATAGCACATTTTTTTTATTCTTAAAAAATGCGCTAAAAAACCTGAAACATATTCCTTATAATGTACTAAGTCCATCAAAACAATACAACTATTGATACTAAGTCCACTTATTACAGTTTACCTCGCAATGTTACTGCGACTTAGTACTGTTTAAAACTCGCTAACTCTGTTGTTTATCATCAAACAATACTAAATCCATAAATTTCGTGTAGAACAACAAAACTTATGTGACTTAGTACAAAAAAGTAATTTTTGGGGAAAAATGGGCTTAGTACAGTTTACCTCTGAGGTACAGAATTGCTCTACAGATAACACTTATAAACATTTTTGTGTTTTACAGTTTACCCTGTTACCATCCACACAACGTATCAGCTCTATATTGCCTAGGTATGCGGCTTTCTTTTTTGGCTACTGAATCGTACATAACAGGATTAAATGTAAAAGAAATATATTTCCCGAAATCGCCATGAAACCTTCATTTTCATGTTTACTTTATGTCACGACATTTTAGTTTCCATAACAGTGGCAGTAACACTTTACGTGACTACTTTTTCTGCCGCCTGGCATGGCACATTCGTCATGTCTAATGACTCCTGTCCTCACTGACACATGAATATTAATCAAAAATTTCCACAAACAACGTATAGGCGCACATCTGTTTCTTTTAAATACTAAGCTAATCTAATATACCTATCTTTTTGATCTACGGCCATAAATTTCCAATTGAGACACTAAATTAGCACTTAAATTACTTTTTGATCTGTTACCCCTTGGAATATTGCTGTGCTAGGTGCATATTGTATCTAGCAGAACATTCTGCAACCTTACAATTATAGTCCAGGGAATAGAGGGTTTTAACTTGCAAAATGAGAAGTAGTTCCAATTTCTTTTGCATGTCATAGACAGTCATCTGGTGGTTAAGAATCTAAGTTTTCGACCTCCCACCCCTTGTGCTTCCCCCGTACCACCCCCAAAACCACTGAAATTTGATTGGTTTCTTAGTTTTTCAATCACGTCTTTTTAATGGTTCACTTTAGAAAAAAATATTGTTATTAGAAATTGTAGACCATAAAATTCTACAGAACTTTGATATACACTACTTTTTTGTGAAATGTTTATTAAAAAAGATATAGAGCTTGAGAGTTGGTTATATTTTGAAAAATTCTGAAATTTCTATGTAGATGTTTTAACCAAATTTTATACTTTATCTCTATAATTAAGAGTTTTATGAGAAAATATCTTGAACTTATCGTGGTATAAACCCTCCTACCCTGCACCCTTGCCAAAGGGGATGCATAATAATTCAACTTTCAACCCTTGCTAATGGGGTATTTGAATCACTGTGAGATTGTAGCGCTTTCTAATATACTTTTGAAATTAAAAACTTGTCTCACTTCAGTTCAGTTTCACCCCCCCCCCGCGCGGTAAAAATGGATATTTAAACGCTCTTGTAAAGTTAGTCAGAGAGTACAACGCTTATTACATATGTGTTCTATTCCTCTTTAAATATCTATTCCTACCGCGGTTGGGGGGGCGGGGGAGGAGGGATGAAGGTTTTTAAGGATGAAGCTGAACTAAAGTGAGATAATTTTTTTGTTTCAAACGTATATTACAAAGCCCTACAATCTCATAGTGATTCAAATATCCCCACCAGCAAGGGTTGAAAGTTGAATTATTATGCATCCCCTTCGGTAAGGGTGCAGCGTAGGGGATTTATTCCACGATAAGTTCAAGATATTTTCTCATAAAACTCTTAATTATAGAGATAAAGTATAAAATTTGGTTAAAACACCTACATACAAATTTTAGAATTCTTATAAATATAAGCAACTCTGAAGCTCTATATCGTTTTTAATAAACATTTCACAAAAAAGTAGTGTATATCAAAGTTGTGTAGAATTTTATAGTCTACAATTTCTGATAACAATATTTTTTTGTAAAATGAACCTATAAAAAGATATGATTGAAAAACTAACAAACCAACCAAATTTCTTTGGTTTTAAGGGTGGTACGGGGGAAGCACAGGGGGTGGGAGGTCGAAAACTTGGATTCTTAACCACCAGTTATTCTTTCATGACATGCAAAAAAAATTGGAACTACCTCTCGCAGGAAATGGTCCATTTTCAGTCTCTATTTCCTGGACTATTAAAGGACTGTATATTAATGTGCTAATTAGCACTTTTGCTCTGCGGAGAACCTCTGCCTGCTAAGCGATTAATAAATTTTGAAGTGGAGGACTAAATTGGCAATTAATTAGTAATATCTTCCTTGTCGATCTTGATTTTCTCATACTTTTGTGCTAGTTTCATTGATGTTTTAAGATGGAAGACAAATGCATATTTTCACATTTATTTCTTTCCATAAAAATCCAATATGCCGTCCATAAGAAATAAGAAAATAGTAACCTGAAAAGCCACGAATTTGAAGCACTCTGTACATATAATTTATCTGTTCATAAAGATTCAAAAATTTCAAGTTGGATATAAACAGTTTATTATACAAAAAAAATTATCAGTTTTGACTCCACCATCAATAAGATCTTGTCGAAGGCTACCGCATTCTCTTTTTCAGTACCCACTTCTGAGTCCTACACAGTCATATAAATGCGCCATTTTGGTGGATCTCTTATTGCTGTGACTGTAGTCCCGAAAATTTTGAGTGATATGGTAGGGGATGCAACAGGGTTTCTGCATAATAAAGGTGTTCAACCTCGCTTCATGAAAACGCTAACTTTTTTATTAAACTGGAAAGCTCTTTAGAAACAATAATTAACTGACCAACGGCTAGCTATATAAGACATTTTTTTTAGGATCTGGTTACACTCCGAACGAAAAAACCCTTGTTTTCAATTTTTGTTCACTAAAACTTGAGTTTTTTTGTTCGATTTGTAATTTCACATTTTTCTCTTATCTACTATTTATATTTTTTTATTACCCTAGGTCAAATGGAATGTGGATCTAATTTGGATGTATAAGAAAATTTCGTCACTTGATACGATCACTTTAATGTTGACAATGTTTCCTTAATAATCCAAAGTAGGGAGTGATGTTCAAAAGAAAATGCTTCGTTTTTTCACAGATTACTGGGCGAATTTATCCTGCAGTAACGAAAAAACGCCCAATCGTCCTTATAATTGTTTGTTTTTATATTAAACTGTCACCTTCAACTCTGCCAACGTAATTTTTCCACGAAATACACAATGGGTTTATTCTTTAGCCGGAGCTAATTAAATGTTTTTTATAATGAGACCTTACTTCCGAAATCTGACCTGTAGTTCCAAATTTTATTAAATTTGTTAATCTGTAAGGATTATTCTGGCTATTATACTGTAGACAAGAAATGTAGAAATGTGAAAATTTCGTGTGATGTTGGCAAAAAAAACAAAATTATACAGGGTGGCAATTTAAAAAGTGTGTGACCAGTACAAATCATTTAACTCCAACTACCTACCTTTTCCCCCTGCTCCACCACCAAATTTTAGATAATAATTCCAAATTTATTTAATAAAAATTTGAAATGTACATCTATTAATTTAGTAATTAATTGGAAATATGCAAATATACTACATTCAAGTAAAAAATTACGGTTGTGATTTCCTTACACAAATTAACAAGGGCTTACTATTAATCTTCGTATAATTCGCGTTAAAGTAATCTTAAAAATTGGAAATCTACTTATATCGCGCTTTGATACAATATCTATCACAACATTAAACAATTACGTGGCGTGACTCATGAATAATCGGCAATTATTTCACTTATGTCGAAGGGATGAACCACTGAGCAAAAATATGTACACCAGAATTCCAAAAGTGTAAAAGAATTCCAGAATTCCAAAAAAATTCATTAAATTCTCAAAAATTCAGTTGACTTCCAAAGGATTCCATTGAATTCCAATGACTTCAAAAAAGAATTCCAATGAATGAGAGTTGATAATGTTGTCAATATAGAGTTGTTAAAAAGGATTGATATTTGTTTAGGTGTCAAATTATGATGAGTGTTGTTAATTGTTATTCCGACTCTATGGGAAGAAAAATTACGTGCATCATGATTCATGAAACAATACATCGGGGGATAAGTGCGTATACAATTTTCGCTACCATAGAAATATAATTCGCAATTCAAAAATCAAAACACAATTTATAACACAATTCATTTGCAAAAAAATTCATTCAAAAGGAATTTTGACATACGGCAGTGGCAGTGGCACCCAAATGTAGAGTAGGCGTTTTGTCCAGTCAACTTTACCTTAACGCTTTGTAAATTCGGCAATTCCCTAATTGATTTTGGATAAAGAATTGCTTTAAAATACGTTTTCTGTAATTTTATAAACTAATTTTGAGGAGGGTCCCGCGAAGCGTTCATGAAGGCAATCCCTCTTCAATGTTAGGAACCTCTCCTAAGCAAACAGTGCTCTTTGTGATACGGAAGGTACTTTTGCTGAAATTTGAGTGTCAATTATTAGCAAATAGTTATGCAGATAACAAATTAAGTATATTCTCGTTTGCATTACCATTCAAGGGACGCTTTCATTCAAGAATAAAGTCATACCGAACATCAGCAATTTCTAATAAAATTATGCGTTGTGACCTTATTGTGGTAACCAAAGAACGTTAGTACTCTTGGTAAGTGCACAAATAAAGTTTCTATGAGCAAAAATGCCTCCATTTTAAATAAATTTCAGCATAATCATAAAGTATACCATGTAGAAGTGCCCCATCAAAACCACATCGATTTCTGAAAACTAAATGATTTGATATCATCTAAATTAGAAATTAATGAAGTAATTCCAGAATGTAGAAATGAACTATTTCCGCCAGTTTACAGGAGAAGAGCAATACACAGGAAAACAGGAAAACATGTCTTTTGTTAATCAACCATGTTCCAGTTTTGCTACGGATGGAGTGTCTCAAGGCACTACCCTTAGTGCAAATTGTTTACTTCTACAGCACACGAAGGCAGCATAATCATGAACCGTTGTATAAAATTAGTTAGTTAAGTAGTAAAAGCAATTTGTGCAAGATCGAAAAGTTTGCACGAAGTCATTCGCGCATATACACTTGCCGTCCGTGAATGAAAGTAGTAACGGGACGCTCACTTATGCAATGTATTACAGTTATGTGGAAGTTCATGGACCCCACGGTATTAATTCTCTCTTTTGCTCGCATTTAATCGGCGAAACCTCCATCACACTTCCACTCGGTTAAATTTGCAAGAATCTAGGACGCATCACAACCAATCGAATCAAGCCAAAACGGAATTGAACACAGCTCAATATTTACCGAAATTAAAAGTTTGCGAAATTATTTTTGATCAAACTCCACAAAATTTTGCAAGTTTATCAAATTCGGTTTGGGGAAGAAATAGTGTTTTGACATGGAAGAGGGAATAAATTAAATACGATTGCAACATTCTTGTCTTCTGGTCGAGGTTATCCACGGACAACGTTCTACTTACCTACACAGGCCCCACCATATCGTAATAATAGTAGTAGCATTGAACTTCATGTGTATTTCGAGGTTATCCATAGCGATAATTCACTATTTCTTTAAGGTAATTACCGCAATACTTATTAGCAGACGATCTACGTAACGCAACATCTTTTTATGCCTTCCTGTGTGAAAATCGAAGAAATCCTACGGGCCAGAAGACGTTTTGTACCCACATTTTTCTAATTAAAAATCCAGTTCCGCAAGAGTTTCCATTGATCTTCCATAAACGACCAGTTTTTATTGCCGCAGAATTAATTAAAGATTCTGTGAAAATTTACCCGTTAAAGTTCAACGTTTTTTGATTTCGGTTTCAATCCATGCTACAACCAGGAAGATTTCAGAAATCGCCCGCATATTTATAGTGAAATTCTTAAAACCCTCCGACTCAAACTAAAAAAAATATTTGCAAGGAGTTCTAGGTCAGTATTCAAATTTTAACACATCAAAACTACATCCCCATCCTTTATCTTGCTCAGGAAGGGAATTATGTCTTATTCCAAGCAAGGCATATTAGATAGCGGAGAACGTGCATTGCTTATAATGCGAATGAGGGGTTAGTGATCGGAAGAAGAGGAAGAATATCAAATTTATGTGTATCTCCTTCAGTTAATGAATGGTTCGAGAAACCATAGGAAGCATGACTATTATGTTAACGTTAATCGTGATTAACACTTGCACCAAATCGGTACAAAATTCTTGTTGCTTTGATCTGACCCTGATCGCACACAAAAAAAGATCTATACGTTTTTGTAGAATATGTGTCAAAGCGGTCATTCGGCGTGCCGGTGACTTGACAGTTCCTTGTAACCTTTCTATTTTTTCCATTGAAATAAAACGTATTGCTCTTCATTTCACGACCGAAGTTCATCGACCCAACAACAAAATCTGCAAGAATAAGTATGTGGTAGTAGAAGGATGCCATTTGCTTCCATAACCAGATTGCTAGAATATAACTAGACCACTAGAACATGAAGGTGACGTGCATGACGTCACGTTAATGTTACCTACATTAGAAGCTCCGGCCAATAACCTCCACACTTGAAAACGACAAGCCGAGGAAATCGAATGGAAATAATTTTTATGTTAACAACAAACTTCCCACAAACGAATAAAGGAAAAACGCCAACAATTGATAGTAAATCATTTTCGTCACGGTTACATTTTATGCCATAACAATAACAAGTGCAAATTTCAACTTTAGTGCCGAGACCGTCATTTCGGACACAATGACTTATATTACCAAATAAAACCCCGAAAAGGCTCTTAAGATGTTTTTGACCTCACCGTTTCGTTGCCAGCTTCAATTACCTACGCGTTAGAACAATAGAGTCGAAGAGAAATGGTATACGCCACACACCTGCCCACTATAATTTTCAGGTTGTCTCCCTAATGACTAGTTTAGGAAAAGGGTTGCATTTTAAAAATATAGGTCAAGCCGGAGACCAGATGCTTTGAGGGTTGTGATTGATAATTTACATTTCTTTCTTGCGGACTGCATCCCGTTAGATACTTTTTTAAAATTAAATTGGGGGTTAGTAGGATGCCCATCTAACGGTACCGCTAGCATAAGGATGGAATTACAAATTCTCCTAATTTATTTATATCGCATTTAAAGTTTAGGCATAACAAAGCGAACCTCAGGTAGTTTGCGAGGGATTCATCCTTGAAATGCACTTTCAAAAATGGCAAACAAGCCGTAAAAAAAGGTTTTATTTGAGCTTTTTTGTGCAAAAAATCTTACGTTACAAGCAAAGCGTTTTATTAGGGATCGCTTTATGGGCGGAAAAAGTACCGTTTTGGTTTCGACCGTTTTACGATGAATGTGCAGATTTTTTTTTGGTAAAGAAATGGTGATTCAAACTTCGCGTAATTCCTTTCTTATTTTTAATGGATTCTAAAAGTAGCGAGTGTTAATAAGATACATGATCGAGATTTCGTAGGAAGAGAAAGTTGGGTATTACAAATGCCGTAATAAATTGGGAGTTACAAAGTACGGTCATGCACAAGTGTTGCGAATTCATAGAAAACTTTAATAATCTGAAAAGTTTTTTGCATTAGTGTATTGTTATGATTATGATTCATTGGTTTGGTTACTTCAACAACTGTAACGCACAATTTTCAAGCACAAATAATTTAATTTAAACCTCGATTTGCTGAAACGCTGAGTGTGTTTGCTATAAAACTACCTACTACAAATAGTGTAAACGGACTTGGATATCTATAACATTCTAGTCTGACATAAGAGGTCCCTTTCCTGACCTGGGATAACCAAATAATCTAGGTAACGAGTCAAAAATTGGTTACGGAATTTAAATTAAAATAATTTTTAGCTTAGATCATCCTATCAATGAACGAAAGTTATAAAGGTCCCTGCACGTTAAACGAGAAGAAAACAATTTCTTACCCAATTATTTGCTGATAAGTACCTAAATGATTGGTTGAAATTGTAATTGCAAAGCAATTCCCTACAGGAATATAGGTCCCCACCTACTTACTCAGATTCAACCATTTATTTCTTTGGCGTTTATAAAATCTAATGCTAAAATCTAAAAATTACATGCGGAGGAATGGTGTCGTGCATAATGTTTCAGTAATGTTTTGTTCTGGTCTTAACGAGTAAGAATCAAGATAACACAAGAGTGGCATAAAGCAAGAATATTTCTGATCCAAAAATGTACACGAAAGAAGATCCTGCTGACAATAAAGCTTACAATTTTATTGCTTATTGATTAAATTTAAATGTATTTTTATTTCCGTGATCGATTATAATAAGAGGATCTACAGACGACCCTTCAGTTCCCAATTACAAGTAAAATCCCGTCCTGTTTTGAAAAGTCGTAATTTTTACAAAATTCGCTCCTACCTACGATGCAGTATTCGATTGCGGGGGTTGTAAATTTTGTTGTACGTCAAATACTTCTATTTCCTTGATCAATTATATTAAAAGAATCAACAAGTAACCCTTAAATTCCCAATTAGAAGTAAAACCCAGTCCTGTTTTCGAAATTCGTAATTTTTAGGAAAATTCGCTTTACTTACGTAGCAGTATACAATTGAGGGGGTTGTAAATTTGGTTGTAAGTGAAATATTTTTATTTCCTTGATCGATTATAATAAGAGGATCTACAGACGACCCTTCAGTTTCCAATTACAAGTAAAATCCCGTCCTGTTTTAAAAAGTCGTAATTTTTAAGAAAATTCGCTTCTACCTACGTTGCAGTATTCGACTGAGGGGGTTGTAAATTTTGTTGTACGTCAAATACTTCTATTTCCTTGATCAATTGTATTAAAATAATCAACAAGTAACGCTTAAATTCCCAATTAGAAGTAAAACCCCGTCCCGTTTTCGAAATTCGTAATTTTTAGGAAAATTCGCTTTTCTTACGTAGCAGTATACGATTGAGGGGGTTGTAAATTTTGTTGTAAGTGAAATATTTTTATTTCCTTGATCGATTATAATAAGAGGATCTACAGACGACCCTTCAGTTTCCAATTACAAGTAAAATCTCGTCCTGTTTTGAAAAGTCGTAATTTTTAAGAAAATTCGCTCCTACCTACGTTGCAGTATTCGATTGCGGGGGTTGTCAATTTTGTTGTACGTCAAATACTTCTATTTCCTTGATCAATTATATTAAAATAATCAACAAGTAACCCTTAAATTCCCAATTAGAAGTAAAACCCCGTCCCGTTTTCGAAATTCGTAATTTTTAGGAAAATTCGCTTTTCTTACGTAGCAGTATACGATTGAGGGGGTTGTAAATTTTGTTGTAAGTGAAATATTTTTATTTCCTTGATTGATTATAATAAGAGGATCTACAGACGACCCTTCAGTTTCCAATTACAAGTAAAATCCCGTCCTGTTTTAAAAAGTCGTAATTTTTAAGAAAATTCGCTCCTACCTACGTTGCAGTATTCGACTGAGGGGGTTGTAAATTTTGTTGTACGTCAAATACTTCTATTTCCTTGATCAATTGTATTAAAATAATCAACAAGTAACGCTTAAATTCCCAATTAGAAGTAAAACCCCGTCCGTTTTTCGAAATTCGTAATTTTTAGGAAAATTCGCTTTTCTTACGTAGCAGTATACGATTGAGGGGGTTGTAAATTTTGTTGTAAGTGAAATATTTTTATTTCCTTGATCGATTATAATAAGAGGATCTACAGACGACCCTTCAGTTTCCAATTACAAGTAAAATCTCGTCCTGTTTTGAAAAGTCGTAATTTTTAAGAAAATTCGCTCCTACCTACGTTGCAGTATTCGATTGCGGGGGTTGTCAATTTTGTTGTACGTCAAATACTTCTATTTCCTTGATCAATTATATTAAAATAATCAACAAGTAACCCTTAAATTCCCAATTAGAAGTAAAACCCCGTCCCGTTTTCGAAATTCGTAATTTTTAGGAAAATTCGCTTTTCTTACGTAGCAGTATACGATTGAGGGGGTTGTAAATTTTGTTGTAAGTGAAATATTTTTATTTCCTTGATCGATTATAATAAGAGGATCTACAGACGACCCTTCAGTTTCCAATTACAAGTAAAATCTCGTCCTGTTTTGAAAAGTCGTAATTTTTAAGAAAATTCGCTCCTACCTACGTTGCAGTATTCGATTGCGGGGGTTGTAAATTTTGTTGTACGTCAAATACTTCTATTTCCTTGATCAATTGTATTAAAATAATCAACAAGTAACGCTTAAATTCCCAATTAGAAGTAAAACCCCGTCCGTTTTTCGAAATTCGTAATTTTTAGGAAAATTCGCTTTTCTTACGTAGCAGTATACGATTGAGGGGGTTGTAAATTTTGTTGTAAGTGAAATATTTTTATTTCCTTGATCGATTATAATAAGAGGATCTACAGACGACCCTTCAGTTTCCAATTACAAGTAAAATCCCGTCCTGTTTTAAAAAGTCGTAATTTTTAAGAAAATTCGCTCCTACCTACGTTGCAGTATTCGATTGAGGAGGTTGTAAATTTTGTTGTACGTCAAATATTTCTATTTCCTTGATCGATTATAATAAGAGGATCTACAGACAACCCATCAGTTTCCAATTACAAGTAAAATCCTATCCCGTTTTATTTTATTTTTGTTTTTACTTTTATAGAATAAAGTTGAAGATGATTTCCAATGTGGAACATTTTAGAAGTAAAGCGATAAATCTTAAATCCGCAAATTGTGCGATTTAAATCGTTATGGTAAATATTGCGCCCTTTTATACTTAAAATTGAAATATCTGAATGGTTTTCTAAGAAGATTCTTAGAAGTACCCGAAAATATTCCTGTTTCGGGTAGAATGCGCCACCGTGTATTACCATAAAAATGAGAAGTATACATCACAGATGTTTACTATTTTAATTGACTTCAAGAAATGCGATCATAGGCACAATGAGAAAGAAAAACTGATGAGGCACCTTTTATACCCAATAGTGGAATAAATACGCCAAGCTTTCGATTTAAAAGAACTGAAATTAGTGGACGGATGGCAGCCATCCGATGATGAAATGATTTACGTTTATTGCAGTTAGTTACATAAGAGAGTTGGAACACGACTGACTGCTAACATGACTAAAGTTACTTAAAAAGACTGTTAACAATCGAACAGTGACTGATCTGCACGTAAATAAATAATACTACGAACTAATGAATGTGCAACAAAGAAAATGACTTAACGTTAATGGGGTTCTCATTGAGTAAGTCCATCAGGATTACTGAATTCTGAAGAACGGATGTTAACTACAATCCCTACTGCGAACCGTCGCAGAAGGGCCTTTCCTGAAACTACTTAGATTGTCTGATGAGCTGTACAGAACATAACATGACATTTCGTCTTCTTCTCTTCGATTAATGTTGTTGCATCGTATTGTTTTTATCCACATTTAGGGCATTTAAAATCAAGTCCACCCCTTTTTTACCTTCACTCTTAAAAGAGTATTACATGTCAATTTGGACGCTAGCCATCAATCACTACTTGATACTTTGACATATACCTGGCGTCGCCGCCTCATCTCAGGATTTAGTCAACTGTCGTGGGGATGCGTCCCTGGTAGGCACCTATCAGGGGCGGTTCACCACACCACTACTTTGTTGGCATCGCGCTGGGCCGCGACATGTGCCAAACAAACAACTTTGTGGATGGGGAGGTTACGGCCACAGCTTCGCCACTGGAATATCTGCCTTAGAGGGAACTCTGCTTTCTGATGATAGCTTCGTCTCCGGGCGTTCATTATTTTCCGATGCTCTTATCCTTTGGTATCGTTCCCTTCCCTGTTTTCCCCCGCGTTCCTCCCCTTTTTATTGTTGTCCTGTTCCCGCGCTACTTTCTGTCCCCTCTTCCTCCTCCTCTTGGCTACTTGTGCTTATGTCTGATTATTCCTCCACCTCCAGTATTCTTCTGTTACTTTTATTAATTTCTGATTTAATTTTCTGCTTGAGCTTTTTGAGCTTGTACTGGAGGTACTTTGAAATGGTCAAAGATAACCAATCTAACTATAGGTAATTTATAAGGCTTCTCCCAGTAATCTCGTAAATTTTAAATAAATAAAGCCAAAGGCTTGCATAATCACCTTACCCAGTTTTGCCAGATACTGATTTTGGATTTTAAAAATACTAATGTCTTTAAAAAAAATTAAAAAAATTGAATTTGAGTTTGACAAAGAAAACGGAGAAACTACATCGTGGCCCAAAAAGAAAAAATCGTAGATACAGAAACCTTTAGATACCCAATGATTCTTCAATCCAATCACCGTGCAGTCGCTCGACTGAGACTGCATTTATCATGTTAAAAATTGCAAAATTGGTTAAGGTGTCTGTGTAAGCCCAATATCTTCATCACATTCATACAAGGGGCATTCAATAAGAACTCATGTTACAGAAAATTAAATTAGAATGAATAACGGAATTTATTGATCTGGAGCTCAAACTTTACAGTCGCATAGCTCCTCACGGAATTTATACACAAAATTGGAACAACTAAACCCTGCACTTCTCGTGAGGTTATGAACTCACAAGTCTTTGAAACCTTGAAATTCAACCTCTAAAAAGCATTATGCGGGTCACTCTGTAATTGGGCCGTGGACGTAAGCCTGTTGAGGACCTAGAACAAGAGGGATAATAAATAAAAATAAAAAAAATAAAAATAACGCTTTAGTCTTTTTTAGGAGAAACCTGTTGGTAGGTATAGTTTTGAAGTTTTGGATTTCAATAAAAGCTTTAGATTTACAACGGAATTGGATTGACCTTTAGTTAACAATCTATACTTTTACTTCCGTGTTCCTCTAGAAGTATAAGAAGTTTGGTAATCGTCCAAAAGTTTGAGATAATGTCGGATTCCTGTTTAATGATCCCTGAAACGTAGAGAAAAGTGATTTCCGCCATGACGTCCGTACTTATGTGTGATTCTGTGTTACGTTATCTCATCAACGTATGAATTGATTAGGGGTGAGATTTTGGGTGAATGTCAATGTTGCGCTTAGGACACGAGTCGTATTGATTTTGGTTGCGCTCAGATCAGTACTTCTTGCTACATAAATGGAAGAGGAAGGTCGTTGCCATGATTAC
Organism: Photinus pyralis; assembly: GCF_008802855.1. Classification (NCBI taxonomy): domain Eukaryota; kingdom Metazoa; phylum Arthropoda; class Insecta; order Coleoptera; family Lampyridae; genus Photinus; species Photinus pyralis. The sequence goes on from NW_022170403.1 coordinate 25,692,615, forward strand.
TTCTATAAACACTGTTCCTCCAATAGTGCACTGCGTTAACTAAAAATTTAGAACGCATCCAATGCGGACTGTTGGGTTTCCAAACAGGATATTTGTTCTTGAGAAACAAAAATGAAACAGAGGCAATCGATTTTGTAATTTAGATAACGTATGCCCCTGCGTATGCCAAACCCTTGGGCCTAAACTTGGTGAAGCATTATTGAAATACTCAAATGTACAAGACATTTTAATTTGAAGGGTGCAGGACAACGGAAATTTCCCTGTTTAACAATAATTCATTACCAACGGATAGTAATTCGTCGCAAGATCGCGAATAGCGTGAAAAGGTCAGTTACGCTTTTCCCTCATCAGCTTTCAATACAAATAAAGAAAACGGTGTCTTATTGAATCCGTTCTGTTTCGTTCTGGTTTTTATCAACACCTTTACCTTACGGTTTACCTTTCGCCCTCAATTCGCAACAGTATTTCAAGTCGGATGCGAACTTCACCTACCTTTCGGCATCCTCTCTCTTTTGCAGCGCCGTCAACGTCCGCGAGTAACATACCTCTTAGCCTTTCGCGAAAAACAAAGCGTAACACATTACGCGTAAAAGTTCGACGACCGCAGTTTCACATAGACACAATTTGTTGGTATTAGCTCTTGACACTGGCAACTTTTTGAGGGTCAGTGCCGTCCATTTAATATACGGCAACTTCCCGAATACCATTCGCAATTTATTATAATTCTGAGGTCTTCGGTCTTTCGCGACCTTCCAGCGAGAATGAAAGGATAAACAATCGGCCATCGAGTTCGCCGTCTCATCTGACTAATCAAGTAACCGCACATCGCGTACATACCTTCTTCAAGTGTGATTAAAATTTCGTTTTGCCATTTAAAGAATTTTGGCATTCCAATAAAATTTCCTCATTAATTTCCACCTCGGTTCAGATAGTGAAATATGTCTTAATAGCTTGCTACCTTAACGGCATTCTTGAATTTTGATTCTTCTCCAAAGCAAATCAGGCACGCTGGTTATTTGTATTTTGAAACATTTTACAGTGTTCAGTAGCTGATGATTACTCTTAGTCCAAAGGGTCCATGCAATTGACTTTAGTTACAAATATTTCAAAGGATGAAAATGGCCAACGTACAGTGGTTTATATACGTAGGCCGTTTATCTTATTGGCACCCCTTGGTAATTGGAATAATATACAGTCTAGACATAATGTTTTATGTAACTAAAGTGAATATTTAGCAAAAAGATTAAGTCCTCAAGTACTTATTCGATTTCTTGATAACTACCACTGCCAATCTAGTAGTAATCATTGGGCAGGCCTTTGACGTCAGGAGATCTTCACCTCATCACCGCATATCCTTCTCTTCCCTTCAACTCGCTGATCATTCTCATCCTTCTTCTTCCTCGCCTGGGATTCCCTTCACACTTCCTTTCAACACAGGTTGATATAACCTTTTTTGCTCAAAATTTGACAGTTTCTTGAATTTTTGTAAAAGAAACTAAATCGTATCGGCAGCTAAGTTTTGAATTCTGGCACAGACTAAGACATCTTCAGCTGTCAATTTTTTTAGGTACTTTATCGAAAAAAAGAAAGTACACCATAAATAATTATGTGACAGTGCAAGAGGTCCCACCTCAATTCAAAACTGCCGATGCGATTTAGTTTCTCCAAAAAATTCCAAAGACGGTCAAATTTTCCATATCGGAAATAGTAAATAGTGCAATATGTGACACCCCTAATGTCTTCCTCTTGTACCAGCGCATAATTTTGTCGCTTTTGATTAAGAAACCCTCATTTTCCCCCAGGAAAACAATTGTATCAATTGATCAATGTTTCGTAATGAGAACATCGTATTCTTTATAAAAAAAACAGTTACAACACTTAGCGTAACACGTGAGTATTTTGTCTGTATGTACGTTACCCCTTGTACCAATATGAGATTTCTTTGTTTTGTTTTTCCTTGGGAAGTCATCCCCATAATTGAACTCCTACAAGATTTCGAACTTTTCTTTATCTCCAATAAGGTCGGTTTTATATTTGAGGACCGATGCTTCTACTTTTGTAATTTATAGCTGGAATTTTTGAGTCAGAAAACCTGGAAGCCTGACCTGTAATGGACCCCCAAAGGCGCCAGTTAGTTAATAGAATCGCCCCATTTCTGTCCAGGAAAGTTTGTCACTTCCAGCTCGAAAATGTTGGGTTGGGATACATGGATATGACCTAAAGATCGATCTGTCTTTGTTATTTGGGCCCATTTTGAGTTCGAAACCGCAGTGCATCACTTCATATGTGAACATGTGGCTTAAGGGGTGAGTTCGTCTATGGCGTCTCCACATTTCCGTATTTGAAAAAACAGGATGTGTTCTTTCCGTGAAATTTTGTCACGTTTGGTACAGCGAAGCCCGTAACAAAATCGGTACGTATCCAACTGTTTCATTCTTGTAATCCGTTTTTGGAAATCCGAAGTACCTACGGGATACTACTGACACTGTTGGAAAAACCAAACCAAAAATACAGTTTTAGGGTGCGATTGGCCTCTGTGGTAGTTCGGTTAATCGGATTGATACTCGAAATTTAATCACATCGTATCTTTTTCGGTAGCGCTTTTAGTCCAGAACTAACAAAAGCGCAAACACTTAATTCCTAATGTTCTTAAAAGCTCTAATATCATGTAATCCCAATGTATGTAGTTGGTTTTCAGCAAGCAGCAAACAATTCAATGTTTATATACCTACTTTAATATTAATATCATTGGTAATATGTATAGCAATATTTCCAGGTTCTTCTGTTCTTGCCGCTTGCGTATAGTTTTGGGTTGTCACTTTGCATAGCGATTTCGATTCTGTGGAAATCTGGAAATGATTTTCCTTTTAACCTATTCTTGTATCTAGTTTAGTATGGCAACATTTCAACAGCAAAAATATTAGTTTCTTTGTATAAGGCATTTGCATTTTGTGGGAAACTGTTTGACAAAAAAACTCTTACCTCTAAACTAAAATATCTTTATTAATCTATGTCTACGTAACCCAAAACAACATTTAGAGGCATATCCCGATCCGTATTCTAATCCTACGTTAATAGTTACCATCTTAATCGAAAAAAATACTTTCCTAAAATTTCGGTAACGTATAACCCCTATGAAGAGAAAGGCAAGTCTTAGAAATTTTCTACATAAAAATTTCATTTTTGATGCACAGTAAGATGGTTTCAGTATCACAAAAAATCTGGCAACCGTAAAGAATGCGGCGGCTACTGTGTCCTTTAAAATTTTTACATAATTATAAACATATAATCATCAATAAAATGGAGGTTCAATGACTTATGACAGCATCAGGAGAATCTCAACTTAACCACAAGTAAATATAAAAATGCAATGACTTGCACAACTTTCAAATCGTTTAGAGGAATTTAAATGCAATGTGCATCTCGAAATGCAGCCTCAATGGTACCGAACAAAGGAATAACGGCATCTTGGAAGAAGCTAAACTGAAAGAAAGTCCCTAATTTTCGGGTGCAGCTTTCTAGGATTTAGCGTCGTAAATCAATTCTATCATTAGCAGCACACTTTCTGCGGTTTATGGTTAACCACCCTCTGGTTCCGTACGCCCTTAACGCATTGACCTAGTCTTTACATTTAAAATAGACTCGTAAATTATGCGAAACGTGCTGGAGACTTTAATGGTAGGTTAGACAAGATACCCGATGAGTCAAGACGCGTTTCCGGAAGAGAAAGCCTTTCGACGATTTATCAGAAGTCTTGCGTTGTATCATTGGGTAAACAAAAAAAAAATTAGTAGCGTCGAGGATGCTGTTGGTGCAACGACGAGTAAGAGTAATAACCAGCATCACATCTTCGAGGTAAGTCAGAATTCGGAGGTGAACGACCCGATTTCCCGTTAAGCGTACTTCCAACTATCACCGTATGGCGCTCACTTAGAGGAAAACCATCAGGGTCAAGTTTAACTTGGTGCGATGGATGGTTAGTTTGAACACGCTTGCGAAGACGGAAGAGTGTAGCGATACGTTTCCTAGTGACTTTACCACGCGGTCTTAGCAGGTGGTTCGATCCCTAACTATAAGGTGACTGCGAACACTTAAAGTGATTAATATTATTAGACGTTTTAAGGATTTAAAGACCTTTAGTGTTACAAATTTAGTTCTTGTGAACCTGAGGATTATTGTGTTGTTCCTTTATTAATATTAGTGCAGGTGGATTAAGGATACACTTGGATTATTGCTCTTCGCAGGTTAGTCAGATTGCTGGTCGGTGGTGGGTAGCATTAACTCTAGGCGTCGCGACGCTTGATGCGTGTTTTGCCGGTCATTTAAATCGACCCCTTACATTGAAAGTAACGGTCCCCTGTCGGAGCCTTGAGTTACACTTAAGATATTACCATAAGTAATTCGAACCCTGTGATGGGGTAGTGAAGACGAAGACATTACAGAAACAAACAGTAAAATAAAAAGTCAATGGTGATGATACGTATGCGGAGGTTCATCGAACTTCACTGTCATACTGTATATCGTCCTTGCGTCACATACACGTAAAGCGCAGGGTCGCTAAACCAGGAACCCGTTTCCCAAAAATATAATTTTATTGAAAAAGTAATTCCTGTATTTACTAAAAAAAATGAAAAAAACGTTTAAAAATTGACCGCACTTGACCCTTTTTCCCTTGTTAGATTGCTAATAATATTCTAACATTTTTTATGTAACATAAATATTAGCACCTAAGTTAATTATTTAAAGGGAGCAGCTAATTGGCACTTCCTTTCATTAACTACCTACAATAAATGACTAAATAAATTAATTTTTCTTGTTTTATTAAAACGTATTCAGATTTGCTGAATTAAATTTGCCCGAGTACCGCCTCTCTTGTGTTGATCAATTTGAAAACCTCGAGCGTGAGCTTTTAGTACCCCCGACGGAGCGTTCTTCCTGTAGAAAGATTGAGTCAAACTTTATCGTAATGTCATAATTCATTAGCCATTCTTGGGACTCCCAAAACGCATGTAGATATTTTTCAAAAAACAAGACACTGATTCATTTTTGTGTTAATATAATGAGTATTTTCCTTCTTCCCTGTACACTTTTGGAATTCTTTAGTTTATACAAAGCCAGAAGATTTACGAACTTCGTTCAAAGTACAAAGGTTGTCTGTGTTTGTTTGGGGTAGGTAAATTTAGTCATTCTGCACCCTATTCAGCTATTTTGATTTTGTACAGCATGTTAGTTATAAAAAGGAAGCAATAAGCCACAATAATATATTGAAATATCGAAAGCGTTTCGTCAGCAAAGTTGTCATCATCAGCGAATAGGTTTAGTTGTTCGCTGATGATGACAGCGTTGCTGTTGAAACGCTTTTTTATTATATTATTGTGGTTTATTGGTGTTATACTTTTTACAAGATCAACGACCAAAGGGGTTCCAGTGCTTCGCAGCATGCTAGGTCCAGCAAATTATGTACAAACTCAATACAAATCCAAAATGTTCTTAGAAAGAAACTTTGTTCTACTTTCAGTTGTCGCTTTGCATGGAATCTTGGTCTGGGATTCGTCTCGTCTTTTCCATTTCATTCTGTCTCCTTCTATATGAGACTAGCTTTACCAGCATGAGTGTATCCGTTATCAACCTTTTTATTGGTCATTCAACTCTTTTGTGGGGTCTTGGTATCTACTGTAAGACATGTTTTGTAAAATCTTTGTTTGTTCTTTGTCCTTGTATTATATTTTATTATTCAATTTGTACTTCCTCGTTTTATTTGTAGTTTTTATTAAAACCATGAAAACCTGGAAGCTGAAAGCACATCTGTCTGCCAAAACTAATATCGAACGTTCAATAGAGCCATTTATTAACGTATTCAAAATGTTAGACAATGCTAGAGCGAATTTCGATTCCCGTACTGCAAGTCAATCGAGGAGAGAGTATTCTTTATTTCTATTTTGCTTTTATTTTTAAGTGTTTGGGGTTTCGGACAATCTCTATCACTCAATATAACTTAAAAAACTCGCATTCCCGAGCTCGGATTCGAACCAGGAACCTTCTATCTCGAATTCTATGTTGGTTACAAACTAGACCAGAGCCGCTTAACGGATTAAATAGCGGGTCAATCGGACGATTCAGACATTTTCGGCGGGCCACTGACGACGATTCTTATTTTAGTGAGGTACTTTTAGGACCTTTTAGGCAATCAAAAATGCAATTCTTTCAATAGGCTTCGAGAAACAGAATCTTTTCTTCTCGGTGTCACAAAACGAGCGAACGCGGTGGGGGCGGGGGAGTTGGTGACCACACGCAAGGTACTTACTTTTCGCGACAAGCAGAACTTTTTGAAATTTGGCGGGAAGATTAAAACCTTCCTGCGCAGACGCGAGGGCAGATGGGTCCGCGTGCATGCGAAAATTGACCCTTCCCCACAACTATTTGGGAATGCGAATTCAGTTTAATGTGCCATAATGGTCCAGTGACAAGGAATATCGACTTGCGACCGGTTCGATTCTTTGCATGAAAGGCTTTTTTAATATTTTTTTTTACAAAAATGCGCATCCCGATTGAACGAAGTTGGACATTAAATCATTTGTAGGTTTAAAATTGTCCTCTCTATTCTTTTTGAAAAGCAAATTTGTACAAAAATGCTGCGGATTGTGGAGTTTTCCGAAGGGATAATAAACGCGTCTTCTATTTTCGAATATGCCGGCCTGATAATGCCAGGTTTGATGCACATAATTAATTTTTGTTTAGATGCACATATTTGTTATTTGTATTGAACTATGAATATGACAATATACAATGTGGAATATTTTGGAAACGAATTTCATCATAAAGATTTGTTTCCGATGTGAAACTCTGGATGGGATTAAAATTGTGTTATGGTAACTGATGAGAAATACAGCTACAAATACAAATAATTAAGCAATTTGTCCAGCAAATATCATGCATCACGCATACTACGAATTATAGCCGATTTTCAAGAAGATCAAGCAACTGCAAATACCATTACGACAATCTACATAGCAAAATTCGTTGGAAGGTAAAATATCATAGGAAATTGCACGGAATGGCTACATTAAGTTTATCAGCGATCACTAAACATTTCTGCTATACTTCATATTATGGCGATATCAATATAGATCTCATTTTCTTGTCGTATACCTGGTAGAAAACCGTTTGTTTACGCGTTCGCCACTGTATGTACCCATCAATTAACAAACATAAACTACCTGTCAAAAGGGTGAACCGCAAGGGCCCACCCAAGCATTCGCATTTTGACAATATTCAAAAATCTTCCACTATACTCCACAGAATCGGTATCCTTTGCAAATAATTCCCCGAAACCTACTTACAAACCACTACAACAATACTTTCGTCGTGACAGCTGCCCCATTTGACTACCAAAACCTTGGAATTTACGGATCAGGTAGAAAATTTCATGTACAGTTACTTGATTAGTGTATTATATCACCGTTAGACGTAATTTGTGGATAAAGGTCGACATGGTGGTATTAAGGATGTGGGCAGCGGCAGGTGATATAATTTATCATCGACTACTTATAGAATAAGGGTTCGTATACACCGAAAGCTTTTAGGGTACCGTTAGAGACAAATAAAGGAGGACCGCGGGCAATTTCACCGACTTATCTCTAAGTCAATTAATGAATCACAAATAAAAGTATTTATCATTATTCTTAGAGTAATTTACGATGTATTAGTAACAAAATCTTCTAAGGAATACACGAGGACATTGAACTAAAGTGTCCTACTGTCCTACTTATACGCAAAAGAAAAGTTACGCGTTTGAAGTTTAACATTCTAGAAGTTTTGTTACATCATACGGAATTTTCTAGATTACCTGTACCGTTTCTTTGTCGGAAAAGCTCATTTCCATTGGAAGGGTTGACGTGCGTAAGCGAAAGATATATGCTGCTGTCTTATTCCATTCTTAATCCCTAGAGAGTTTGCGTACGTCTGACCATTGGGGTATTTCTATGCAAAAAACTTACCGTTGAAATAATACTAACAGTTTACAATCTTAACTGTTCATTTCAGTGAGCAGGTACGCTAACTATAAATTCCATTGACTGCTGCTTCGAACCTGTAAGCGCACCCATTTTTTTTATAGAAATTTGGAGGAACCATTGACGCAACAGGTAGCGAAAAACGTCTTTGTATCTTTTACTTTGCTTCTCATTGCGTTTACTCCACTTTTTACCTTATGCTGTATGTTGACGGCTTAGTTTTCCTGATATTTCGTCCATTTTATTGATATGTGCCCAATAAATCGCGGTATTCCACGTTAAATGATCGGCGGTTTTCCAAAAAGATAGCCCCTAAAGTTCTGAAATGGCGTGTTTCGAACGTACGAAATTTAAAACTCTTTTTCAACTTAAAACTTTTACTAGTCGTTTAAATTGCATGACTTTTCTACCACGACCGTAGCTAACTTTTCAAAATTAATAAAACTACGTTCAATAATTTCACTTGTGCGAAGATAGTTGGCAGGATTTAGCTGTTTTTAATGTAATGTTATATTTAGTTCTATTTAATGATATTTTTCAATACACACTCTTCCAAATATGGACACTAGCTGCAGTTTTTATTTGTACAAAAAAGTGTGACGCTGTTGCCGTCTTGTCGGCAACGTGCTGAAGTGCAAATGGGGCCATGTCTGCAGTCGCCATCTCGCGTCCTCGATATACAGTAGGCCCGCTACACTGTGATATGTTGAATGGTGTTGACTGTTGAACAAAACACCCCTAAACTCCACAGTGCTTTTTCTGATTGACTTGCACATCATTAAGTTGGAGGGGACATATCCGAGGCTGCTTCCTGCAGGAATAAACAATCTGAAATCAAATTCTGGTTGAAAAGAAGGCCATTCGTTATTGTACCATCGTCTCTATTTTTCAAAGAGTTCATTCGAGAGCAGACGGTGGTTGCAGAGAAGTTTTGTGGAAGATTTAAGTCTATGATTGTAGTTTGTAGTGGAATTGTCTAGATAGGCACAGAGTCTTTTACATGACATACGTTTATATAGTCTAAGATTTAATGCTTTTCATGTGAAGCTGAAGCACAGTCTGGAAAAAACTTCTCCAAGGTGCACTTGCAATGCAACCTACGGAACTTTTCCTTACATGACACGTTTACAATCCGATGACCTCAGTTTACCAAATTACTGTTGCATTATAGATGCGGCAAAGTGATGCAACGTATTCACAAAACAAATTATCTTCGATCATTATTTCATTCATGTATTCTATTCATTATGTTAAACGTGAAGTGTGCACGTTTTATGAGCTGCCAAATTTATCTACGTGTAGGCTAAAAGGGCCACTCGAATCGGGCAATTCGCATTCAAAAGTTAAGCGGATGTCCTTTCCGAGTGGTACTACAAATTTTAATTTTTATTAATGAGATTGTATCGTCGAATTTAAAAACTATTATATTCCTTTAGCTACTCCGGAAGGTATCTTTCGTGCTACCAATATAGTAAACGTGTATGAGCTTATCGAGTACCAAGTATAAGTACAATAAGTGTTCATTTTCTCGTGCCTCATTTCCTTACACCAATTAAATCGTTTCTGGAGCTTGAAAGACTAGTTTCCATATATTTTACCAATATCTGGATTCAATTCACGCCTAAAACCGTACTATTTCACCGCTGCCATAGCTCAACATTTTGCAAAGGTCCTATTCCAGGACAATGTGTCTCTAAGCGATGGCGCGACACAAAATATTCTTTCATTCTTCAATTTGTTGATTCTACCTAGACAAAAAAAAGTTGTTTTTATTTTTTATTTCTTTATTTTTTGGCCTTTATTCTTAAGTTATTGGGGTTTCAGTCCAGAATTAAACAAGAAAGACAAATTTTGGCACTTTTGGGAGGGTAGTTCGCGCATACATTTTGGAGTACTAGTTTATTTGGAAAGACGTTTCTTTTAGATTGTTCTACAACCGTATTTCTTTGCATACTTAAGGTTACAGCCTGAAATTCTCATTAGTGTTTCGTGTTTTCCATTTTTAAATCAATGTCCAACTTGAACAGAAGAATATACATCATAAAACAATCACAGGAAAAGTGGGTTTCCCTTGAAAGTCATTAAAACAACTCCATACAACGTGCTTTTCCCTTAAAACCTTAACTCTGACTAGAAAAGAAGTAGAGAAATGACCCATGTGCCCAAGTCCAAACGACCAACTGTTATCAGTAGTTATCAGAATCGTACCAATGTCTCTCACCAACGAAGCAACCCAGGAAGAACTTAATTTCGAAACTACCCAGTATTGAGTTGTTACACGTCCTACTTACCATTGACAAAATACCAGTACCAATTTGTACGATTATACTCACGTCCATATCCCAAGCCAAAGACACCCTCAAACTAGAATATCTGTTAAACTGTAAAATTACAGTTAAAGCCAGGAAGAAACCACTACATATTCCGAGACACGACACGAGATATTCCCACAATGTCATAAGAAGTATTGTGCAGCGAAATCTCGGTACCAATGCAATGAGGACCATGAGTTAAATCAATATGCGAAAAAACCTATCAGGTTACCGTGGATGCCCACAGTTTCTTCAGAATGAACGAACACAAATAACCAGATCCAGACAGCCTTAACATTACTCTCATGTCCCAGCTGGTAAGAGCTATTGACAAATAGTAACCCCTACTACCTTCCCACATACGTCATCGGATCCCCCGCTTGGGTTATGTAACATAGGCGAAATTTCTAACCCCAATCTTTAAACAAGCATCACGGAAACTCACCTAAGTGAGGGCGAACTGCTTAAAATAACTGGACATCATATAGTAATACGCTACGACAGAACGTCCCAATATGCCTGGGGAAGCGTGACTTTATTCATTAGACAGAAATGATCATTTTCCATACTAAACAATCCCCGATGTGATGGCTTTGAGACGGTTTTTAATTGGTGTATAAAAAATGATTTTATAATCCTGACAAATGATCAAACGCCCACACTAATCATGGGCGATCTATGTAAATAGTAAAAATACCTTCTGGGGATACCGGACAAACAACTCTAAGCGGTGTTCTTCTTAACAGCATTGCCACGAACCACCAGTTAGAGATATTGGCTCCAACAGAACAGTGGGATACCCACTTTCGACTTCCCGCTCACCCGCTAAAAACTCTCCACAAAATAGTATTCCATTTTTGGGACACGAGAAAGAGAGACCACGATTCGAGCTTTAAGAAACCTTTCGGCGCCCGAAGTCTATTACCCCTCGAACCGCGCGAAAGGTGGTTAATTTCGTTCGCACAAGAAAAAAAAACAAAAATTTCGTCACGCAAGAGGATCGACGACACCCATTTGAAATTGAAATTGCTAATTACACGGTCTCGTTAGGTACACGTACTTTCCTCGTCTTTCTACAAGCGTTCTTTTACGGGCCCTCATTTGCAACTAGCCAACTACAATATTCAACCCTTGGTTAAGATTGAGATATTTCCCCGAGAAGTGGAAACCTGCGCCCATATTAATGTTTCCCTAACATGGAAAGAACGCTAAGGATCACGGCAAATATCGCCCGATCAGTCTGCTCCCCACCATTTCAAAGTTACTGGAGAAAGTAATTATGCACAGGTTAAATATGTCGTTAGCCCCGAACGATATCCCTCCATCACAATTTGGATTCAGAAAGAAACACTTGGCCACCACCTCGGCCACCACTAACCAACTACAAAGGGTCTCGGAAATTATCGAAAGGGGGTACGACTGTACGAGCTAAAACAATATACAGGCATGTCTTTCATTGACATTACAAAAGACTTTGATAAGGTATGAATAGACAATTTCCTCTATGGTATATACTATTTCCTCTACCAAAAATCTATATGCAGGAGTACCACAAGGAAGTATCCTTGGTCCCATTTAATATACATATACACTCAAGACCTACCCCACCAAAACATTGGAGAATTAGCTACGTATGCAGATGATACAGCGCTGGTAATACAAAGTGGCAGCATTGAAGAATTACTTAATTAACGTCTTATCATTTTGAGGGTGCAGAAAATGGGGCTAAAAAGACATTAATATGTCATGTAAATTTATATTTTCATCCCAACTATGTACAACAATGATTTTTTAGTCACAAAAAGAGACAACTTTGCCCGATGTAACCTACACTGTTACGGAGACCCCATTGGTGAGCCACAAAATGAAACCATCCTGTACACAGACTCTCGAATAATTTAATAACAATTTTGAGTTGCGATTGGAAAAAATCATTATGACCTGCATGACAGCAAATTTCTGGGAATTCTGACCAATTTCGACTCACAGATAAAAAATTTCTTCAAAATAATTCCCACCGCGACATTTTCAGGGTAGAACAAAAATAGAAAACTCGAAGGTGTTTGCCCAAACGCGTGTGCACCGCTCTCGCTATTATAATTTCTGGGAAGCACTTTTGAAGACATACATAAAAAATTACGCATTTTTCTCATCATTCTCACTATCTGCAGGTATTGGAACGTATAAACTTAAACTTTGTCCGTGATGAAGGCGTAAATTCGACAACGCTGAGGATAGAATTAATGTCCAAGGGGCGCTTTTCAGACTGAATTAATGAAAGATTTTCTTGTTAAGCGTTATTTGGGTTTGTATAGTTGGGAAAGGGGGACCAAGAAGATCGGAACAAAGGTGGAAACAGTAACTTATCAGTCGGAACTCTTTCAACTCCCAGTTTATATAGAAAAAATGCTTGTTTTCTCGTAAAACTTTAATAAATCAAATAAAAAAAAATGATCAAAGTCCTCGTGTGAGATCGAAGGGACTTCAGCGCATTTTTGTATGGCAGATCAGTGTTTTATTAGCCAATATTGACTCCACCATCAATAAGATCTTGCCGAAAGCTACCACGTTCACTTTGTCGGTACCATTTTCTCACTTACCGTGCACTCGCAATTCGCGTTTGAAGTTTTGACTCCACCATCAGTAAAATCCTTTGGGGGTTACCATATTCCCTTTGTCGACACCCACTTCTGATCACCCGCAACAATTCGGATTTGAAGTTTCGACTCCACCATCAGTAAGATCTCGTCGGGGGTTACCACATTCCCTTTGTCGATACACAGTTCCGACGTCCCGTTCATTCGTAATTCACATTTTGGTAGATTTCGCTAAAATCCCGGCATAAAATCGTATTCAACTTTTGGGTACTTCACATAGCTCGACCTTCTATTAGTGACACGAGAAAGAGAGACCGCGATTCGCGCTGTAAGAAACTTTTGGGCGCCCAAAGTCGACTACCCCTCGAAGCGCGCCGCGCAAAAGGTGGTTTATTTCGCCCCTAGGAAACAAAAACAAAATTCCGCCACGCAGGAGTTGTGCGCGTTGACAAGATCTTCCCGACGACACCAATTTGAAAACAATCGGAGAAAAACTGTAGAAGAAGATAGATAAAAACTGAAAAATCTCCAGGTTAGTATAATACGCTCGGGGATGGCGTCCAGATGTCGTCGACTCCAAATATTGTAGCCCCATCCCTAACGTTCTTAATTACACGGCCCCGATAGTTACATATACACTCCTTGTCTTTTTACAAGCTTTTTTCTACGGGCGCGCATTTACTGCCATCCAGCCAGCCAGTCAGCCGACCAGCCAGCCAGCCAGCCAAAGTGAGATTAAAAGCTACTTTTTACAAAAAAAATTTTTGCAAAAATGCGCTAATAAAATTCTCGTTTTGATGGATATTAAAACTATTTCATTGATCTCTTTTCTTTTAGCAAACTTTCACATATAGTTAAAGAACGATCAAAGCCCTTGGCTTTGTCTGTCTAGCAGCGTTAGGGGTTGGAAGTTTCCCTTTCAACGAGCGAACTCTTACACTTTGCAACATTTCATTTTTGGCGTACGTAGATTGAAGCGATTGGGGGAAAGCAATTAAAAAGTGTGATATGTCGGAGATGTTACTGAAATAAAATTCATTCCTCTGGGGAATGCATGAGACCTAAGAGGGCAAAATTAAAAACAGGAGGGTGGCAAGATTTTAATCTCGCCCTTTGCACATAGGTCGAGTCATTTGCAAATTGTACGCCGCCGGAGTAAACGAAACGAATGAAAGTTGGAAAATGAAAAATACGTGAAGAGTTTCGCGCAGTCAAAGTGAATCTGACCGTCATCAGAGAGCGAAGCTCTCTCGGATTTTCTTGAACCGCCGGAGCAAAACACGGAAGTGGAAATTCGTTTGGCACTGGTGGGGAGAAATAGGGGAATAGTCGCACTGTGTCGGCCATTGAACCCACGTTCTCAATGTTGACATCCCAGTTGTAACTGTTGATCTTTGTCTAATGCACACGAATTTGCTATCGTACCATTTTTCCTCATTATTCCTCTCATTTGCAGACATAGAAAGAAGGGGTGCGTTTTTCCGCACTCCAGAGAAAAATTCGTCAATGAAAGTGTTAACAAGTGACTCCGATTTTTAATTAGATTTGCTCCCGTTTCGCTTTGAAGATAATTTATTGACGTTACGTTCTCTGGTATTATTAATTTATAAATTTATTACATATGTAGGAAATTGGCGGCCCGTTGTAGGTCAAGCATAGTTTTTAGGGCAAAAGGCCAATAGGCGTATTTACACATAGGCGAGTTAATGCGAAAGTCAAGTTCTTCGTTATCATTGGTCAGTTTGAAAGGAGGACATGATTTATGCCAATCATCATATAAAATCAAACTCATTTTATTCGTATCGGCACACATTTTTGAAAACAAAAAAGAACACGCATACGTGTCGGTATTTACGTTTACGTTGCAAGCGAATTTCCCTCGCGTACTAACATTCCCCAAAATCTCCAAGAAGAAAGGAAGTGTAAATATAAGTTAAGGGTTCATCGACATAGAGTTGCGTTAAGTGAACCCCCAAACAAAACCGGAGCAGCTAGAGGGGTAGTTTAACAGGAATGTGCATGCGGAAGGTCCGGGTTTGACCCCACATGACCTGGGCCAACACTTTCCATGGTAACCGTCACGCAAAGTCGGGAATCCGATCGATTTCTAGGTTGCATCCCACCAACCCCTTACAGACAATTGATAAGAAGTTCTCACCGACATTTCGGCAAATTAGTATTTACTCAGACCAGTATTGTAAATTTCATCATAAAGGGGGGTGAAAGTACTGAATGAACGCATTTCAACAAAAAAAAAGGGAGCTATAAGAGGATACTCAATTTTCATTTTAGATCTAATTATAAAAGCGCGTCGACGTGCGAAATTGTTTATACTTTCCCCCTCGTTCTTCATCCCCATTTTCATAAACGTTCCGGTTAAAAGCGATAGTGCCTTGTTTGTAAATGAAAAACATATGATAGGCGCAACTATTTTCCACCCTTAAAACTAGTTCCCGGATTTTCGCAAGTCCCGGAAACTCGGGGGTTGAACGTTCTCTGCTGAGCGAGTTCGTTGAACTAGTATCGATCCCGCACATAATTTCACTTTTATTTTGTTTTCGTAAAATTAAACTGCATCATCGGAAAATTCGATGCCTCGGCGATCGTTGCATTTTTTCACGTACTTTACGCATTGCGTTAATTTAATGTCATCTCATTATAAACAGCTGTTGCAAAATTAACAGCGCACAGATCAATTTCATGTTATTCAATTAGCAATCACACTTTAATTAAATTGTTATTGTCGGGAATTCCTAAATTTAGATGTAATCTTTTACAAGTGTTACGAAAGTTAATTAAATTCAGAAAGTCGTGCTTCTTCAAAAACTAATGTTGCTAATTTATCATAAATCGCAAACTAGTATGCGTGCAGAATGTAAGTAGTGTGCGAAAACAATTAATGATGGCGTAATTTCAACGTTATGGATTATCTTTTTCAATCAGTTAATTTATGATCTTATTAGTAATACTAGATTTAAGTTTGATCGTTTCCTGTAGCAATTTTGCTAGATGAGAGTAACGCTATTTTCAAAAATTTATTGCTTAATAATTGTAAATTTTGAAATGTTGAAGCTATGTCACGTACTGACTGCTGTACTGAAAGTGGTTCCTTGGTCTCCCTGATAAAGTAATTATGGCATGCTTCGGATTTACTTTTATTTTTCAAATGGTAATTATTGATTTAATTTGTAAAATACTACGTACACCTAACTGTGTAATTAATAATAGTAGAAATTAAAATGTTTTACGTACTTTACACTTCACAAACCTAAATATGCGTATTCTAAACTTATAATTATAGTGTATAGCCAAAATCATACGATTTAACGTCAGATTACATTTAACACTGTGCTAAATGATGGTGGTTGATTAATTATTTGGGATTTACTCAGGATTGAGGTTTAGGTTAGAAGAATTAGTAACGACTAGTTCAAATCAATTACTAATTCAAATTGACACAATGAAATTGTTAAATAAATTTTTTAAATCAAAATTCTCTAAGGCTCTGAAATGATCGGGGGTTGCGTAGATAAGTTCCCAAACATTTTAATTTGGGTATATTCTTTAATTTGAACGAGTTGGTTAGAGGGTGCGAAAAGAATCCCAAGTTAGCGGTATCTTTTTGGTGGGAAAAATTTAGAATGCATTGTCCGATAAACAATTGCAGTTGTAATATTTAGAGTTGTCCGTTTAAATAAAGTGTTCTGCGGTTTTTTGGTGTTTGTTTCATAATCTTCTTAAAAAATTACAAATTTGAACGCCCATAGGTTACTACGAACAGAATTTTGGAGTTTTTTAGGATGCGGTTTTCAAACCTACTTGTTATTCGGATAAAATGTTGCTTACTCTGACGTTAGTTTTTTATTTTCTATTTTATAGTAATGAATTCTCTTTATTAGTATGTACAGTGTTATCCTTCAATAAACCTACCCCTATTATCATTATACTATATACTATTTTCACCTATAAAGATCTTTATGTTACACCCTGCATAATTTCTTGATTTGTAAGTTGTAACTAAAAGTATTGTAATTCGTTCTCTTTCTTTTAATTGCAGAAATGGTATTGAGCTTTCAGGTCCTCCAAGACAGAAATTAAAATAGAGCATATAGAATTACACATACCCCTTTTTATAGTCATCGAGTCAATCGAGCAGGACGACTCGACTGAATCACCTAGTACTTGACTCTCTCAGTAGCCGTATTTGAGCTGTTTCAATTTCAATTAAATTACTAATTAGTCTTCAGTCTGAATTCACTTACAATTAAAAACCAAAGGACTTCAAATTTAAGTACGTTGGTATTGAAATGAATTGTCTGCAAACAGATTAAGCATGTGCCTTCCACCTACTTTGTTCTAATAGTGACCTACTGGCCTATTAGAATAGGACAAAGGTTTAAATTTTTCTCAAATAATATCTTGTTCTACGCCACTTTTAGATAGACTCAGTGGGCGGTAGCGTCGTGAATGTTTCTTGTTGGTGTCCAAAGGAACATAATAAGGGAAGTTTCAATTAATTTATAGCTACAAAATTCCGTTCTATAAGAACACTTTTTCGCGCATTTTCCAAATTGTCTGCACTTTGTCCGTCTGTCTGTCCGCCTGTACCACTGCTAGTCCTCCAATTTAAGCTTTTTCGTTGTGGTTTCTTTCTCATAAGCTGTAGTACAGTCCCGAGACCAGAACGGCAAAAGATTTTTGGGATTACTTCCCTCCCGAGTTATTACTGATTCTGTGTGGGGAAAATGCGTTTTCGTTGGTCACGAGTAACCACATCTATCCACTTTAATAATTTAAGAACATTTTTGCAGATCCGAAGTATTCTACTAATAGAGTAAGTAGAGTACGGCAAAAAGATCAGACGGTTTTAAAATAAAAACAACACAAGAATTAAGAGTGATAGGTACATATTGTTTTATTGCTTATTACAGAAGGGTGTTAATGTAAATTAATTACAATAACTTCAGAACAACTGATTTTGTCCGAGCAAGATCTGAAGATAACGCCCTTTAAGTAAATTATGTCCTTCTTTGAATAAGGATTCTTCCAATCTTGAACTGAAGCTGTCGAACACCTTCTCTAACATTGCAGTAGACAGGTTAGCGATTTCTTGGCTAGTGGCCAGGCCTCGGGCTATGTGTTTAGCACCCTGAGCTATATTTAGTTCGGCGCCCCCGTAACTAATGTTTATAATAGTAAAATTGCGTACTTAGTGACTGAGTTTCTTACGGTTGTTTATTCGTATTGATTCGGAAACAAAATTCACCAAGAACCACACAGGGGCGGAATTGCGAATAATTGAAACAAATATAATTTAGCACATCTTGCCGCCCCCTCGAAAGTGGCGCCCTGGGTTATAGCCCAGTTACCCCTTTATAACCATGGACCCCTTTCAGTTCGTCCAGTGTGCGGGGTTTGTTCATGTAAACTCTTGCTTTAAGGAACCCCCACAAGAAAAAAAACCACAAACACTTAGGTCTGAGGCTATGCGATGACCTCAAAATGCGAGATGACTTGGCCACGAAACTTGCTTATCAACAAGTTCGCCACCTCGTTTGCTGTATGGGCAGTTGCCCCATCCTGCAGGAACCCACAGCCTCCTGCACACTAAACGATTTCTTTGATGTTCAGAGACAGTAAGTTCTTCAACATCAACAGATAACGTTGGGAATTGATCGTAACGGTTCGACCACAAAACTTTTCGCTGCAGCACACCACAAAGTAACCTTTTACCTCGCCTTTTACCTTAGGACTCTTAGAGCTCTTCCCGACCACTGCTCCATAGCCTATGGATACTAACAAGAATATGCACGTGTCGGATCTGGAGCATGCCTATCTCCACCACCTACTCGCCGCGCCCTGTATAATGCCCAGTAAGGGTAATAAGAATCAATAATGACAAAATCAATATAATTTAGGGTGTTAGCAAAAAAACTGCTATAGTGCCTTTAATTGCATAACTGCTAATATTAACTTTTATATAAGTGTTAAGTTTAGAACTCCGTGCCATATCCAGGAGAAAGCTTTCCAATAATTAATTTAAGTTAATTAATTAACCGTGTGATTTCAAACGGATTAACTTATGGACACAATTTCTTATAATCAAAACAAGTATAAATTGTGACACCTTTTGTAAATACAGATACAAAGGCATTGTTTAAATCGATATATTTCTCGATGTTTCGCTTCTTTCTAGATCATTAATGAGGAGGAGATACATAAACATTTACAGGCCGCTTGGCATACATTGAATATATACGATATACAATGCAAGAAGAATCAAGCCCTTAGAGAAATTCTCCGAAATATTGCATTTTCCCCTTGTCTTCCTACATTATTTTCGAGATATTCACAATTAAGTTTTTACATTGCCAGTAGATGTGTCTCGTCTCTTTGAGAGAACACTCCGTTCTGCAGATATTTGAACTGAAAGTTTTGACATGTGTCTCGTCCTGACTTTGTGAGTACCCTCTTCTTATACTTCTTTTTCAAGATATTAGCTTCGAATTAGAAAATAATTCCCTTCGTTGAGACCTTTTATTATAGTACGAAGAAGGATAAAACCAGTTCCACCCCACCCCGAAACCCCTCGTTTGATATCGGGGACTCTAGGACCATTCCCCTAAAAGTAGTTCAACACGGCAGGAGTGATTGGACAGACGGACGTACGAACGGACGGACAAAACGCAAACGATAGCACATTTTTTAATCCTTAAAAATGGCCTAAAAATAGATATAAATCCTGTCTTCAAGTTAAGCTGCCTCGCTGTATTCAGGGTAATTAATTAAATAGCACCCCAAACGAGAAACCCATAACGAAAAAGGGAACATGCTAATCGATTCAAGTTTATCAACATTATGTAAATTCCTAATTACATAATTAATCTAATCATCAAGTTTATTAATTTATTTCGTAAGAGTGCAGTTACTTAAAGAAGTTTTGTACCTAAGGGTTATGGACTTATGGTGTGATAGTATCGCTTTCACTGTAGAAAGTTATAATTTAATAAAATAATCATAAATTTGGATTAATTAATTAGGTCTCCAGTGACTTCAATTAGCTAATTAAATTAAACTATCTGTTCCTATCTAATTATTTAACATATTCAATGGAAATAAAAAGGGGCAAGTAGTAAATGCAAATCAGATGCAATTTTCCAAACACACAAAGCATGGCCAAAGGTAGAATTTAAAATTAAAATGTGCCATCCACTTATTCTGCTTCAGATAGATGGACATTTATAATGCCGCTTAAAAATACGCAATACTTCAAAAATTTAAAGTGTTACACATTGCAATTTTGCAACAAATCTTCAAGACATTCTGGAATCTCATCTCTTAAGACACAAGTCTTCAAAGGATTTAAAATGTGCACCGTGTGATTATATAACGAAGTACTGTACCCGATGCGTACGAAGATCATACACCCCATATACGAGTTTACGAGGTTCGCCGAGAACGCGGTACCATAGATGACTCACATCTCCTGAGTTCCAAAGATTTACAATTAAAACGTGACAGGATCGTCACTTCATTGATTTCAGGTAAATCGGCAAAAACAGGAGTGGACCGAGGTTAGACCCCTGAGGTACTCCTGAAGTAGTAGTTATTGGTGGAGAAACAAAAGTTATATGTTACATATTGATACCTGACTTAAATAAAGTTGCAGAGATTCCTCAAATCTAAAGTTCTCTAATTTGGCTGACACAATATCATGCATGAGCGATAGAATCGAAAGCCTACTTAGCAAAATCCGCGTCGATCACCTCAACTTGGCTCTTATTATCAGTGATGATTGAGTATCACACATCATTTTTGCCACAGTCGATCTTTGCTCCATAAAATCATGCTGGGTTGAAGATATTAGCCGTATCAGAAGGCGAGATTGTAGCGTAGCAACATTTTTAAAATACTAACTGATGTATTTTTGTTGGTCACTTCACTCGCTCTTTCACTTTTCAATATTGGACAAATATTAGCCACTTTCCAGAGTTTAAGAAATATCTTGGATTTACTGATTCATTAGCTTTGGCCCGTTTAACTTGATTAATCAAATAATCGACAAGCACAGAGGAACGGACAGAAAGTTCAAATGACTAAACTTTAATCAGTTAGTCCTTTGACCATTCAAAATTCGAAACCGTTCGCGTTATCACGTACACAACCGGACGGACGGATAGAAATCATGAACGAGCTGGGTCGCTCGTTAATAACGCTCTCAATGAGAATAAAAAAGTATCGAAAAATTCAATTTTAGTGAAATTAAAATTGAAATCTTTGGAATCGGATTCAGGCACTGTTAAAATGAATAAAATAAAATGTTTACTAAAAAACTACTTACACCATACTTTCGTGTAAGTAATTTGTTGCTGTATCAGGATTTAACATTTAGGGGAACATTTGTGCATTTAGATCAATACGAAAATTTAAGGTGTAGGTATACTGAGGAAATTAAATTTGACACTTAATTACACAATATTTGAAGATGAAAGAGCGATAATAACAACCACGTATTAAATTTGTGCTCATTCGTGACTAGTGGATCTCAATTAATCCCAGAATTTAGTCTTGTAAGAGACAAAAGAAGTTTTCACCGACTTTTCTAATTGTAACGAGTAACGACAATTGAAACACCAGTTAGGCTAAGTCTAAATCACATTGGAACGCTGTCCTAATATCCTAGGCAATTACAATTTTTAAACTAGGCATGGACGAAGAGGTTTTGAGTAGGTAGTGGAGAACTTCCATTCTTATTTTGATCAATTATTGTCCATAAAGTGGTACCTACTAAAAAATCAGTTAGTAAACAACCATCAATCTGGTTAACTCAATTGGCAAGTTCTTCAAAGGGAACGAAAATTTTAGTCAGCAGGTGAAATTCGAAAATGCGAGTTGATATTATGCAACGAAAAATTAGGTTCAGTTTTCCACTTTCCTATTGTACAGAATTCTGTTGGGATATAAAGAATGAAGAAAAAGTGGAAATTGGTTCAGCAAGAACTAGTTCGATGAGATTGCGTTGACCATTTTTAAACTACGTCGATCTACTTTAATTGCAATTTATTCACGGTTAATTTGTTATGGTTCAAATTATCCATTAGCTAAAGGTTCGGGCTTCTGCAATTGACAATAGGGAGGAAACGGGTTAGTAGATTGCGAAACTCGTTTATTTAAAACGGCGCGTATTAATAAACTACTTAGGTGAAGCGGAGCTGTACGACGTTAATAATTGTTTAAGTGCATTTGTAACGTTTTCAGTGTGCAATTTGTAAACGTGGGTGCGTTTCGCGTCCTTGTCGAGAAATTTGAGCGTTTTCTGTACTAGAAAAATAATATTTTTATCGATAATCGGCATAGACAAGAATGTGGGAACGTAGTAGAAGTGCAATGTTGCATAAGCGCACAACAGAGTGTGTTGCGCTAGGTCGGCGTCGAGACGCTCGCAAACCATCAGCCGGTGCATTTCCGAATGCGCCACCGCGCGAGTGCTCCCGCCAAAATAGTGCGATACTTAGGTGCGTTTCTTTGCTGTGCGTAAACCGTATAAAAACAAATCGACAAAATTTTGAAACGAAATGGCCCCTTAAAATTCGCATTGCAAGAAATCAAAGTGAGTAAAATTAACAATAATAACAAGCCTCAATTTATTGTTAACACGAGCGAGTGTAAATCCGCGCGCAATTAAACAAAATTCAATCACCAAAAGTGCTAGTTACAAATTCGTCTTTTACAAATCTCAACCCCGAAGACCCATTCAAATTTCGCGGGCAACCCAGGGCGGACTTTTCAAAAAGGACCAAGTAACCAAGTCAAGGTTACCAAAATCGTGATGCAAACCCTCCAGCTGCACAAAAGTAAAAGGTAATAATAACACTATTATTGATCGCGCTATTTTTGGATGACCACTAAAACAATTTCACTATCAAACTGGCAAGGGTTTTTTTTTGGCGACAATTAGACGCGATCGTGACCGAGTTTTCGAAACAGCCACGCGCCGTGTGCGTTAAAACCCTAAGCGTGAAAATCCAAAAAACCGGGGGAAAACGAAAAATTTTGCACTGTTCAATACGATCAAAAGTGAAAATTCAAAATGGCTGCCACTTCGCTTCCGTTGATAACACGTAGAAAACGACGCCCTTCAAGATTGTTATTTTAAAATCGAATTCAAGGTAAATTTGTTGCAGTCTATATGTTTTATTGTTCATGCTTGCGCTTTGGTGTCACTTGCAAAATGATGTACTTTTTTTGGGTTGGCTTGGTACATTTTTGGATTTTATTGTTTATTTCTTCATTTAGGCTATTAAAGCTGATTTATGTGCAATTTAATGTTGAGGTCATAAAATGACAAATAAAATAAACAATTATTTCTAATAATTAATATTCAGTTTCAAGTGCATCTCAAGGTTAATGCTAAATGTGTAGCAATTCTGCAGTCACATTATTATGCACATTTGAACGTAATAGTATTATTAGTTTTGCGATAAACTTATGGCATTTTTTCGATTTAGGCCGTTTCGTCCAAAACCTTGACGGATCAATAGATTTCGGTTGTTACTACGCATTACGTTTGTATGGAAAAAAAATGGATGAAGCCAATCAAGCTTCTCCTTTGGTGCATCGTATGAGTATTATTTACAGAAAAAAGGGAAACTGATATGGTGGGAGTATACTCGTTAGGAGATGATTCGAGGAAACAACCTACGAACATTTTTGACATTGTGGGTCATTAAGATGCGATAAAATCCTTAAAAAGTGAAAAACTGAAAGGAAAAAATGGTGAAATGGAAACGATTCATGTCGTGATATACACGTGCCAATTGAGATCTGTGGTATAAAGATTATGTTAGTGTAAGCAATTTTGCATGTCACATACCAAATGTTGCAGTACGCAAACAGCCTAAAAACACCGGTTTAACCTAAAGCGAAAGGGTTAGTTACTAGTGCCTCTCAAGGTCCCAAGGGATCAGAAATACTTTTCGCAATGCATAATGAAGTGAAGGTATAAATTGATTAATGCTTCGCACAGTTGATGTGTGAGCCATTGGAGAATACTATACTAGCTCACAACTAAGCTTCAATTAGTTACAAAAGTCATCTCAGATCAAAGGCTAAGGATTTCTTCGGTTAGGGGACTTATTTAAGTCATTCAGAGTTGATCATATGAGCTTGTGTCCCAAAACCCACCTCTGATTACCAAGTAAATTCATAATACCAGTTCATATCTAAGTCAAAATGGGCTTCCGAATTTAGTTGTTTAATGCGTAGATTCATTTGTGAATTAAATAGAGGCTGAATTAAATAGAGGGGAGGGGCAGAATTGATCAATTATCGAAGAGACATTATTGTTTCACAGCAAGGTGCCTAAATCAAAACCATTTTATGAAACTAACTGTAGATTGTTTGTCAAAAATACCGTTTACTCACAGTTCTTAGGTTCATGGAGAGTGGGAAAGGTTTTAAATCATAAAGCAAGCACGAGACCAACACCTTAGGTAATTGTGTATAGGTATTCGTAAATCTTAGACGAGTTGAAGAGTGCCACTGAGATCTTTTTAATTTGAGTAAGACCTGGCGTTTATTGGTATTGAAACTGTGAAGATAATTTTTTGAAATACTCTATTTTTTTGACTTTAAAGACTAATAGTTAAAGATGGATAGTTAACGTTCATGTATAAATGGATGAGGAATTGTATGCTCTTTCTAAGAACCACGCGGAAATTTTGGAAATTTGGGAAAATTTCCTATGAGTTGCTTTTTAAATTTTGTTTGTTAATGTGGCACGTTATTTTAGCTCTTTCCATAGATTCAGTAATTATAGAACAATTGTTTTAGATACGTTCAGATACATTATCAGTAAAGAATAAAAAATTACTTAGAAATCGCAATCAATCTCTCTTCAACGACACTTAAAAATCAACTCCTACTTATAGATAACACTGGGGAACAGTAATTTTGCGGCATGGCAGATTGAAGTCAATTCTGTATCAGACTAGTGTGCTGAATACTGGAAAAATATCAGATTTGTAAAATTGGCTCCAGTTTTTGAGATAAAAACTATTAACTATTTCAATAAAAATTTTAGTAAAAATACCAATTTGCACTGAAAAAATACTCTTATTAAGTTGATCTTTAGGAATGAAACAAAAACAAATATATCTATGCAGTTCACTGACGAAATTTAATTTTCTGCTATGGTTCTGCTCAAGACAATCCCTTACTAAGGTCCAGCAGTAGTCTGCCATCATGTGGCGGTCCCATCGACCTTGGTATCTTTCTTCCATGACCCTAATGTCCTGGTGGAACCGTTCTCCTTGTTCCTCGCTGTAATCGCCCACATTATCCGGGAATCTATCTAAATGACAATGCAAAAAGTGCACTTTAATGCTCATATTAGCTCCTAATTTGTTAAAATTTTGAAGCATTTTAGTGACTAGTTTTGCATAGTCTGGAGCTTTATGATTCCCTAAGAAATTTTTGATTACTAAAACAAAGCTTAACCATGCCTCAGATTCAATTTGTGTCATATAGTTCACGAATTCAGTATCTTTTATAAGTGTTCGGATTTGGGGTCCATCGAAGATGCCCGCTTTCAACTTTTACATACTTAGAGCTGGAAATGTTTTACACACATACTTAAAACAGTCACCCGTCTTATCAAGGGCTTTGATGAACTGTTTCATTAGCCCGAGCTTGATGTGAAGTGGTGGAAAAAGGATAATTTTTGGGTTTAGCATTGGTTTAGAATCACATTTGATTTTCCTACCTCCATATTGACGAACTGATAATTTCGGTCTAATAGCTGATCAATGAAATATTTACTACTAAATCCATGAATAGATAACCAAACTTAGATGGAAATATTCAAATAAATACAACTTTAGAAGGGTAGTTTAAAATTTTGCATTGATTTATTACGTTTCGTTTATCCCAAGAACCAGAATCAATCCAAAAAAACTAAATGCATATAGTGTATATCAAATACCAGTGTTTATAAAATTCATTAATAAAATTAGTGCCGCAGACATTTTTATTTTTTTTGTTCCGCTGTGTAATTTTGCATTAAATTTCGATGTACAGTCATTAATTATATTCAATTCCCAGATGAAATTTTGATTTTAATTGGAAACAAAATCAAATTAGCATATTACAAACCGTAATTTGTAACTTTTACAGGTAGTTCTAATCATATGAGCGCAAAATTTAAAGAAATCCTCAGATTCATAGTTCTTACTTTCCTAGACCTATCCAAGAGAGTAGCCTAATCTTGAAATGGGATGTAATATATCTTCCCTTATGTTTTGAAATTGAAGGAGGACGTGGCACCTTCTTCTCGCAGTCTCAAAACGAAAAAGTTCGAAGATTGACTTAAACTTAGGATTATTAAGGAAATTTTTGAAAATCTGTTATTTAATCGTGTAACAAATTGGTTTTCCAACTAATTCGATTTCACTAAATCCGAATTTTTAAGACCCAAAGCCAATATGTCCCGAAAAGTTCAGCTTTGCACGTTGGAGACACCAGAATTTTTATTTTGTTAATGCTTAGAGAATTTGTCATATAAATTCGTTGCTGACGATTATAATACGGGGCGAAAATATTCACGTACAGGGACTGGAAAGGAAATCTTGTTTGATTTGAATACAATACATTTTGTCACCTCAGTTCATGAGTAACCGCTTCAAGTTTCCACTTTTTCCCAAAAGTACACGCCTTGATTGGGTTAAGACCATGGATTGGGTTCTTTTGAATACTACGAGGTGTGGCAGAAAAGTACTGAACCTGATTTTCTATTTACCAAAAGTTTTTGGTTTTTTAAAACATCAACGTTATTCCTTTTAAAGTAGTTCCTCTGGGTAGTTACGCACCGATGGAGACTTTGTCACACTTTTGGTAGCAGCGCTGGAAGTCTTCAACTGGTATGGCCTTCAGCAAGTCCGTTACACTCTTTCGATTGCTCCGAAATGCCGTCTTTGGAGGACATTTTTCAGTTTAGGAAAAAGTCTGCAATGTCTGGTTTCACGCGAATTTGACTGACAGTTTGTGCTGGATAGGGATGAAAACTAGCCGAGCCGAACTTTTAGAAAACTTGGTTCAGCTCGAAATTATGGATGTCCAGTTCGGTTCATGCTTTAATATCCGGTAAGTTTGGAGACGTTGACGTGTAGTTATGCCGTTCAAGTTTCCTTTGCAGTTCAGCTCTTTACGTTTAAATCAAACCTGGTTTGATTTTCCCAATTTTCACTTACCCTTCAACTTTAAGGGTAGAAATCCTGACGTTTATGCACATTTCATTGTAATGTCACTTGAATTTATGTTTTCCAGTTAACTTCAACCGTATAACCACATTTATTAGACCGATGATGACAGAATTGTGGAAACATGTAGCTTGCATTATCCCTAAATTGCTAACTATAAAGTCATATCTACTTCACCTTTAATTGTTTATCAAAGAAAGTATGGGGAAGGTTTAGAATTCATTACTCCATTTACCACACGCCCCCATTTTGAGGACGAAACCGAATTATAGACCACAATTATGTAACATAACTGGAAACGAAACCATATTTAATAGGGTAAAAATATTAAATTACACACATAGGCAAAATTAATATGTAAATTCTGAATAAATTCAGTCTCGGAAGCTCGGAACGAGGAGCTCGACTCGAAGAAGACACAGATCGGATCGAAGCTCGGCTCGAATGAAATAAGTTGAGCTCGACTGGAAGGCTCGGCTCGTTTTCGAGCTCGAGTACGTGTCTTGGATGAAAAAATTCTTTGTAGACGATTCCCCTTCTGTCAAAAAAACAAATCAGCTTTCTTAAGTTTCTCAATTTGCCTCTTGGTCTCAGGATTGTATTAAAAAATCCATGATTCATCACCTGTGAGCATACGACTAATTAAATCTGGCTCGTTGGTGATTCTGTCAAGAAGATCAAAACCCTCGTTTTTTTCGATTGTTCTTCTGCTCAGTTGTAAGGGTTTTCGGTACCATTCTTTCACCGATCTTTCGCATGTGCACATTGTTTAGTCAAAATTGGGTCAACGGTGTGAATTCACAAGTGTTTACACGTTCGTGTTTGCGTCGGTTTTCAAAGTTGAAAGCCTCCCTGAACGGTGTTTACCCTCAGCGAAAATGATTTGTGCCAGCGAAAACTTGAGCTCGAGATAAAGTATGTTCCTTATAGGTTTGCTTTGCTTTACCTTCTCAAATGTCAAAATTTATTAGTACAACTCCAAATTCCTGATTCTATTTTGCGTAACGCACAATCAAAAAACAACTTCACTGATAGCAGTCACGGACAGCAGTCCGAAAACTGATGTAGTTAAAGAAAGGAGATGAAACTGGCAGTGAACGATGGGATGGGTATACTCGGAATTTTACAGTCGTGTAATGACGTCATTTTCGTGGGAAAAAACGTATGTCCTATTAAATTTATTTGTTGCTAAGTAACTGACTACTGGTGTCTAATTACCTGTATGACTTTTACTATACAGTGGTGTACATAATATTTTAGCATTTTTTGATAATAATTAAGTCAATTTCCACAAGAAATCTATAGGTCTTAATAAAAGAAGAAGTCCTAATTAACTGACTGACTGACTGAGATATCAACGCACAGCCTAAACGACTGAAGATATCGAAAATAAATTTTTAACATGTTAAAAAATGCGAATAGTTCATATTTTTTGCGAGCGAAACCGCGATGGATAAAATGTTAGTATTTCAAAAAAGGTCATTTACTCACTAATTATTTTAATAACTTGCTCAACTAACATATAAGTAATATTAACATATTTTTGTTTTTAAATAAATAAAGATTAACAAAACGAAAATCACAGAATATTATTTAGGAATCAATACTCCCGAAAAGACCCAAAAAATAATTAGCAGAGGAGTACATAAAAATTCAAAGAACCACTATCGAAACCACATCTACACAAGAAAAAATTGCACTACCTTGATGAATAGTTGGAAAATCAAAATCGTAAAACAAAAATATACCAATGCCAATTTATTGCAATTGTAATGGTCACAGTATTAGA
This sequence comes from Photinus pyralis, assembly GCF_008802855.1. Taxonomy (NCBI): domain Eukaryota; kingdom Metazoa; phylum Arthropoda; class Insecta; order Coleoptera; family Lampyridae; genus Photinus; species Photinus pyralis. Next base: position 25,721,580 of record NW_022170403.1, read on the forward strand.
AGAAAATTAGTCGCCCTCGTCCGTATCGTCAGAGTCAAAATCAAAGTATTCGTCGTCAGTAAGGTCGTCATCTGCGTCTGTAGTGATAACAAGAGGCGGGATGTCAGAAGCATCACAAACTTGTACTGCTCCCCAAGCCTCTTGTATTACTTTGTCCGTATGGTTTACGTATTTCTCCCAATTATCCCTAGAAATCTCCCCGATAACCCTTTCCCATGTTGCCAAAACCTCTTGTGGTGATCCCTTAAAATTTGCAATGTACTGATCGTATTTTCGTTTACACTGAGACCACACCATTTCAATCGCATTAAATTGGCAGTGGTATGGCGGTAACCGTAAAATTTTATGTCCTAAAGGCTTAACATATTCATCAAGGTAGTACTTTTTCTCTTTGGGACAGTTTGCGCTGACAATGCTCCATATTTGATCCTTCATTGCCTTTTCTGGATAGCCGATATTTTTTTCCCCTAACCATTCTATCATTCTTTGTTTTGTCCATGATTTGGTGGGAATTTTCTCTAAAAGGCCAGAATGGTAGCTTGCGTTGTCCATAATAATTAAAGATTTTTCAGGAAGATTTGGCACCAGTTGAGTCTTGAACCAATTTTCAAAATTACCCCTGTTCATATTATCATGATAGTCCCCTGTTTTTTTTCCACTTTTAAAAATCAAACTTGCCCCACCAATAAAGCCATCGTTCGTCCCAGCGTGGACAATAATGTATCGATGACCTAAAGAATATCTCTTTTAATAATATTGAAAAGGTATTATAATATCTTATTTTACCTTCATTGGGTTTAATTGATTCCGTGTGCTTAGTATCATCTTGCCAGCTGTTTCGAAATGATCCCTTACTAAATATCCAGGTTTCATCCATAAAAACCGGAGTATAACCCTCATGTCCCAAATTTTTGTTTTCAATGTACTCCCTTAAGAATTTTATTCGTTTGTGGACAATATCCGGTAAATCCATAAGATATTTTCTGTTATTGGACTTCTTCCATTTAAAACCCATACTTTTGATCCACTTTCTCAATGAATCAATGGAAAATTGAAAATATTCGTTTTGCTCCAGAAATTTTTGTCTAATAGTTGCCAGTGTAACATATTCCTTTTGGGAGTACATATAATAGATTGTATCCCGAATTTTATTCTTCAAATATTCTGTGATTTTCGTCTTGTTAATCTTTTGCTTGGTAGAGACGTATGTGCGTTGGACGCTAACCACAGGGTATATCTCGGCCATGTCCCGGAAATGCGCTTTTTTGCACTATGTTGGTTGTCCCTTCGATTTTTGTTCACAAGTCACTCCTTCGAGTTATGAATACGTAAATTTGATCTGAGTTACTTCTAATATAAAATGAAGATCCCTGCGCAGCTTATCAGTTAGAATATAACGTACCAAAATATCCATTAAGGGCGAGAAGTGTAAATTTAACGAAAAATGTTAAAACTATTGCAAAAGAAATGTAAAGTTTGTTAGGCTATTTCTCAGACATATTTAGGTTTACTACGGGCAGGATAAACGGATGCTCAAAACCTTTTCTACAGTATGCAGGAGAGATCATGAATTAGCCCCCCCCCCTCCCCCTTTCTGTCACTTATGGTTTTAAAATGAAGTAGATAGACCACAAAACGTTGAGAAAAGCCTTTGCAAAAAAATTAATAATTTCTTCAAGGTATTTGAACGGTTGACACTGCGATCGAATGATGAAGCATGTAGCTATCGTACCTATGCCAATTTGTGCGCAATAAAAAAAATCAAAAGCGTCTACGCAAAATCGACACCAAAGTAACTAACCAAAATGGGCGCAAAATGGGCACTTACTGATGAAATTCTTTGGACTAAAGCTTAGTCGGCAAGTGAGGTAATCTTAGGAACCGCATGATGGTATCACTGTTTCCCAGTTACAAAGGGTGGATCGTTTCAGATGCGCCACCCCGTGTATTTAAGTTTGTACTTAACTAATTAGTCAATGGTTAGCCTAATCGGAGGATGAAGGGCTGTAATTGTTGGCAAGTGTAAGATGTTTCGTTGTTGAATACAGTTACTTCGTTTCAGTACTACAATTAAGTGATGTTCAAATTTGAACACATCACTGTAGTACACACAGTCCAATTCTGCCGAAAAGATTTTGCCACGCATAACCAAAATCATACCTACTGAGAATGCTGGGTGGACCTAGAGCCCATATAGGATCAAAAACCAAGATGTAGTTTTTGGGGCCCTATTCCTGGGAGAATAGGTTTCAAAAAGTGTACGTTTCATTTCGTAATGGGTTAAAGGAAGGCGAAGGAAGGCATACCTACGTTTTGAATATAAATCACATTTTCCCAGCATTGGCCATAATTAGCCAATTACGTTAAACGTCCTACCTGTAATTGTAAGATCGTTAAACAAAAAGCAAACAACGGAAAGTGCGAACGGAAATAGAAAATATCTGGCTTAATATCTAAACCAATTTCCAACAGTTATTTAATTCGTTGCACTAATAATAGTGCAAGGTTGCATCGTGCATAATTGACGTCACACGGTCACTCTTCCTCTTCTGTAAAGGGAATTTCCTCATTCTGTTTCACTTTATGCAACCTTGCGATCGTTTGGCAATTTACGCGACCCTGACGTATCTGCATATATCGCTCAATGTTAAGTGAATTATTGGATCTTGTTAAAATATTGGCTTAGGTGTCTATGCTTTTAAGCTCGTAGGTAGGGGAGCTCGTGATCTACATTTGAAAAATGTCCAAAGATGGGTCAAAATTTTTGTCGGTTCCACACACGAGTGACCTAGAACTTGAACAGCTCTTATCGAGTAACATTCACGCTTTAATAATTATGCGATTTAACGGCTTTTTAATTATGAAAACGCGATGACGTTTTGATAAGTAAGGTCACGTAGATAAATAAGATGCACTTTACTAAACGATTTCTCTTCTTGTTTTAGGGTGATGATTGACAATTAGCTCACCTTCGGAGCACCTGTCAGCATGCGACAGGTAAGAATAGTAATTGTATCTGTGTGCATAATGAGATTCAAGGCGTTAAATTTGAAGTAACCTTTAAAACATCGCGTGGCTTTATGCATGATGAAGTTACTTGATCTTGGTAATAAATGGAGTACAACTGCATCATACGAAGGTCAGGGGTTATGCAAGCTGAACTTTTGACATTTCACGGATTGTGGAACTGCAGGTGATATGCAGTTTCATGCTCGTTATCAATAGTTTAAACCGCCCCAAGGGAAAATTTGAAATTTATTAATATTTCATAGTGTGACCCTTTCCCATTGAAGTTCAGTCAGACTTTTCTCACACGGACCCGTACCTTCAAACAAGGAAACGCTACCTTCCAAAAGCAAAAACTTAGAGATTAGGCTGAAAATGCTCCCTTTCACAATTTTTGTGTACATTATCTGCCAAAAAGCCAAATCACCATTGCCTGGCATGCATGGTATCCTCGTTAGGATTCTATTTCTTTATAAATTACTCCACGCCTAGACAGAATTCCTTTGTTTATCCAACTATTTTAATCGGGACAAATTATTTTCTGATTCTCATGCGTTATGTATGTATAATCCGATTGCTTCTGTGGACATTTTCTATTATTTTGGTTCTCTCTTCAAACTTTCTTATTGGTTTTACTTATATACCTTCTCACCCTCTGTATCATTTGTGTTTCTTTCCATTTATGGTAAGATTACATTTGCATAAGTGTGTACTGTTTCTGTCTGTTCTACTGTTTCATATTAATTGGGATACTAAGCATGGAAACAAATAAATTAAATGAACAAAAATATCATCAATTGGGATTTTTTGGGTAACTCCTAAAGAAGCTAAAGGAGAAATTTAGAATGAAGTTGAGAATTTTCATTCGTATGAGGTTTCCATGTTGTCCATTTTTACTTAGACACCCTGTATAGGGTGAATCAACCACATTTTAGAATTGTTAATCGTACCCTTTCTTGGACCGGTTATTTATAGACGTCCTTGTAATATGGCCCAAGTCATAGGTTATGATTCAGGAATCAAGATTAAGCCAAAGTCGTTATTTATGTAGGAGTCTCGTGGGAATAAACGCCCAAATTAATTGAATCGATGGTCAACATACAGGGTTGTGATTTAATAACGGATAAATTCAATAAAAATGAAATGGAAGCTGGTTCGGAAATACCCTCGGATCTAGTCGATTTTGTGTTTGGATTGTTATATTTTGACACAAAGTGTAGGGAATTATCAGAAAATATTTTGTTTTGCAATGGAAATTACAATTAGTCCAGAGAATGAGTGCTCAAGAGCGAGGAGGAGTGTAGAATACAATAAATATGCGAGACTGTTTGACTACAGGACTTTGTTAGGAGTAGTAATAAGCATGTGAGAGAGGGGGGGGGGGCAGAGGGGACATTTTTTGGTTGATTAATTGTACCTCGGAAGCGGTGGACTATATAAAATTTTCTACATGAAAATAAGAACTAATGAAATTTCATATAAAATTGCTTCCATACACATTTGTCGAATTTTCAACGACTTTGGAAATATACGTTATTGAATATCGATAATTTTCGAAAAATTCATTTTTACCCAACTCTTTTTGTCAAACATTTGCTTATAAATCCTCCAACGATCGTTTCTCACGTGTGGATGAATCTAACGTGGTGTTCTTTTAAATACTGTTAGATTTCAAACTTTGTATGTATGTAGTTACACATTTGCAAACGATCAAAAATTGAAAACTTGCCATTTACATTCGAAAGGATCGCGCACTTCCTCTTTTGTCAATGAATTCGACAATCACGATTGACAATGAAAAAATTTGCCATGGAATCATTTTTGCTTTTACAGCGAATTTCCATCTCCCAACCCTCCAGCACTATTTAACGAATAAGGAGGTGCAGAAAGTCAGTACTATACAAACTTCTTAAGGACGGTGACTTAATTAATTTTGAATTTGTTGTTGATGGGGGATCCTTAGTCCACAAAGTTGTTTAGCAGGAAAAGACAACTGTGTTAACCATTTGCGATGGTTACGCACGAACCTAATAGTCCACTGTTTCCGAGGGTATAGGTAATTAAATGGTATCTCTGGCCCCCCCCCCCCTCCCTTCCGAGGAGCATGAACTTTTAGTATGGTTTTCTACTAACTGTACCTAACAAATTGCTGAACTCTACAATATTTTCATTGCTAGGACTAAAAGTAATTATATTGTTCACTTGGGCAGGTTTTAAAAGTCAATTTATCCAAATGACGACTCTGTTGGGCGATATTCACCCTTTCAACTGCGACCAAGCCTATTCTTCTACGAACGATGGCCCAGGACCTTGTCAAACATGATTACTACTATTCTTTGTTCAATAATAGGTTGGTAGGTATGGAGGAGTTTTTTAATTTCGCAAATTTGAAACCTTTTTTTAGTATTAAAATGGTCAGTTAGTCAGAAAAAGAATTTTATTGAGAATAGTGCTATCCAAATATTGAATAAAATAAACTTTTTCTAAACGTAAATCGACGAATTCTCAGTAAAAAATAGATACTACAAAAATAAAAGTACAATTGAAACAATCACAGCAAACATTTGTCTTCCAATGTGTATGTGTATTAAAAAAACTAATAATTAACTAATAACTAATTATAAAAAGGAGGGGCATTTACTTTTCGTCGTACATGTAGCTGTAGAACGATGTTTGCCCAATTGAAGACAATACTACGCGATCAAAAATTAGTTACTGTCATGAGAAATCGTACTTAACTTGAACTTCCAAAAGGCGACTCGACAGCAACTCATTTTTGATCGCCCGTTATAAGAAAACGCATAAGTTTCACATATTGGGGAGTTATGGCCGCAAGAATGGCAAGAGTTGCGCACTTGGCACGCTGAAGCACGTCCATTTCTGGCTGTAACAAGGTGCGCTAATGATGTAACTACAAAAGCAGGGTGATACATCTAGAATAGCAATTGGGCATACAAAATTAGCCCACAGGTATCTCCTTCTAGGAAAAAAAGCGTCGAGATACCCACAGTGTAAAGCTGCTCCCCTAGATCTAAGAACACTGTGAGAAACTTGTGGAATATAGCGAAAATTGCAATATTAGCAACAATGTTATTGATATCACAAAGAATTGGAGAAAACAATACAAAAATAATAGCATTTTCTAAAATAACCAATTTATACATTGAACTGTGGCATTGTGGGTAGCTAATAATCTTGGCAATTGATGCTCCCTCTACCACTAATTATAGGTACATAAATATACAATAATAATAATAATTTAATAACACAACACATTACAGTTGATAAAAGACAACTTTTAAATTTTGAGCTTGAACAAGGTAATTTTTAAAATCCATGGACGAGAATGAAACTGAAAGCACATAATATTTTGGATTTTTTAAAACATACAAGTATAAAACAAACACTTAGCACACAATACCTACAAAGAATACCTACGCAGTATACTTAAAACAAAGTTATCATAAAGTTATCATAAAACTATTAAATTAGAACAAATAGATTTACTTGGTGACGAAGTAGAGGCAAAGGACATAATAATAATAATAATAATAATAATATCCGTTTATTGAAAAAAACAGTGAACAAAAAAGCAGGTGCAGTAAAAAAAAAGAAAAAAGACATAGAGGAAATGCTCACCGTTAAGTTCAAAAGGGCGAAGTTCAGATTGGTAGTTAAAAACTCTACCATCTGTTCTTCCACTTAACCCTTGCTTATTTAAACGAAGTTCCTAGTCAGCCAATGATCGATATCACTTATGTGTATGAGATTAAAACTAAAAAAAGAAAAGGGCTTAGAGAGACCTATGTTGTTTTTCTAGCAGTGACATCCGCATATATTTTTTAAAATTTTTCATTGTAGAGGATTTTATATGAGATGAGAGTGAGTTATATATCTTCGGGACGTAATAGCTAAAAGATCTTTTAAATAAAGTTGTTTTATGAATTGGGATTGAGATGAACATTCTACTTCTTGTATTTAAATTATGAATATTAGTTCTAAATTTGATTCTATCGTGCAGATACCCAGGAGTTTTGTTACAAATGATTCTATGGATAAAACAAGCTGTATGATAATTTCTCAAATTAGACATATTTAACCATTTAATGTCATTTAGTTTGTGTGATATTCGGTGAAATTTTCTTATTCCAAATATAAGTCGTAGGCAAGAATTCTGCATACGCTGGATTCTTCCACTGTCTACCGCATCCAAACATGGGCCGTATATATTATCACAATAACTAAATTGTGATAGTACTAATGACTCACAAAGCAATTACAAGCACAGAACCCCAAAATCGTCTACAAATCCTTGGTAATTGTGAAGTGAGGGTGACAGATAAACTGCCAAAAGTATAAAAATTGGATTAGTTATTATAATTTTAGGAGATAAGTATTCAAAATTTGTTGTTGCCTACGAACGCTCAAATGTTTTATGCTATTTTTGTGCTTGATCCTCCTCTTGAACTCCTATGATTTCGAACAATGTGTAGGTACATGAAAATAAGACTAATTGCCTCTCTAATTAGCATGGCCACTTCTCGAATTTCCACACAATTAATGTTTTCATATCGATGTGAAAGATAAAGAAAGTGAACACCCTTTTTTTATTTCTTTTCATAGAATTGTTATTCCAAAAATATTGACCAGTACGGCCGTCTCTGAAAAATGAAACAGATCACAGTTGGAAGAAGTTTCTCTACGGTTATCTATACCAAGTGTTTCTCAACGGGGGCCTTGGCGTATTTTTTAGGGACCACGAACGAAAGACAGAAGATTAGTAGGCAACGGAAACTTTTCAGTGGGCCACGAAAATTCACTTCTACACTGAATTAAAATGGTTAAGTATGTCTGATCGAAGGTTGTTACATTCTGCTTGTGTATATCATCGCCTAATTGCTTATCAATAGCCATCTTACCTATTTAATAAAGTAACTCTTAGAACGGATGTCCATAGTATCAACATTAGATCAAAGAATATTCTAACGGTACCGATTCATAAAACTGCTCTATATCAACGTTCATTCAGTTATAACATCTGCAAAATTTATAATTCCGTCAGTCCGGCTTTAAAATCTTGTGACACACCGTCATTTAAGAGGCTCCTTTACAAGTCTTTACTGCAGAATCAATAAATTAATGGCGTTTTCTGTTCTTTTACTTGTTTCTCCAATATGTCTTAACTGCCATAAATGATTTAACAATTTATTTTAAAAGGGTGAAGTGGGAGAGCAGATGGTATGGATACCGTACCAATCTGAACTTCGCCCTTTTGGGTTGTCACATAAATTATTTTTTAGTTACTATCATAAACTTGTAAACGGCAACTCAATAAACGACTATTATTATTATTATTATTATTATTATTAAATATTACGAGTAAATAAATTTACCAAAAATTGTCAGTACAAAAATTATCCAACAATTACCCCTTATCCTTGTGTGTGTTATCTCAGTGTACCTTTCCTAAAAAGCATTAAATCCTAATCACAACTTTAAATTTAAATGTTTATAGATGGAAAACGCAAAATGCAATTGATAGACGGGTACCGAAAAATGTTAATTATTTTTTTGTAACACGACTAACACCCCTCTACCGCCTACCAGGATTACTTTTCTGTACAGATTAGTTTTTCTACATCTTTCAGAGGCATTTTAAAAAAAATTTCAGCGTCAAAACAAAAAATGAGCTTGAAAATAGTTTCTTTATAACTAAACAATAACTCAAATTAATTTTGATATAATTCTAAAGTGTTTAAAATATTGAAATGTCACATTTAATAGCCTATATTCTATACATTTTTGTGCAGTCCGAGAAAGACGTAAATGAGTCTAAAAACGAATATAAAGCTACTAAAATTTCAAAAATTTCCCGGGGAATGACCCCATACCCCCCATTCCCCTGCGGTCTAACGCAGAGGGGGGGCCACAGAGATAATAACATTCACAAGTAGGTCACCAGTAAAAAAAAGGTTGGGAAGCACTGATCTATACCAACTCTAATTGGCTGATTTTTCAAACTCCGTCTCCCGATTACAAATTTGCTCTCTTTGTAGAATGTAGTCATAATTAATGCAATTATGGGGAGCATTGTATCAATTCAATTTATTTTCATTTTAGTTGCTTTTGCCACCTTTTTGTGCAACTTGCCATGTAAAAACCGCATTTGTTCAGCGATTTCGTTAGCAGTGAGCAAAACAGTGTTTACTCTAGTAATGCGCATATTTTCTCATGGCACGTAATAAACATTGAACGTTGGAAGATAAAATCTTTCTATGGTTTATCGTTTTCAACTTGCGAGATCTCAATCAAATAGAAAGGCCTATTGGTTCACGATCATAGGGAAGGATCTTTTTTGTGTTCGTTTCTCATTTTGCTGTGATTTATGCTTGAAAAATCAAAACTATCGGGTTTAAAAACAATACATAATTGCAAACGGTTTTTCTTGTAAAATGCATCACTATCTTTTTACCGTTGCACCTGGTAGGATTGCAATACTTCTTCGCTTTGCAAAAGTTAAAGTCCAAAATTTCGTTATTTGTTTTTCTGGAGTATTCAGGGTTTGAATATTATCCCTTTTTATGACACACTGCAACTTTTGGAATAGTATTTTGCTGCCATGAGTATCTTTAATGTAAACACAAAGAAATTGCGAAATAAAAATGAGGTTAAAGTAATGAAAGGGATCGTGCCCCTTGTGAAAAATAAAATGCAACGTATGCATATAGGAAAACTATCACTGCTTCGGCATAATTTCACCGTGCAAACCCTATTGTTACCCTCAAGTATCAAATCAATATGAACAAAAAAAAAAGGATGAGGTTCGCTGTGCTAAGTGAAAGGAAGATATGGGTCAGTAAGTGCAGCGGGTATCGATCGGCGCCGCGACGGCAATTGCATTCTGCACTACGTCACTGCATCTCTGACGTCACGCGCCCCATGTTATAATTTTATATTTGCGTTATGCACTCTTTTACGTATTCGTTAGCGATGGCGAAATTAATACGATTAATTTTAGGGCATAATGGAGGAAGGTGGGGCGCGCTCTGAAAATGACTTCGACGTTAACAACGTCAGAGAGGAAGACTTCGAGCAATATACAACATACATAGTTCCCGACATCCCCGTCGATCCGGGTACGCCAAATCGAGCAGAGGGCACACTTCCTAGGAATTTACTGTTGAAACCCTCACAGGCTTTGTCAGATGTATGGATGTAGTGTTACCGTTGGCTAAGTTTACTAATGTAGGCGTTCTGTTTAGGCGCAAGGCGTTTGGAGCACAGGATATATCCCACGAGGGACACGCTTTGGGCCTCTCGTGGGAGAAGTCTACGCCAAAGATGCGGTACCAAGCACCGCAAATCGCAAATACTTCTGGAGAGTAAGTTTTATTCGACTTTTTCTGTGCCTCTCTTCGCAACACGTGGTTGTGGTCTGCTAACGCTTTCTCTTTTTTTGGTGTAGGTACAGTTACGAGAGGACTATTTCCGAAAAAGCTCTATTAAATATAAGGTACTTACTATACTTTGTACATATTTTTTTCTGTTTAATTTTACTTTGCTGCGAAACTAAAACCGAAAGCACACCATTTTATGGTTATTTGGTATTATAAGCTCACTAATTTTATAGTACCATAAACATAGAAGGGCCACTATATTAGGCTTCTATATGTAAAAACGTGCTCATCAGACCTTGCAACTTATAACAAGTTTATTTAAAATTTTTAGATATACAAAGACAATGAACTCTATTACTACATAGACGGGTACGATACCTCGAAAGCGAACTGGATGAGGTACGTGAACCCAGCGTACTCAAGCGAATCCCAGAATTTAATCGCCTGTCAGTATAAAATGAATATTTATTTTTACACGATTAAACCAATTCTTCCTAATCAAGAGCTATTAGTATGGTATTGTAGAGAATTTGCGGAAAGGCTTAATTATCCACTGACGGGGGAGCAAATGCTTCAGAGGATACGTATGTATACCTGGAAATTGCAAAAGCGAAGTGTAACCTCATTACTTACAGGGCAACAAGTACAACAATCAACCGAAGTGATATCTGTGAGTACTACAAACGATTCCTGTACGAAAGAGCCGTCCACTTATGAGCATCAATTAACCCCCACTGATGGTAGTGTGCGATCAGATGAAGGGTATCACAGCAATGGATACCACGATGACGCTTTTACTCCCCCTGAAGATTCCAGTGATTCCGACAGCGAAAGCAATTACGTGTTGGATTTTAGTAAAAAAACCCCCGCCCCAGAGGCTGCCGTTGTGAAACAAGTGCCTACAACGGAGCAAAAGAACGAATATCGCAAAGTAAAAATTAAAATATCCAAAGCGTACCACTACAAAACGAAGAATTCGGAAAGTGACCCCGAATGCGATAAAGAAACTAGCGGAGAGCTACCCCCCGAAGCTGCACCACGAATAGTGACACCCCCTAGCACGGTTATCGTTTTAGATTCCCCCCCTCCTGAAGTTCCTAGCAAGCCTTTTTACGAGTCTGAGGTCAAAAACGAAACCATCATAACCAGATACACGCCGCCCACATCCAGTATTTTAGAAAATATTCTCTTACGAAATAGGATCGATACTAACAATAACAATAGTAACCATAGGCAACCTAACGCAACACCACCACCAACGTCCCCAACGGAGATGGCGTACTCTTATAAGAAAAGTCATCGATACGGAACTGTACCGTGTAGTCCCGATTCAAGTTCAAACTTGCCGCTGCAAAATGTCGGCCCACCTCCACCAGCACTCATAAAAAGTCATTCACCTAGTCCGGCACCGCCAAACTCAGTGTATTTATCCCAAACCTCAGATTCGTACAATCACATGCAACCGGCAAATTACTATAACATCTATCAAGCCAACGGAATGGTTCACACGACACCCGCTGCCCCATATTCTCCTCCCCTAAGCGCCAATTACGGAAATGCGCACCACACAAACTCAAACCTTATCCTACCCAACTCTCATATAGTCACTCACCACCTCCTCACACCTCTAGCCCCAATGCCGCACGGCAGCAGCAGACCCTCACCCCCGCACTCACTTAGCCCAGATCACCTATCCAGCGGACGCAGTTCGAGCCCATTAGGTCCGAATGGCACCAGAGGCTACAAAAGTCTACCTTACCCCCTCAAGAAGAAAGACGGGAAAATGCACTACGAATGCAACGTTTGCTGCAAGACGTTCGGTCAGCTCTCCAACCTTAAGGTACACCTTCGAACGCACAGCGGCGAGAGACCGTTCAAATGCAACGTCTGCACGAAATCGTTCACCCAACTGGCACACCTACAGAAACACCACCTGGTGCACACCGGCGAAAGGCCGCACGAGTGCGGCATTTGTAAAAAGAGATTTTCGTCTACGTCAAACCTAAAAACACACCTGAGGCTGCACAGCGGCCAAAAACCTTACGCTTGCGATTTCTGTCCGGCGAAATTTACGCAGTTCGTTCACTTAAAATTACACAAAAGGCTGCATACGAACGAAAGGCCGTACATCTGCCAGGAGTGTGGCAAAAACTACATCAGCGCTTCTGGTTTACGAACGCATTGGAAAACGACAAGCTGCAGGCCAAACAACATTGATGATGAAGTCAATGGAGATAGCTCGCCTAATAGTTATTACGATTATGGAGGATATGAAAGTAAGTACACTTCGTTGTCACAATACCATTTCTTAAAAATCACGACCTTTTGCTGTTTTTTTTATTACGCGTTTGCTGGGAAAGGTAACCCTCCCCATTAAATACTTAGTTGATTGAATTTGTACTGTGAACTGTGCACAAGTTTCCACTAATCATTTTGTTTACAAACCTTTAGATTCAATCGACATGAAGAAAGAATCACTCGACGACAAGGAGAGCTTCGATCTTCACTCGCCCTCTCAAATAAGTCGGCCCGGTCTCCACCCAGGCCTGCCGCGACAATTACCTCCACACAGTCTTCAACCCGTAAGTCAGAGGCAAGGCACCGGTCCACCTCCTCCTCCGCACCACACGAACAAGGAGACGAGACCGAGCGTCATTGAATCTTCTCAACCCCATATAATTGAATGTACCTAAGATGTATTTTTGATGCTCACTGTTAGTTTTTAAGTGTTGTTAAGTTTTAAAAAATTTATTTATTTTGAATAAGTCGTACTACATTTTTGTTTTATGTTTTACAAATTGCCCGCGATTGAAGGTCTTCGGTCGGGGTGGCAACTCTTTAAATGAAGTATTGTGAAAAAGACCCGAATTATAAATTTAAAAATGGAAAAATTAGACTGATACGAAAAAGCAATATTTCAATTAAGAAAGCTACATTTCTTGTCAATGTGTAGTGTTTCGTACATGTTCGTGTTTAAATGTTTGTAGTTCAATTTGTGTTTTTTCGTTTAGAATTTATAAGGTGTATTCTGCAATTTATATTCCAATAGTTATAAAAATCCTATGCATAGTTGGATTACGTAAAAATATACCAAAAACCAAAATAGCAACCAGTGATCAGTATCGTATTACATTATATGCGTACCTACATATACATTTTGAGTCATTTGCTACTAATTGTATAAAGAAGAGAAACTTTGTATCTGACGTACACAAATATATTTAATGGATTGGAGGTGATATGCTATGGTAGGATTTTGATTTGCCACATTCACGCGTCTTTGTATTTTGATATGAACGATATGTTTTTCCACTGAGATGAAAATGTGTAAATTGTGTGTATATTTAGAACAGTTGTAAATAGGTCAAAATTAGGTACCTACTTTAAATTAATGGAGGTTCTATATTTTTAGCACCAATAACAGCTAATTTGTAAACGCCCTGTAAATTATTTTAATAGATAGATTGTAATAGTAGGCACATAAACAGACAGTAGTCTTATTGTTACTTTTAGTATGTACTGTGTACAATTATTGCCTTTATTTCAAGTTAGAGTTACGTTTCAACAGACCAAATTTAATAGTACCTATTTATTACATAATTTATTATTCCAGCTATAGGATAATTCGTTTTGCCTACTTACATTATTTGATTAGTTTAAGTAGGTACCTTTAAAGCGCATATTTCGGGATTGCAGAATAATTTAAGACTTAAAGAATAGTACCTTTTTAAATAATTATTATTTATTGTGTTTGTCATGATCTTCATTATTTATTATTTCAAACTACTTCATAAGCAAAACTTTACATGTAAAAATGTTCATATTATTATAATTAAAGGTAAACAGATTATCTGATTATTTTCCACGTCGCTAGGGGTACGGTTAATTGTCATGATGCCTTGAATAAAAAAGTTAGAATTGCGCATCCGCACCTTCAGACGTTTAGCTTTGTTGCGTTGTAATAACATATTTTCAATGCCCCTATAAAAGTATATTGTTTAAATTGCATAGGTTAACAAAGTTATGTACATCATCTTCCTGTTTAAATTCTTGTGCTGGATGTGGCAGTGCACATTATGAATAAATTGACAAGGGAAAATGCTCACTGAGAGGGCGCCATTAGACACGAACATAGTTCTATGTAAAGATCACTGTAATAATATACCTACTTAAAGTCAGATTATGGCGCCATCGCCATTGAAATGCACAGTTATTGTTCCACCCAAAATATTTTTCTTTAGCATTAATTAAATCGTTTAAATATTCATTTGAAATGTGCTTAACGCATAACATATTATTCTTCATTAATCATACTATCCAATTTTTCTAATCGTTATACATGGTTATACCAAATACAGAATTCATAATTTTACATTTATGTAACTATTGAAATCTGCAGTTATTTTGAGAGGCGTTTAGTTTAGAAATAGTTCCCTTTGGTTTGACGAAGGTATCAAAGATGCTGATGACCTATATATTATTACTATAACAAATTATGGCGCAATATTATACGAAATTGATTTTGGGCGAGAGCGTATAGATAAAAAAAACTAGGGAGCCTATTTAAAATAAGGGTCTAGGTACCTACCAGTGTAGGTTAACTTCCGCAGAAATATCGTATCCGTACAGCCATTGACGTCATTATTCATTACTGTTTTATTTCCAATCTTAGCTCGTCACTAGCGTTTTGACCATTTCCTCCAGTAGATTTTCGTGTATCGTGACGAAAACGTTTGTTTCGCTCCAAGGGGATTGTAAGAGTCATCTCTACAATCAAAGGTGTGAAATTGAGTTTGAAATTCACTATAAGCATTGCTTAAATAAGTTAAATACTTTACTATAAGCATTGAAAGAAAAATAGTGTTTTTATTCAATGCTATAAGTTACTTTGGGTAGGTAATACCGTCAGGTTCGTTATTACCATTGAATAAAAACACTATTTTATTCAATGTTATTACGTACTATTATGAGTGTTTAAATCTGTGCTATTATTAGCTACTTATAGGGTGAATTTAGATGCAACCAGTGTCCATCAATATGTTAGAAATAATTTGCGATGGGATTGAACCTAAGGAATAAAACATAGTGTGGAATCTGGTTGTTCTATTCTATTCATAAGGGCAGCTCGACCTAACAGCCCTTAGGCACAGATCCCGTTTTTTTCAATAAACAAAACAAATGCGTAGTTTTTGGAAAAGATTTAGGTATGATTTATCCTGTACCTACATTTTTAAACTTTTCTTTTATGCCTTCCCTACTACGAGTACCTACACATATACAGGCTGATGATTCAAATTCGAGGAGCACCATGGGAATCTCGGCAACTGTAAGAGATAGGTGGGTAGTTTAAAGTGGCGTATTATGAATCTTAACGAAATGCCGTTTTGGAACTGAAAAAAATCCGACTACTTTTGGAAATATCTAAAGAAAACGAAATTTTGCAAAATCGTTTTTATTTTTTACCGAAGTTATTAAAAATTGATTTATTTATGTTCAGCTAAATGATTGGGATGAAAACCTTTTTAATCTGTTTACGCCATTCTCTGATGGATGTTTTCCTGAACGAAACAGAATATGTATTTTATTACTACTTGTGGTGCTTTTTTTAATATACGTTTTTTTTTGTTATTTGTCGCTAGTTCTCCTATGAAGTCGAATTTTCAATTAGACTGTCCAGGTAGAAGTAGGTACGGTAGACTAGTTTCTTTTGTATAATGTGATAAGAAAATCATTTTGGTGGTTTGAATATAATTTTGTACTTCAAGGTCCCGCCAAAACGGCTACAAATTGATTAGAATATTGTTATTCGTTAGTGACGGTTGGAGCATTGAACGCGATGAGTTGTCGTGTGTTGTTCCACTGAACCTCTCCGTGTTGAGGGTGTGGTGTTTGGGGTAAGTCGTTTCTTTAATTTTGTATTGGTATTTTGGATATCGTTCTACATTACTACATATATAGACACAGAGCAATGATTCATGGACCAACAATCTATGTTCGTTTTTACCTGTGAAGGTATCGAATTGAATCAAACTCAATCTCTTCAAGGATCTCCCCACTAATACTAAACAATAATTTTGGGTAATCGTGGAGAAAAGTTATTATACAGTGTGTCCCCGGATTGTGTTCACTATACGTGTAATTGATCAAACATTTTGAATCTTGTTTTGAGGCTTGCTTGGTCTGAAAACAGTTTCAAGCTAATTTTTACTCTTTAAAGTGCAAAATGGCCGTGACAATTGAGATAAAAATAATTTTATGTTTATAGGAAAAGTGCCATTTCGGTCTATAATACGGCAAACAATAAAAACCATTTTTACAAAAACTTCAAAAGCAGAAGCTCGCTAGATATCATTAAGAACCTCATATGTCACGAAAATTGTTGCGAATGGCGGCACTCTGTCTCATACAGTAATGTAATTGTAATAATTATAATAGGTAAATTGTTATTTACTAAACAATAATTAGCAAAACAGCTCTACCAATCAATAATTTTGACCACAATGTTGTATAAACGACGATATACGGGGTGGTGACGAACGCACCATAGGAATTTCAATAGTAATTTTTTAATTTCCGATTATTGGCTTTCCTAATCATTTTAGAAATAAAGTCTGTTAAGGTTTTTTGTAGAGAGACAAATTACGAATCCGTACATACTATTGCTTTCTATTTTATAAATTCAGAAACAGTAAAAATTAAAAAATGAAAAACTGTCGCGTTTATGAAGTCGGAAATGCCATGGAATTATGAAATCAAACAAAATTTGCCATTAGTTAGCTTTGTTTGATCTCAAACTGCCATGGTACCACTGATTTTCTTAAAAGCGACAGTTTTTAGTTATCCAATTTCATGGTTTCAAAGTTAAAAAAATTAAATAGTATTCATGGTTTCCTTTATATCTGAAATAATTTGGGAATCCAATAATCAGAAATGAAAAAATTACTTTTGAAATTCCAATGGTGCGTCGTTCAACTCACCATCCGGTATCTCGGTAAATAACGACTGTATACTCATATAAAATTTTTCTTTATAAAAGTTGTTTAACCTTTTATGGCCCATTTTTAATTCACAAAACAAATGAATCTCTAAAAACAATTGATTACCAATGTACCTTTTCATTAGGCTAATTTTGTATAGATTTTTTTCTCTTTTCGATGGCGTAACATGTACCACTATACAACATAATTTTTCAAAAAAATTTCTGAACTCTTCAGTAAGTAAATATTACATCAATAACATTAATCTAGATATCCTATATCAAAATAAAACAAATAAACGTGTACGTTGCCTTTAAAACAACAGTGACCCAAATCGTTACAAAATACATCTCTTGGCAGCCAAAATACCTCAAAATGTTCGGACTTTTTTCAGTTTTTCCCTTAAAACAGTCCATATTTTAGGAATAACACTTCTTTAGTAAAATAAACAAAACACAATTCTGCGTCGATCAAAAGATGAACTAACAAAATCGGACCAATAGAAAAATTTTTACAAGCGATCAAAAAAATCCCTTAAGCTCCCCGTCAATTCCTGGAGATCCACGGAAATCCCTGAAATCGGATAAAATTCCTTATAAATCCTCAGAAATCCTTTAGAAATTTTCTTAAATTCTTCCCTATAACTGCTTGACACTCCATTCCAATACTGTACTACCATCCCTTTCATATAGGAAAACCTACACTTCCTCATACCTTCTCACAATTTGTACAGTACAAATTACCTATAATAACAATACGTACTTGCGATTGTTATATTTCAAATACTGCCTGGAAATATTGACTAAAACAAGTAGAAGCTAATTTATTTTTGAACGAGCCAAAGAAATCTATTTCAGTGACAAAATGCAATTGGAAGGAAAGTCAGATTTTGACTTTTTCCATGTGAAAATGAAAATTAATTTAGAACACAACCTCATGGTTTAAAAATTGTAGTTCACATGTCATATCTTATCAGGAACGACTTCATTCGGTGCGGAAAAACAATTATTGAAAGGTAAAAGTGACCGCATGTGCAGATAAGTGCATTAGGTGATTAATCTCTCTCTGCTTACGTTACCGCCCCTCCATCAAAAATATAACTTATGACCAAATCATGCGATCGTGTTAACGCGAAGTGCAGTGCATCTTGTGCGGAATGGTCTCCAAAAATTTCAAATGGTTCGAAGGAGAGTGCCTAGTACCGAAAGCAAGAAAGCCAAGGGTGAGTTTTGACAAGCACCGATTAGGTACCGCGTAAAATGCAGTAAGTAATTTGGATTTTTATATTTAAACATTGGGCATACAATGCAAAATGATTTTGGAGTTGAACAATAGATAAAGGGTGACTAAATATGGAAATTTACCTCAACCCATGTAACTGTCGTTAGTTTCAATAAATCATTTTCCAAATCAAAAATTTATACTTACACGAGAATTACAATCATCTTATCTATCCGACTTTAACGTTGGAAACACATGTGCAGTCTATTGTGTCGGCGGCGTCGGCATTTTAAACAGGTGTTTGGAGTCGGTTGATAAAAACCACATTTGCCTTTTTATTATCTTTAATAATAATTGTCTCAGAGTTTACTAATTTTGAATTAATTTTATGCGAGTGAACTGAATACTTCCTTCGCAAAATGAAATGTCTTGAAATCGAAACAAAAACTCAAGATTATTGTGTCACCTCATGCCTAAAAAGGTGACTAACAATTTCATTCTTGCTCTCTGTATTGTGTTAAATCCGGGTCCTTATTCGAAGCATTTAATTGGTCCAAAAATTTATTCAATATATCAACGTGTTCACAGACTTCTTTAGAGTTGAAGACTCGAAAAGTGGATTTCCATTTTTCGCGTATATTCAGATCAGATAATTGCATTACCTACATTTGTCTCAGCTACCATGACAATTGGAACGATTGAACGGCTATATCTACCTACTCAGGTTTCGGGCGTGCCTTTTCTGATCTCTAAAATTCCTATACCCAAGGAGGTGCTTTTTTGATTCCCCAAACGGCGCCCCTAAGGATGTTATGCAGCACATTAGAAATGCTGTAGAAAATTCAAATTCATTATTAGCCCATATTGCGTAAAGACGTGGTTTTACTTATGTTTTAAATTTCGGGGGCTATTTATCAAACCAAGCTCACTAAATTTTTTATGAAAATGAATTAAAAATACTGTAGTTATAAGGAATTTCGGAAATGAAATTATTAGGGTGGTAATGCAACCACAAACGATGTCATTAGGGAATAGAAGTTTTGGTGTGTTTTTTAAAGACCTTATAATTTGGAAATAACTTGAAATAATGTAGAAGGTCCAAATTCAGGGACTTTACAGGTCTGGGGTTGCCGTTTTCATGACGCAGAACAATTAAATACACTATCCCTTGCCAGTTGTTAGATAAGGGGTAAGGCGGACTGACCTCTATGGCCTAAACAATTTCGAAGATCGCGCTAACTAAATAAAAGCAAAATGTCGCTTTTACATTTCCATGGAACACCACATATTTAGTTGCTTTTATTTAAATCAATTTGCATTTCAACGCAATTTTATTAGATACCCATTTACAGAATTTAGTGTTTGGAATTTAGCCCTACTTTTTGGCAAAAATTAGTTCGTGTCTTGCTGGTAATGGGCAAATGGTAAGAACTTCTCCGTTCTATTGATCAAAGGTGATGCACACGTAGTACTATTTGCCATATACGTCACTGTTAATGTAACTTGGACAATTAATAATATATAATTGGTAGCTATCCATCTTATAACGACTCAAAACGGGGTGATATTGACTAAGTGGATTTATAAAGACACTAAACCTTCCCCATACTTCTTTTAATTATTTCAGGTATTAGATTCAAGGCATTAGGTGACAGCGACTATAGTTTCGACCCGAAGGTCATTATCAAGCTTAAGTTTAAAGGAACTCTTTGAGTTAGCACATTTCACTTTGCTTGTCAAGATGGCTGTGTCCATCTCGTCTCCTTTAATTTCTTTAATTTAAACAATTGTTTTATAATATGTGAGGACAAAAAGTTTTTAAATTGTTAATATTGTTATTGTTCCCATGTTCTAATTAGTAATTTTTTCCCCATATTGATAACCAAATGTACCATTTTAATATGTAATTTTCAACCACCTTTATATGTTCCTTTAAACTTAAGATTGATAATGACCATCGGGTCGAAACTATAGTCGCTGTCACCTAATGCCTTGAATCTAATACCTGAAATAATTAAAAGAAGTATGGGGAAGGTTTAGTGTCTTTATAAATCCACTTAGTAATAATATATACTTGGTAACGACTTCGATAGCAATTGCTGCACCAATTTAATTCATTTACTTTTGCTGTTGCAATTTTGAGCGTTCCGGAATTTTCTTTCCAGTTTGGACTTCGAGAATAACACTGTAGTTCTAGGGAAAGGAGAAAATTGTTTTTCGGCCGCGTCTTTGAATATAATTTTATATTCAAAGGCCACGTGTAGTTGTGAACAACGGCGTTCAACTGCTGCTATCTTTTAGTTGAGGGTGTAGTGAACACTCTTCAGTAATGTAACATCTAAATAAAACCGCTTGAGAACTCTGTAACAGTGTAATGTAAAGCAAATTCTGTGGTAGTAAAAATACTGTATAAGGGCTCATGTAGTACCGCTACCCTACCAAAGATGCCGACGGAAGCTTTATATTTGAATTCAGCGCTTTCAGTGGCAATCTCTTGGAATATATTGACGTAAATTTGCTGTCAACCCTAATCCCAATGTTTGCATGTATACCGGCACCTAAGCCTATTTATGCGTCAGTTCTTATTGTAGCCCAAAACATAAAGGTAAAATGACATTAGGGCCAGGGTAACAAGCATCAGGAATTACTGCAATTAAAACTCCTGCCGTTTTTTATAATGAAAATGAAAGACTGCTGCATTTATTCCCCTGAGATATACATGCGATATGCATCAAGAATGGTCAATGCTCCGTATCTTGTCACAATCTCTAACAAACACAGAATACTATTCGTTAATTAATGTGGGAATCATCTTAGGCGGGTAATTAAAACTAATTAGAAACGGTTTGTCGTCAAAGGGACGTATTTTTAAAAGAAACCGCGAGAATTAAAATTGGTTGAAGGGAATAACCCCTTACTTTGGAAAACAATTTCCTTACTTTATAGAACAGTCCGGTGAACCCTTGAGGTTGAGGTGAAGATTAAGATTCAAGTGCACATCTCGAATTTTTACAGCCCCTTAACTTAAAAAAGGATACTACTATACCTATATGGTCTTGGTGATAAAATGAGCGAAGTTTACGAGTTACTGTCATATAGATTCAAGCACATTAAGTTGTTCTCAAGAACCTAAAAACTGAATTTGTGCTTGTTTTGTGCTGATTTGTGTGTGCCTTATTACCTAACGCCGATAGCGTTGAACCCTCACCATCATCATGAAATTCGGCGATGTGTAGGTAACTATATGTCATGTCGTTTCTAATATTATATTATTACGACTATATTTAAATTCGAAGCATTCATAGGGTGCTAGTCTGTTGTCCTAGGGTTTTATTGGGTGTTTATATAAGCGACTCCTTACTTTTCACAATGCAGGCCTGTAAGACCACTGACTGTTACACGTCTTGCTTACGAGACAACAAAGGTAATTGCCGAGGTAAATGCATAAGAGCAATGCACCAGAAGAAACAATAAAACTTTACGTATAACACTAACTACCGACGCAGACTGTATATATTGTCAAAAAAATCTGGAACGTACAACACTAAATGCGCACATAACATACAGTCATGGGTGGGGATTCTGATGTTGGTTGCACTTTTTCTTCTACGAGTACTTGAATTGAATCATGTAAACAATTGTTTTATTGTAAGTGTTTGAATGGTATTTCTGTCCACTTTTGTGGGACCCTGAGGATATACATATATTTTTTGATGGCAGCCTTGTAGTTATATAAATAATATGCGTTAGCCACCATTTTGTATGTAGGTATGATTATTAGATGATTATGAAGAAGAATGTGTTTGATTGTTCTTATTATAATTACATACCTAAAACCCACAAAGCAACAAACCTTTAACTTTTTCGTACCCCAAAATGAAAATGAACTGCAACAAAATGTAGCTCAGATAATTGTGGGTATCTTGCCTTTGCGGCGACGATTTCGCAATAGTACCTACCTAACAGTTCACCACCAATCCACTCATGCTCCTCAAACCCTCCAAAAAACTCAATGTAATATTTTGTAAGCTCTTCTTCTTGAGAGTCCCCTTACTCTTTACGCCTTAACTTCCTGAAGAAATTTTCAATGGAAATTGGAGTACCTACCTACATTTACCGTCAATGGCGGATTTAAATTTTTTGCGCCCCTATAGGCACACCGAAAGATATGCGCCCCTCCAAAAAGATGCTAATTAAAATCACATTATAACTTGAAATTGTTAAAACTAATATGAAAAGAAATACCGTAGGTATGCCTACGATTAAATTTTCACACACGTCAAAATTTGAATTGCCGATTTATCGTTCTTGCAGTTACAGTTTGTTTAAACTATCTACCAATTCCAATTTATTTCATATAATTTTAATTAAAACATTTTGTCATTTGTTTGGAGACTTGTTAGGGGACTAAAACTTAAAATATTACCTAAAATAAATATAGGTCAAAAAAATGCCGCCCACTAAAGCTGCCGTCCCTAGGCACGTTCCTAGTGTGCCTATATGTAAATCCGCCACTGTTTACCGTAATGAGTTTATTTAATAAGGCTAAAAATCACACTTTTACAGTAAACCGAAAATTAAACGTTTCAGTCTTATCTGCATGTACCTAGATTGATCTGAATATTCATTAAAGCTCAATTCTTCTATTGCGTTTGTCCGTTGTGCCTTTTATATTTGAAAAATTGGCACAGTTGCTAAATACAGAGAGATACCTACCAATTCAGAAGGCATCCTACAGATCTTTTCTATTAACATAATTAGAATTTCCACGGCTCCTGTGTGGAAACGGGGAAAGAATATTTCCACTGCAGAGGTGGACTGCATGCGGTAAGAGTCCGCTAATCAAACAATTAATCTAATCAAATAAGTATGTAGTTAATAAAAGAAAAAGTTAAGTTAAACAGAGTTAATCTAATCCAAGTTTCATGATATTGCAATAGGCTTTTGCAATGAAAAGGGTTGAATTTCCCTTCTTGATTAAAAATGTTGAATTTTTAAGGAAACTCGCATATTCTTTAGAAAAAATCAATGATTACTTGACAAACGGATATAGCCTAAAACAAAAAATTTTCAAGTTGACGGCATACTTACTGCAAATCTCTCCTTTATTAGTCCTGAAAATTAACTTTAAAAACCTGATTTTTTCTCTACTTGCTTGCTACGAAAACATAGACTAGGTGACCAGATAGTTTTACATATAGGTAGTTAAATGATTCCAATACACACTGGAAGGCCGGACTGCTTTGTTAGGGCCTACCGGCAACATTTATGTTGAGGTTTAATTATCCACATATAATATACAATACATAATGTACAATATACATAACATACAATAAACAACGTAATTTAGGTTGATATAATACCCGAAGATAATAAGGATATGCGAATGTTTTAATTTCACTAAAAATCTGGAAGATTGTATTATGCATAAGTACAGAATTGATTTATTTAATCGGAATTTATTATTTTAGTGTCTATTTTTCTATTTTGTTTTTAATTTATTGCATAATTTCTTGTTTAAATTTTGTCATTGAAATTGAAATTTATCATGAAATTGTGTTGTTTAAAATT
This sequence comes from Photinus pyralis, assembly GCF_008802855.1. Taxonomy (NCBI): domain Eukaryota; kingdom Metazoa; phylum Arthropoda; class Insecta; order Coleoptera; family Lampyridae; genus Photinus; species Photinus pyralis. The sequence goes on from NW_022170403.1 coordinate 25,745,752, forward strand.
AAGGAACATGAACAGTATAATAGAAAAAAAATGAAGTTTCCTAATGCTGCTAATGATTCTTTGCATACTTGCCAAATAAGATTTGGGTTCATAATGACTATTTTGACACGTGATAACACTCAAAATATGTAAAGCAGAGATGAATAACAAACTAAATGCCACGTTGACTAAAATATTTTGCAAAGTTACTTTATAAAACACGCCCCAGGTTTGTCCACCTGCGTGTGGGGTAAATCTACCCGGCCTGTGCTCCTCTTTATTTCAGATTTCTCTTGATTGTTTATTGCGTATGTGTTTTGAAATAAACTTTTTTGGCGTTGTCAATCAATTAATTGTGTGTTTATTTGAATGAATTGTATGGCCCAGATAGAGTTCTTTGTGTTAATTTTTTCTATTTTTGCCCAAGATTTATCTCGGGTGTTAAACAAAATTTGTGTAATTGATTCTTTGGAATTTGCGTTGATTGAGGCTACTGAGTTATCTAAATTATTAATTTTGAGTCATTATTACAATTTTGCTTTGTGGTGAATGCCGGAGGTGTACGAGGAGAGATCATACAATTTATAAGTTTCAATTTTGATTTAATTGAGCTGGCTGGACATTGCGCACAGCAATATACCTATATGGAAATTTTTATTCACAATTTACCATAAATTTAATTACAATGAACCCATGCATTTGGAGGTTCTCCTCTGAAATTTTAAATAACTTCTTTAAACCAAACTTGCTACTATGTAGGTGTAACTAAATAGTAGTAAATATAGGGAGACGAAATATGATATAAATGCTAGACATCTCGAAAGATTTCCGAAACCCAATAAAAAACAAAGTAATATATGCACATCTCTTGCACTGCAGTTGCCCAAATTAATTTCAAATTCTAATAAACCCACTCATCGGGAAAATAATTTCGAACCTCTAAATACAACCAGTACATTTCGATGATAACGCCATATTTAAGTTATTCTGTCATTAAAAGGCCTAAAATTTCTAATTTCACAACGAAATTTCGAAAATTTACAATAATAGTGTCTATTTGTCATTCGTGTAAGTTTGCTATTCTACAAAATAAGTACATGTGGCCTCATTGCGGATAATGAACCGGAAATTAACTTAAAATCGTTTTTTTCCTTTTACTTCCCAAAACTACAAATTTATCAAAAACACCTACAATTTTAGAATGATACCTATACCTAGTTGCAACGTATTGCAGAATTTTCAGAAATGTGATTTTGTAATCTAATTTTATTATCAATTTTATGCCACAGCACGTATATGAATAGATATAAGTTACATTTTGACTTTTACAGGTTGTATTGTAGGTATCTATAAAGTATTGTAATTACCATTTGAATTGGATTTATAATTACGTAGGTACCATTATGTAGGTACCTACATAATGCTGACTTGGATCAACCTCTAATCTTACATCTTTCGCTACGATTCCCTTGGTCGAGACGGAAATAAAGGACCATTTTGTCACTTTCCGAAAGCACTCTTCGAAATAATCATCCTTACAAATGGTACTTAAGTTTTTCTATACTTTGAAGGTATGTTTTTATTGCAGTTCAATAGGTAATGGGGTCACATTCAATACCATCAGTGATAATATCCTTTTTTGTCAATTTTGGATGAGCTAGTTTGGTGTTTAGTGCGCACAAAACTATTTAGTGTGGTGTCAAGTGTTACGTATCTTACAAATTTCAAAATAAGTAAACAAAATACATACGCAATATGATCAGAATGTAGATTACATAGGCCGAGCAAACATGAGGAGAGGTAGAAATTCATGAAAGGGGGCGGTCTTTCGATATCTTCGACGTCGTCATTATCAATATTCCCACAAAGATAAAAGCCAAAACCATTTTTTTTCTTATCACTCATTTCATATCCTGTTTCTAGACCACTTTGTTACTAAGAATTTCAAAGGTCGTACTCCAAGTTGCTTCATAAAGTGTATTTACGGAAATGGATCTGCATTCCGCGGTTTGGCGACCTTGTTCTAATCCCATATATCTATAGGTACAACATCCTTAACGTTTGGGATGACACAAACGTGAATAAATACGTCATACACGTTATGACAGCATCGAGGGCGTACAAACATTCAATCGCTCGATCAAATTTACAATTGAATAGAAGTGGGATTTTACTCTTGTATAAAGAAACACGAAAATAGCCCTCGTTAGGTAAGTATTTCGTATTTGACGATGGAAACAGTTGAAAAACACAAACACACAGAATCTGCAACTGTCGTGTCGGGGTGTAGAAAGTGCCCGACCGAAACCAGATGAATATTAGAGTATTTGCCATCGAAAACACATCTTCACCTGGTCAGCTTGATGGCCATCTGCTGTCATTGTGGTGTTGAAATGACCCACTGCAATTCAGGGACGCGAGCACAATGCAAACATTAAGAATACAGCGAAACGGGGGTTTATTCCATTTGCCATTATCGACTGCGATTAGGCACGTCAAAGATGCACAAATTAAAAAATTCACCTACTTATTGCGTGCGCGTAACTTTCGCTCTTTCAAGCTCAGAAGCCTTTTGTATTTGTGAAAGAACAATAACCTGTCAATCACATCAACTCGCAGGAGGCCTCGATTTTGGTCAGTTGTTTCGATACAAAAGCCTCCGCACAATGAACAGAAATCTGCGAGGTTGCCATTTTAAAATCTTGACCCGCATAAAAAAAACGGCACGCGATCGGCGATTACAAAAAAAATTGTTTACAGGGGGTGCAACGGTCAAATCCATTAAAAAAACGCACAATACACCTTTTTTGTCAATTTCAGGGATCACAATATATCTTCTCATTTTTTGACCCTCGGGCTTGTCAACTGCCGCATTATTCGGTGCTAATTTGAATGATGTTATCGAATTTTTACGGTGGCGGCGGCGGCAGCGGCGCCGCGCGCCGTTCCGAAATAAAAAATAATCAATCAATATCAAATATTAATTTCGTCTGAGTCATCGATAAGTATAGGAAATAATGCAAGGGTCGTTCTATTGGTGCAAATTCCCCCTATGTCAAAAAGTACGATTGGTCGTAAAAAGAGGGTGAAAAGTTTCCCCCTTGTTTTTTAGGTGTTTTACTTGTCCAATAACAGTCAATTATTAACACAAGTAGCTCGAATTATTATAAATTGTTATTTAAAGGTGATGTTATTATTATTTACCTACATTGAAATTGAATCTATTAATAAAATATACAAGGGTTTTGTCCTGACAAATTGCCTCCTCCGACACATTTTTGCAGAATAATTAAAAATTAAACAAATTAGCGCAATTGATGATTTACCTATACATGGATTTTAGCACCAATTTATTTCATTGTTTTCATTAAATTAAGTTTCCATACCAGGTGTTATAGGTGGATAATTGTACGAATGTATGAATGCAATCTAAGCAAAAATTAACTAGACACAGCACAGAAACCAAATAGGATAGCAGATTAGAAATCCAAAACAAATGAATAAACTAATTGGTGTGTTTTTGAAGATGTAAATTTATTGTCCGCCATGCTCACTAGTTCTTTTCATTTGACACATCAGCTTCATTTGATAAAATTGATATAGTTACTAGTGTAAAATCCTATATACTTTGCAAATTGCAAATCTTAATTTCGTATAGCCTTCGCAGTGTTTTTAGACTGTTTTTATGTTTCAGAACGGCTTACAAAAATTTGTAATGGATCAATCGCATAAGTAAACTATTGAACATTAAAGCTATATGTAGGTATTGTCGAGTATATTGCAGTAAAATCATTTCACTCAACGGTAAAATGAATAAAAAAACATAACGCTCACGTAGATACCTACGAACGTACGGAGGCAAACAAAATAATTCTCAATTTTTTGATATTAAACTCGAATTTTCGACTTTAAACTCAAGATTCAATGTTTCACGATAGATTTCGGGTTTAAACACCTATGAAAATATAATACGAACCTTCATGTTAAACACGAAATTTCGATTTTAAAGTCGAGGTTTGGATTTTAAATTTAAAATTTTGTAGCTAGATCACTTGTTTAAGCTCAAAAGTACTCGAACAGATACGTATCTGGTGGTCCTGGATATACGGTAACCTTAGACTGAAGTTGTATTTCGAGATCAATGCCGTAATTTTAACACTCCAGTATTTACCTCTGCACGGACGAAACAGTTTGCTAGACATTAAAAAAATTGAAGTCGCTAATCAAACTAAACGAGTTTAAACATCGAAGGAACTGGCCAATATTAAACAAATCAAAATGAGGATTAAAGTGAAACAATTAAATAACAAACAAGTTCAAGAGTTACCTACCCCTAGTCACAAACAGCTGAAGTCAGAGCCGGATTAATGCCCTGAGACGCACTAATCAATGAGAACTTTTGGGGCCCCTTTTTTCTTTGTGTTGCATCGACTAATTATAATTGATAAAAGACAGTCAGAAGATTGGTAAAAGTATAGAGGTAGGTACATACAGGGTTGTGATTTAATAACAGATAAATTCAATAAAAATAAAATGGAAGCGTATTCGTAAATATGCTCGGGCCCGTCGATTTTGCTTTTGGATTGTGCATATTTTGTACGTATACAGGGTGCCCCAAAAAAGCGTGCAGAAAAAATATTTTTCCTTAAATAGAATAATGCTTGTACATTATTTCCGGACCGTGGTCGCACCGATAGTATGTGAATCGGCCTTAAAGCTGAGTGCGGAGCGCCCCAGGTCCAGTGGTCTCGACATCCTCGTCTTTTTGGTTTCTATACGCCTCCTTGTTCTCGGGTGACGATTTAATTACTTCAGTGTCCCCGAGACTGTTTGTAAAAAGTTTAATTTTTGGCAAAGTCGTAAGTACGAGGCCCGTATTTCGGAAAAGTCATGTTACCGGTTAGGGTTGGAGGCCACTAGGCCAGCGTATTTTGATTTGCTGTTTCATGGGGGCATTCCACCGTGCATCTATCATTTCACAAGTGGAATACACTAAGTTATATTTGCGAAAGTGTACCTATATTTTACATTATTATTTCGAAATTAATAATACCTATAGGTAAGGTATTTAAACAAACTTGTTTAAACCAACACAAGTATTCTCCACTTCCAATACATAACCTCCTTGTTTAAATACTACTATTTATTCTTTCCTGTCCACATTCATATTAACAACGTTACATCGCTTCAATTCTTTCACTACATCAATGACTCTCGGCCTGAAGATGACCACTGGTCGAAATCGATAGCCGCAATAGAAAAAAATCGTAAATAAACGTGTTTATTAAAAATCTTATTAATCCCTGTCATTATACAATACGTTTCACAGATGGAACAATACATCCTACGAACATATATACCTAACCACTTACCTATATGCATATTTTACCTTAATACCAAAATTGTTGGTCGTTGTGGGCGAAGAGAGGCTTTTTTCTCTCTAGGGCCACCCTTTCAACAGAAAACCTATAAAATATTTTTTTCCGGTCCATCTGACACAATTTTTTTTTCGTGGCAAAAAAAGGCAGTGTATAACCTTCCTTTTTTACCAAAAATCGACTGCGCCAAAATTCCTCGGGAAAAAACTTTTTCTTATTAATTTGGGTGCGTAGAATCCAAAACGATTCGTACTTTTTCGATTAGACGTGTCAATCAAAAGTTATATGGGCAAAAAACCAATTTCGACAAAAAATTCAAAGGGCTGTAACTTTTGATCCAGTAGTGCGATCTTGGAACTGTTTGAAATTATGGATTCTACAGGCCACATTCTTTATCATTTTATCTTTATCATTTTATCATTAATTTGGGTGCGTAGAATCCAAAACGATTCGTAGGTACTTTTTCGATTAGACGTCTCGCGTAAAATAATAAATTTAAATATAGATAGGTAATAAATAATAAGTACTTACATTAAACGGAAATCATACGTAGATGTAAGATTTGCTGAAAGGAAATACAAGTGTATGCAATACTATTTCTGATTATTTTAATACGCACCCCATCAGGGGCAGTTTTTTGATTATAGGTTGGTACGCAACGGTATCATCAATACGTACAGGAAGTCATAACGAAGCAAAAATGAAGTCAAAGGTTAATTTTGAATGTCGGTAAATAAACCCTTAAATGTATAATAAGTACCTATACCTACCTACAGCTCACAATAAGTAGGTACCTACCTATGGTAGGTGAATTGTAAAGAATAAAATATATAAATACATAATGAACATGGCAATTTCCTCAACCGTTAATTGGTTGCATAGAGAAAACTATCTTTTGTGAAATGAATCCTGTTTGATCAAAATCTGGATCGCCGCGGTCGGAGTTCCTCAAAACGTTTTTATTATAATAATTAATTGGAAAGAAAGCAATTTAATACTTGTACCGACCTATACCTACCTAAATTATAGGAAGTAAAAAGAGATCAAGATCTATAATAGCTTCGTACGCAATCAATTCGCTGTGTGATTTGTTACACAAAAGAAATTACTCGCGAAAAAAAACGAGTTCAGAAGCAAGTCAACAAAATGGCCGCCACAGCAGTGCATTTTTTAACCATTCGCGAATGTGAAATGAGTGTTGTAGAGGGGTTCGCGAATTGCCTGCCTGAATGCACGATTAGGCCAACGGACTGCGAAAAATTATATGGCGCCTTCAAGCAATGTTACCTTTCTCTTAAAATTAGTTTTTTAAGTAACTTTTGGCCACTTTATTTTTGCGATGTGAATACGTTTTACTATCCTGATTACCTATAACCACGATTTTGATTAACTATAGATACCTATGCACTTAATTTAGGCGCCATTCTGTACCACTGTACTTATACCAACATATATAGGTAGTATATTTAGTAGGTAAGGTATACGATTATGCAACATAGGTATAATTCAAAAAAAAAAATTTGGTAAACCAAAAAAGTTACCACCCCCGCAATTGTGAAAGTGTAAAAAGTGAATTTTTTTTATAAAAATTATGTAAATTGAAGACCTGATTACGTTTTTAGAAGGCAATTGCAGGGTCCCTTGTGCAAACTTAATCATAAACTACCAAAGAAACCATCATATTATTTTATGTAGGTAGGTACCTATCATAAAAGTTCCCTGCGTGATTGACAATTCCAGAGGTTAGGTAGGTACCTAATGTAAACGAAATTGTGTAGGTAATTTGAATTCAATTAGATTGATGGGTTTTATTTTTGGAAAACAATTGAATCTCATATTTATTTAAACGTCGAAAGAATCGAAGAAACAAAATTATTTGGTACCTACTTCATACCCTAGAAAATCCGTAATTTTAATCTGAAAAACGTTGAAATCAATAGTTTAATGCGGACGGACAAAGGCATATCTTATCGTCAATAATAGCAAATCTTCGCAATGCGTTAAAAATTTGGTTTCTTTATAACCCAAATCCTTCCCATAACTAGGTATACGTATACCTATAGGTAGGTACCTACATAAGAAAGGTATTCCAGACAGGGTTGTAGCCAGATTAGTTACTTATAAGAGCGGGCAAATAAATCTACAGAGCTGGCGGGCGAATTAATAATTTTCTGTGTCCCGTGTAGATAGGTACCTACCTACTAGGTATCAGTTGAATAAATTCGTTTTTAGCGCTAAGTACCCACGAAAGTGGAGCGCTTATACCTATGTCTTCAGCTTCACATTTCCATCCATCTGTATGTCGTTCCGTGCTATATAGCTCAGTCCTTAAACCTAGTATCAACTTCGGGTTTTCGCTATATTACAGTGGCGGATTTTCCATAAGGCACAGTAGGCCCGGGCCTAGGGCGGCCCGAGATTAGGGGCGGCCAATCGTCACTGATGATAACAAGAAATAACTCAAACTCAGAGTACGTACCTGAACATTCTAAAGTGAAAAGTCGTTGCTCACTGCAAGAGTCTCGTGTCGCGCCCAGCCTCCGCTGATGCTAGCGCGCTGCTCGCGACGTTGGCGAGTAAAGTAAATTCATTATGTAGTCTATATCAGCGATTCTCAACCTAGGGGTCGCGAGCGCGACTCCCGCGTAGATTTTTAAGGGTCGCGGCTCGCGGTAGGTACAGGACAGGCAAGATAATTTCGATTTCAATTCCGAATTCAACAAAATGCAAAGTGCATATGAAAGTTGTGACGAAAACGTCGATTTGTAGTAATTAAAACTTACATAGTCAGCTCCTCAGCTACAACCGCGGGGATTTCCGACTTTGAGACGCCTGGTAGTGGTACCACCACGAACTCGCCTGTTGTAGAGAACATCGCTTCAATTTTGTGTGATGTGGTTAATTTATTTAGTTTCAAAATGAGCAAGCAATCAAATCTGTTTGGATTTTTAACGAAATCTGGAAGTGCTAAAGACAATAACAACATAAATCGCTCAATGTCAACATTTAGTTTTTTTTTGTTGATTATTAAATTTTTGTTAAATTGTCTTAATGAATATTGTATGTGTCACAAGTATGGGGTTGCCATTTAGGATTTTTGAAGAGGGGTGCTGGGGAGTTAAGGGGGGGGGTCACTCATAACGTCATTCTGGTTCACCCTCGATATCTCCGAAACGGTTTTTCGCGATTTTCAGTATATCTTCTTTAGTTTGGAAAATATGGCTGACTGCATAGTTTTAAAATTGACACCCCGTATAAGGGCATTACATAACTGTTGTATGTATTCAACTCGCTAACAATAAATAAAAAATATTTAGTTTAACGTGTAGTTCATTTAACTGGGTTCCTCAATGGCATTAGCAATAGGATTAATTACTAGGGGGTCGTGGTCATCAGACCCAGAAAATAGGGGGTCGCGATTACAAAAAAGTTGAGATTCGCTGGTCTATATGATTTGTACTAAGACAGGGGCGGCTACGTGGCCTGGGGCCTAGGGCGGCCAAGACTGCAAATCCGCCACTGGCTATACTTATATGAAAGCTTATGATAGGTTCCAGGTGTGCAACTATCAAAAACTAACTTTATGGAATTCATCACATTAATGCCCTAAATCGGTCAAAATCGTAATCTATGCATCAATTTTGGGATAAGATCAAATTTGATTGTTCGATGACCATAGAAATGATACATATCTACCTATACCTATACCTAGGTATGTATTTTTGGTGACCAGAATATTTTTACCCAAAAGATTACAAAATCGTTATTTATACCTAATCAATTTCTTGAGAAATTCTATGGCTCAATGCCCAAGATGTGGTCTATGTGTATTTTTGGCGAACAACATATTTTTCGGCAAAGTGTCAACATCGTAATTTAGGCACATATAAGTACCTACCTATACCTATGTACCGATTTTCTTGGAATTGACTTTATTGCCCAAAATCGTTCGAAATCCTCATTTATGCACCAACTATCTTGGGAGAAAGAACAAGAAACGATACATGTGGATCATTTATGAGCATGCTACGTTGGGTCATATTAAACAATTTTCAAGAGCGGGCAAAGCGGGCCCCAAGAGCGGCCTTGTCCCCCTCTATAGCTACGGTCCTGATTAATTCTAGAACCCTTTTTTAAGGAGCTTTTGATATGTTTATGGATTGTTCCACATGTTAGGTATTAAAAATAAGTATCTACACCATTTTATTTACTTATGCGGCATATTTGAGGGATTTTTAACGGAATTATTTTAATGACACTATAAGAACTTTAGATCTTAGATATACCCCATGTCTACCCTTATTTGGTCGATGTATTCTGTATTCCAACTTGAGGTCTGCACCTAGCATTTGTACCTTCCACAGCACCTTTCAGCAGGTAATGTCTTTAGCAAATCTTAAAATATATCCAATCCATATCTAGGTATCTCAGGGGATCTTTTAAATTGTCACTTCCATACAATAAAATGCTTCCTACCCTATAAATGCATTTATCATCAGATGTTTCCCTAGGTCTAAGTCAGTATTGTTGGAGCTAAACTTTTTCGCCTTGTTTAATCGGATTAGTATTTATGTTTTTGATCTCCCATCTGATGTAATTTTACTTTCGAGGTGCATACAATGGTTTAGTTCTCCCGCCGATTTCCGCTTATCGAGAACTGTACGTATACCTACCATTGTACCGTGTCCCCTCACCACTATGTTCTTTGTTTTTTGATATATTGATTTTCATGTTGTACGTTCTATCCATTTCCTAGAGAAATTCTTCTATCTCTTCTTCTGTCTCAGCAAATCGCAGCACGAGGACTCTTCCTCTTTGGACTGTCATACGCCCTATGTCTTTCATTTTGTCCACCTCCATCCATGCTCCTTTGAATGTAGGTAAGGTAATCATTGAAGAATAAGAGTGCTGATTGAGCCGTGCTCCTTGATTAATCTCGGCCTCAACTCGATGTTCCCCGCATCTCACTATAGCAATCTCCTCCATTATTCAGTCTCTCAACTACCTACCCTTCGATGTGTAAACTTTATGCCAATATACTTTCCTTTATGTTAATCCTCCTTGTCAAATGCCTTCTCATGATTTACCAAGGGACCCTGAGCTCCCCTAATCTCTTTCATTAGTCATCTAAGGGTTAAGATAGCTTCGCTCGTACCTCTTCCCTTCCTAAATCCAAACTGACCCTCACACAAAATATCTTCTATACCTACCTATTTCTTCCCAGTTCCTATTCTTTCATTATGATGCTCGTGAGGATTTTAGATGCAAGGGTATAACCAGACTAATTGTTCTATATTGCTCACATTTAAATATGCATTATTTCCTTTTTTTGGCAGCAGGATTGTGACGCATTTTTCCACCCGCACGTCAGTAAGGGAAGTATTCCATTGAGGTAAAAACACCCCCTACGTTTTGAAGCACCATGAATTCGAATCAAACCATCAAATTTGGTATATACATATATATTATTCGACATATGAATGAACTGTTTTGTTTACTCACACTCGCAGACTCGAACTAACTTTTTCCAAATACAAACCCTTCCGCTTGATCCCGCAATTTAAAGGTACTACCAAGCGCAAGTCGACTACAGTCTAAAGGAATTTTTCAATATTTGAAACAAACTTTTATTGCACGGATCCATGAACTTTTACATAAGGGGAATTTTATCTTTTGAAAAAAATGCATTGCAAAAATTTACTGTCAACCACGGTGCTCCCTAAGTCTCTATCTGCCTAGCTAGAGCACTAAGATTATGCTATTATGTGTAGCTCAGTGGTAGAACGTTGGGTGTGGGTGTTCGAACCTGGGATGGGGTAAGAATTTTTCATCTGTGGCATCAGAAATGGAAATTTCCTTAGATCAGTTTTGAGGAGTACTATAGAACAACCTTAAGGCCTTTTGCATGGGCATATCTAAAAAGCATTATGCGGATCAATCCTGTAATTTGGAAAAAGCCTGTTGAGGGCCCAGGACAAAAGGGACAATAAATAAAACTTTAATATACTGAACCAATATAAACGAGCGACAAGATCGCTTCCGGTTGACGAGTATTGACCAAAATTTAATCATTAGTTCCTTGATCATTGTGTACTGAAAACAGAATTGGAAAATTCGAAACCGATATCGAGTTATCGTGTACACAGGCGGACGAACGGAAATTTCTAGAACAATAGACATTTATAAATAGAGCATTGATAATGTATTTTTTTAATGTTTTTGTATTATTGTTTATGAATTTTAACGTTTTATATTGATTGCGTTTGGTTAGTTGGCAACGTATAATAAATCACTACTATCCAATTATAGTTTTTTTCAAATCGGTGGTGTTTATTAGAATAAATTAGGCCACGATGAAAGTAATTCAAAAATTTATTTGGAAGTCCAGATATCGTGACTCTTCCTCAGTGGATAGGCAATATAGGCACTCGAAATATCTGGACTTTCAAATAAATTTTTGAATTACTTTCATCGTGGCCTAATTTACCCTAATAAACACCACCGATTTAACCCTAACGAAGGTCGATTACTTCCCATCAATTACTACTTTTTTTCACATAGAACTGAGCGGAATGTTATATCTATTTCTATTAATTTTCAGAAATGTTACTTATTAAAGGGTATTTTTTTTTCTTTTTCGTATTCATTATGACCTGGTTGGCTTTAAAAGAACACGGGTCCATGTCTACATTGTTATATACGCCACTGAAGACCGTTTTAAAAACTTTTACTACTTGACTTGACTATAACGTAAACTTCTTCTGCACACTTTACTTCAAAACCGACGAACTGCGTCTTCCACAAAACAACTAAAACTATACTACCCGTAAAGAAGCATAAACAAATTTACACGCTCTTTAACCTTTTAACCAATTACACACATTTCTAAAAGGAAAAACGACACCGAGATACAATAATTCAAAAAATACCTACAATAAACTAACCAATCTGCTTTATTCGTAAATAATCTCCCAGATTTACTTAATAAATTGAAATATTCTGATATCCTGTCATTATTTTTGGTGTTTAGACCGAAATAACGTCTATATCACGTTGTATACACAACAATAGAAAGAAAATAAGAGAGTAGGACTTATAGGTAGCCTCTGGAACAGTACAGAAACCGGTAACCGATTGCTAATAATTTGAATTAAAATTCCAAGTCTATCACAACGTAATGATTTTAGTGCAGTAAATCATAACTTGTGCAGTAATTGCAAAGTAAATTGGATGCCTTTATTTCAAAATACACGAAATTCATCAGTTTTCATCAGTTTCAAATTTCCTGAACTTGAAAAGGTGCGAAAGATGGAACCATTTGTTTGAAAATTACGACTGCTTTGAATTAAATTTTGGATTTAATTTGAAGTGGAATAGGGACGAAAAGGTCTACATCTTTCAATATTATCGTTTTGCACGTATGGTACGAACTGTATAATCTGCACTCTATACATGTATACCACCACTTTCGGTTATTATTAGATTAAAAAAATAACTTGTTCGCCTGGTGATAGGGGTAGTCATTCTTAAATTTGGGTTTGTTGCACATTCACAGTGTTATGTTTGTTTGCGAATGTTCGATTCTTTTTCTATTACTTGATGTATAAAATGAAAACAGAGGAATATTTACTACCGTAAACTATAGGTATATAATAACGAGCTTTTGTTTGCATAATTAAAATATAGGGATGAGATGGTATTATACAGTATACACACGTCGTATGCAATACAATTATGTACCCTGAGACAAAAATTAGTGAAAAAAAACGAATTATTTCGCATACGTATATTGGAAAAAGTTATATATAGGTATACAATTGTGGATACACATAATGAATCATCTTCAAGTGAAATTTGCAAAGGCAGGAATTATACGCATGGAAAACATTTTTTACGTGCAACGACACTCAAAAGTATACCTAATTGAATTGTCAATGATTTCGGTGTAGGTAATTATCAAAAGGTTGACTAATTATCACGCAATAAGAATTAGTAATGCGAATTACGAGAGCGAGATGACTTATTTATCGTAACATTTCCACCCCCGTCGACGTATATATAGAAATTGAATCCACCCACATTGTACACTGAAAGTTAAAGCCAAGGGCGCGGAGTGAGGGGCATATTGCAGATAAATCAGTGGGTATTTTCAGATTTAGGGGATGCTGATGGTGGGGGGTGGTCGAAAATACCGCCGTTCAAAAGATCGTGCGTACATCAAGAAGTGGGCACTTCGGGGGCGAAATAACATCGTGCCAAAAAAATATACACCAACTTTAAATTGCAAATGTAAAACCGATGTCATTGATGACCGTCGTTATTAATCCGGTGGTAAGTGATTGTTTTTCGCCGGTGAGAAGCGGTGCGTTACAAGTCGACAAACAAATTTCAGTTCCACATGACGATTGCAGTAATGACGGATGAAGACGGCGGCGGCGGCGGTGGCGAAGTCGAGATGTTACATCCTCGACCTGAAAACGGTAAGTGGAAATAAGGCAAATGTCTTTTTAAATAAAATAAATAATCTTCGCTTGGATGGAGTAGGGTAATGGCTCGAGTTAAGAAAGAGATATAAATAGAAAAATATTTAAGTACTTTAAAGGTAGCATTCCACGCACTATTTTTTTGGACAACTGCATTCTTGCGAGTACAAAAAACGCATTGGAATTTTGAATGGGAGGATCTTTATACTATTTTATTTTTGGGTATATGAGTGCGGAAATAAGGTCGGACATTTTAGAGTTAACTAGCGGATGCAGTTTTTAGATGCATCCCATTTCGTTTTAATTGCACGCCGACGCCGCTAGCCGAAAGAATTGTTATTGTAAATTAGGGTCAACGACTACGATGCGTTACACCGTAGATCGTAACTTTTTGGAAGAAAATAAATAGTTGGTATTTATCAACAGGTAAACAAACTAACCGGTTGTCGGTTGTAACGGGGGTATCCATAACAAAATATTTGACTTCTTGGTGTTCCTCGAGACGCTCACCCTTAAAAATCTTATCACGCCAACGTAGAGGTACGACTGATTTTTTCTTATAATTATTACCCTTTTAATTTGGTACGTTTTCGCATGCAAGCGGCAAAATTTAATGATGCGTTTAGAGTGCATGTGTTACCAGATAAAAAAAATGTAAACTTTCCGTTATATACATACATGCCTCATATCCGACTTATCCTAACTTAATGATAACAAATTCCATTTCGAAATAATGCGACAGAACTAATTATGTCGTCGTTTTGGTTATCTTGTTTAAGTAAATTAATAATTGAACGAATACTTTATGCGCCATCCAAAAGAGTTAGCTACTTCCACATAAGTTGAATTAATTAATTGTTGTTAAAATTTAAAATTTGATAATTGGGGGTGGTTATGTTATGACCATCACGGAGTTCTACTTACAAAGATTTCAGGTATCAAAATCAACCCTGTTTAAAATGGAATCATGAGTATAGCAGAAAAACTGACGCTCAGTTAAAATATAAAAGTTATGAGACGCTCCTGATTAGAGAGAAGGTGAAAAATTGCCAATATTTGATGCATCTTAGTATTTTGCATAACAATCAAGCACCTGTTCTGTATCCCGCAGCACTCCTCACCTATCTAAGGGAGATTCTTATTTCTTAAGGGCGGATTTTTTTATAATATAAAACATATGCTATATAGGGTGCCCAAAGGTAAAGGGCCTGTACCAATCAATACTCGTAAATATTTAATTGGTAATTTTTTTGTAGTCTCTTTCACTAAAAATTGTTTTTCTTGATATGTCGTATTATCATTATGGCACGATAAATGAAAATCGTGCCATAATACGACATGACAATAGCCACGATAGAACATACAAGCAAAGCAAGTCCAGAGCTTGAGGTCTTGCCAGTCCACAAAAAGGGCAATTTTGTTCTTATTTTCTAGCGAATCTGCTAAATATCCCTCTGCTACTGCTATAATGAAATTGAAAATTAATCGAAATCAAAGTCTTTAAAATCCTCGGAGATCTTTTGATACCATTAAAACCCTGATAGATTCTTGGAACTCCTCAAAGATGTTTTAACATGTGATTACTTAGGTTAAAGTTACTAATAGGTACCTACCTAGTTATACCTACAATCGATGATCAATTTTAATGATATTAAAAATCAGCGAAAATGCAAAATAAAAAATGCAATTAGGTATGACTTAAAAATCTCGCAAAAATGACATAAAAATTTAAATTTAAAACTTAGAAAAAAAACAAATAAATTTATTGATGGAACTGAATAAGACAAAATTTTTTTTAAGATGCATTTAGGTAAGTTCACTTCCACCCTCTGCAGTCAAGTCTTAGAAAGCACGTATGTAAGTTACTGACTCACTTACTAATTTAATTCCTTAGTGGACATTCGTTTGTGGATTAAGCACGTTTCAAGAAAACAGCAACACATTTAGCTTATAATGGAGCTTTTAGACTTCATTTCTAAACAGGTAAAGATACCCGGAACTACCGAGAAAAGAAAAATATTGCATTGTGTTCTAGAAATCTAAGACTGCATGAAAAATAAAACTTTAACAAATGTTTATAACCTCGCCAAGAGAAATACCGTAAAATATCAAAAACATTAGCGCTTTCCCGAGCTAAGTATTCCTGAAAAATGCAAAAAATTCTAAGTAAAACACACAAAAACTCCAAAAAATGCTAAAAATACCGTCAAAATTAGAAAAAAATCACCCATTCCTCAAAAATGGCGAAAAATGCAAAAAATTGCACAAGTTGCTGCCATTTGATTCATCCTGAAGCACGTTTATACTCGTATATAACAGATTACGTCTCAAACTTTCAGAAAAAAAGATACAAAATCATCAAAATCCTAGCTCTGTTAATCAATAGGTATTAGAATGCGTGGAGCATCTTACCTATACCTTTCTCTCCAAATTGAATAGGTAATACCTAGGTAACTTTTCTTGAAGAAATGGTTTTTTTGCAGATTAGACAATTTCCTTCGAGTAAGATAAGAACCTTATACTTTTCGCGTACTTCTAGCATTAGTACTATCGTGTTATTACTGCATCGCTTAGTCTGAAGGCTGAGAGCTATTCCTGAAGTTGACAATTTATGAATTTCCTTTAAATATGTGTTAAAATAGGAAAATAGGATGTAATCGTGTTTGTAGGAATGTCAAACCAGGGTCGACTGAACTTTGCCGATTGGAAATATGCTGCATAGTTATATTTGGAGCACGAAGATCTGTTGAAGCACCTATCGAGGTAGCTCCAATTTAAGTCGACCCAGTATGCCGACAAAGTCGAAGCGGCGAAAGCAGCGATGAAAATAATACTGAGCTCAATAATGCTTTGTGACATTTTTTTGTTCACATTCTAGCCATTCGTGCTTAAGATAGTAAGAAAGATAAAAAATAAGCTTTCTAGTGACGTATAACATGACCTATGTACTGATTAAAAAGAATTCAAGGTGGCGGTCCCACTGAAAAACCATGTTTCAACAAAATTATTTTGAACTTCAAAATATGTGAAATAATTTGAAATGAAAGCGTTCTAACTTTCATGTCTATACCTATCTCAAACGGTTTGAGCTTGAGAGGTTTGGTTGCCACCTTTAATAGCGAACATGTACCTTTAATATGTAATTGTGTTTCGACCATTTCTAAACGAAAATGTAGTACATAAACAATGATTTAGATATTTTATCATCAAATTTTACGTTATCATCGAATCTCTCACTCTCTCTATAATAGGCTTCCACTTTTTAATTCAGGACTTGAAGTCGTTGGAAAAGGAATTCAGACTAAAGAGTGAATAAATTCAAATGCAAATGAATTAAAGCCTTTTGGTAAAATCGGTCCATATGAAAGAGCTTTATTTTCAAGCTTATGGCACCTGCAGTTGGTTGCACGGATCGATGCAGCACAATAACTACCTACCGCCATAAATTTTGCTCAATTTGCTGTAAGGTTGATCTCCAATAGTTTTCAGGACACCCACATTATAAGAAGTTCTCTGGAAAATTCAAATTTTTTATTTCACCAGGGAACGCCACTGACATTAAACCAGTGTGCTGTTGGGGTTTATAGCATTATATAAGCCATTAAACCATTTTTAACGTCACCTATTTATTGGTGGTGTTTAAACTCTCTTAAGCGGTTGTATGTAAATATATGTTGTACCTATGTCTAAAAATGAGAGTAAGTAGGCAAGGGGTGCATCATCAGGTTGTTAAACTTGATGTTAATCGTTACAACCTGATGCCCCAGCTGATTTGTTACTTTCAGCTCCAGGACAAACCTCACGGAGAAAAATGTATGTTAAAGGTAATTAAAAATATAATAATAGCTATCAAAAAATATAATACGTATAGGGATAGCTATGAAGAATTATAAAATTTATCATATACATATTGTTGCAAGTGTATAGCTAGTTTTACTATATAGCCCAATCTTGGAACTGTTTGAAATTATGGATTCTAAGGCCACATTCTATAAGAAATTTTTTTTCCGGGTCGATCTGAGACAATTTTTGTTTCTGAGCTCAAAAAAAGGCAGTGTACAACCTTCCTTTTTTACCAAAAATCGACTGCGCCAAAATTTCTCGGGAAAACTCTTTTTCTTATTAATTTTGGTGCGTAGAATCCAAAACAATTCGTACTTTTTCGATCAGACTTCTCAATCAAAAGTTATAGATTTCGAAAGAAAATTCAAAGGGCTGTAACTTTTGAACTAGTAGCCCAATCTTGGAACTGTTTGAAATTATGGATTCTACAGGCCACATTCTATAAGAAATTGTTTTCCGGGTCGATCTGAAACAATTTTTTTTTCGGGCTTAAAAAAAAGCCTTCCCTTTTTACCAAAAATACTTCTCAATCAAGTTATAGATTTCGAAAGAAAAGTCAAAGGGCTGTAACTTTTGAACTAGTAGCCCAATCTTGGAACTGTTTGAAATTATGGATTCTACAGGCCACATTCTATAAGAAAATTTTTTTTCCGGGTTGATCTGAGACAATTTTTTTTTCGGGGCTCAAAAAAAGGCAGTGTATAACCTTCCTTTTTTACCAAAAATCGACTACACCAAAATTTCTCGGGAAACCACTTTTTCTTATTAATTTGGGTGCGTAGAATCCAAAACAATTCGTACTTTTTCGATCAGACTTCTCAATCAAAAGTTATAGACTAGAAACCAATTTCGAAAGAAATTTCAAAGGGCTGTAACTTTTGAACTAGTAGCCCAATCTTGGAACTGTTTGAAATTATGGATTCTACAGGCCACATTCTATAAGAAAATTTTTCCGGGTCGATCTGAGACAATTTTTTTTTCAGAGCTCAAAAAAAGGCAGTGTACAACCTTCCTTTTTTACCAAAAATCGACTGCACCAAAATTTCTCGGGAAAACTTTTTCTTATTAATTTTGGTGCGAGAATCCAAAACAATTCGTACTTTTTCGATCAGACTTCTCAATGAAAAGTTATAGATTTCGAAAGAAAATTCAAAAATCAGGATACACACATATTGGTTTCGAATAAAAATATATTCCAGCAATTTTTGATGATGACTGATGATGACTTTATTAGTCGAAATCGATTGCCTCAAGAAAACTTAACAAAAAATATAAGTTTTACCATTTTATTCCATTTTTTTCCTTCTAGATACATAGAAGTATGATAATTCTACGACTAGAAACAGCGAAAGTATTGACGTGAGTGTTTGTTTGTGTGTTTGTCTACCGGGAGACACTAGAAACGTGATGGTTTGTCAGAATCATCAGACCAAAATTGACATAACAGATTAGGGCAACTCCATTGATTTTATAGCTTATCGATCAAATTAGAAGCAGGGCCAGGATTAAGCTATCGACTAGGTCGTATAAAATCTCAGCAAGTTTTAATGCATGCCAATTGTTTATTTTTAGATCAGAAATGATTCGTGGGTAGTAATTTTGTACGATTATATACCTACCTACAATTTGAATTCGCAGTGGCATTTACCCACAGTAATTAAGTAGCTCTAAATTATACCTCGTACACCTGGAATGGGCATATTAGAGTAATTAGATCAGTTTTGTGTCAGCAAAAATAGATCATTTCAAACTAAATAAAATTTAAATTCAACTACAACTTTCAGTGGATTGTTTGATTATGGGTTTGATACACTTTCGGTGTAAGAACGAATTTGTAGTTCGGTCGCTACCATTTTGCTTGTTATTTTCGCAAACGAATAAGTCATCCCCTCTGATCAATTAATCATCTGTTGCACTCACCCATCCATCATTTTACCGAACATAGGTACTCATGAGCTTGTGGGTGTATATATGCGGGATGACTGGTCTTCGCATCCATTGGAAAACGTGGGTACAGGACGGAGAGAGGAAATTGAAAAAATGATCGTCGGTGGAAAATCAAATTTAGGAATTGTATAGGGTAAATAGTTTATATAAGGGCGCCATTATAAAGTGAGGGCGTCTCTAAGCAACGTCCAATCATATAAAGCGTCGGTTATGACGTCATTTATACGATATTCTACTTAGTTGTGTTATAATCAATACTTTATATAATAATAAAATGGTAAACTTTCCCTAAATATCTTCCTACATCGCTCATTCAAGGGACGCACAGTATATCCCTGCTGGCCTAGCATTTTTACTTTCGACCGTTCCGATTCATTATTATGCCTTTTTTAAAGTAGACATTAGATATTTTTCATATAATAGTTGGAGGTGGAAAATTAAACTTAGGCACAACAAATGTAGAATTTTTATGTGGGACACCGAGTAGGTACTGCGAAAATTGCAGCCATTATTAGATTTTCTGTCATTAAGTAAGACAGTTTTTGGGATTGCTTGAAGAGGAGTTCTTACACTCTGACATATACAGATATATACGTTTCATTTGAAAAAAGAATTCGATTATATCAAACTTTTTTCCCTTATGTTTTTTCGTATTTTAAAAACATCGTGTAGATATTTTTCTTATAGAATTAATTGTGCTCGGAAAAGCGCAACTCTTTTCCCATTTAACCAAAATTGTCGCTTTTATAACAAAATTCCGAATTCAGTAGTATGCACATTAAAAAAGATATATACATGTCCCTTTTAAAAAAGTACAACACTATACCTAACTCGAAAACCGTGCAATAGAAGAAAAAGATATCGTTATTTAATGTAAAATTCGAGTAGGTATAAATAATTTCTATCCTTTTTCTTATATTTTTTAAAGCTGTGAGATATTTTGTAAAAACAAGTTAAATTGCGCGGTTGCCACGTTACCATTTGAGATACGTCCTCAAGCGCAACTGTAAAGGGGGCGAAAATGTTAAATCCAATACAGGAAAAGTTTTTCTATCGGGACATCGTAACTGGAACACCCTGCATGGTGTGAATCATAAAAAACATAATATATTTATAATAAAATAGCGATCGATCCAAAATTTCAAAAAAACATTTTTTGATATCCACCCCATCGATTTTTGAAAGTAAAACATTTATAAAATCCCTACACTATCTACTACAACATTTGTCCTAAACAATTTTTTTCTATCTATCCTGCGAAGGGGGGAATTTTGGAAAGCGAAATTGAAAAAGAATGAAAATGTTTAGGACAAATGTTAGTGGAGCAAATCCTTTGTTTTCAAAAATCGATTTGGTGTTTATCAAAAGATTTTTTGAAATTTTTGATCAAGCGTTAGGTATTTTGTTATTTGAAAAAATAAAAAAATACTTAATTGCAAATACAGTTGTTTTTTGAAAGATAGTATTAAAATTTTTTGATTTTTCCATAGTCCTTAAAATAATGGAGTTATGACGATTTTTCTAAAAACAAAGGAACACCACTAACTTCTAACCGGGACACCAAATCAAAGATTGAAACTAAGAAAAGTTGTTTGTTTTAATGAGTTTTCGCCGTTTTCGTGTTAACGACTTAGTATTAATACCCTGTAAAGTGTAGATTTTGATTATTGTGCCTATATTGAATCTCGATGATTAAATAATCGATTTATCCCTATAGAGATAGTGGCGAATATTGCCATTAGATAAATTTAATAAATAGGGCATACGATAGGTAATTGCCAACAGCTATTAAGTAGCCCGCCACTTTATCTGCGATAACGTTAAAAAGTCTGGTTATCTGTCCACCCGGCCATTCCCACGATAATTCAAAACGCTTTGGCTCAAATTTGATGCACCCTTCATTAAATTTTGGGCTTCTTGGGTTAACTCCTTGAAACAGGAAGCACAAAAAGCGCTGTTCTGTAGACAAAAAGTCGAGAAGAGGAAAACACTGTCCACGCAAGAAGAACGTAGGCGCGAGTTTGAGGTCTGATGAAAATTAATAGTTCTTAATACAAATGAATCTAAACGACGTGACGTAGATTTCAACTTTTTGAATCACCCGCAGCTTGGCCGTTCACGTGTTAAGGCGAAAGTCAGAACAGGAAGATTCAATGCTTCGAAACCATGTGAAAGACGATCTGTCAATTGAATTTGAAATGGGCAACATTTTCTTCTTTGTTAATTATAACAGTGTCTACTTTGGTTAATGATTTCGGTAGTTTTATTATAATTAAAATGTTAATGTGTGCTTCATAAAGTCTTTAAAATGATGGTACTTAAACGACCATAAACGTCTCCAAAAGAGTAACAGTGCAATTAAAAATTTCTCACCTCAAATTGAGATAATTACTACTATTTATAATATCGCTTTGTAATTAAAAAGAGAAATCTTTTACGTAATTCCATTGAAGACTAACTACAGACAGTACCGGATTAAGAAGTTTCTTCCGGGGACTTGCAAGCTGCAACAAATTAATTAACTCGTATTTCCGGAGCTTCGATGGATTGTTAGCAGTTAATCTGTGTTAACTTGCTGCTTTGGGATTACGTTTATGCTTCGGGGGGTGAAATTCGAATTTGGTTGTTGTGGAGAGGTGAAATGTGTCTTGTCCAGGTCAGTTGTGGCCCTGATTTTGAATTCCTCTAGGGGGTAGTGTAGGCTAAGAATTGCTACGGGGTGGTTACACTTCCAGGTCAGTTTCTGGTGTGTAGTGGCTGTTTACCCTTATCAAATTTCTCGTTGAAGATGGCAAGAAATCAATGGATTTAAAAAGTTCCTTTAAATATGATATATTGATGTTTTCAATATTTGTATTTTTGGTAGAAAGGGAAATGGTTTCTTTCTTTTGGTATACATACCGACAAATATTTCGTTTTTTTGTGTGCAAAATTTGCTATTTTGATCAAAAGGAACGAAATAGAGAATTCTTTGGGTATAGGTTCAGTTTGTATTTTTTAACTTCACCGATAAGCCACGTCCATACCTATATTTTTTTAAAGGTGTGTTTACTGAAAAGGAACTTTGGCATTCGATTTCTCCAACAAGCGGTCTCTTGAAATCAGTTTTGATTGATTTTTCGTTGCTAGCCTTTTCTGGTTGTTGGAGTAGCCAACATGTTAATGAATCTTGAAATTCGTCACGTTGTAATTGGGGGAGGGTGAATAATAGATCAATTTGTCCCCCATTTTTGACTTAGTGTGTAGAGAAGTACTTTTATCGCATTACCAAAAGGAAAATGAACCCTATTGTCCGCACTTTGTCCGTCTGTACCACTATTAATCCTTCAGTTTAAGCTTTTTTGTTGTGATTTCTTTCTTAAACGGTGTAGTACAGCCCAGAGACCAGAACGATAAAAGTTTATTTGGATAGGTCACTTTCTTTCAGTGTTATTACTGATTCACAAAAACTCGCCATTATGTAAACTCGTCCCAGATAAATTCTGTGCCACAAAGGAGAATTTCCACTTTCTAACCAACAAAGTATTTGGACAAATACAAATTTTTCTCGGTTGCCTTCAGCTCAAAGCATTCGGGAATTGTAAATTGAAAATTCTGAATCCAAAAATATAATCAAATAGGGAGATTATGGTACTATGTTCTTTATTTTTAAGCTTTAGGGACCAAAAGCCCTCATTCAATGTTATATAAAATCTTTAGTACGAAAAAGATTTGCATAGGTATTTATTCTCATAATTATATAGATTTACTCGTCCCGAGAACGTTTATTGCTAAGAATATTCCTCCTAGCAAAGTCGCTTCCAAGAAACTGGTTCCAAAAAAAATTAGCCCAAATACACCCCACCACGGAAGATTAAAATATTTCGCCTTTGTATAAACGCCGTGTACATCTCCTATTAAATTAATATCCCGATGCTCGAAAACGTCAAATTTATATCGAGATGGACCCAAACTTCAGTTTTTGTTATCTCCTAATTAAAGATGTAAATGCCGCATTTGGAAGGTTACTCAATTTGCTAACCAGATCGATGTCATCTTTTAATATTATTCGTTTTGGTACAAAAACAAATGAATAAGAAACGTTTGACCAAAATTCTTTTTTACTACAATACATGGATTATACTTTATGATATCTAAAATAGGCAGTTTTTACCCTTTTTCTTTACATGAGAAGTAAGATCTCAGAAAGTCAAACTCAATCAAGGAATAAAAATAGTGTTTTTATTCAATGCAGAAAGCAATAAGGTGATGAGCTGACCAGTTGATATTACCATGGAATTAATTTAAGATAATAGATAAAAAACAAAGGCAAAAGGCAAAATAAATTTTTTTCCAAAAATTTGAGTCGCATATGAATTAAAAGTAATCGCCAAGCATCCTTAAGTTTCACGAAACTGACCAAAACATGCCTTTTTGGCTTTTTGACTGCCCATATCTCGAAAACGGTCCATACTGGTGCAGTTCTGTCTTTGGAATTCGATTCTTGTGAAAAATACTTACCATTCAGCCTGAAATCTCTTTTTTGTCAGTCAGATATCATTTTCAGACCATACCAGTGACTGAAAATAAACAGAGTTTTCTGTGTTGAAGACGCTCTTGCCTGATTTTGAAACGATTTTCACGAGAAATCCAAAGCCAAACCTAATGCAACTTGTGATAGTTCGGTGAAAATTAATGTACCGTCTGAAACATTTTTAATCCAAAACATACTGATTTTTTCTAGTCAGGTCGACATTTAAAACTTTCAAAAGCAAACACATCATCCATTTTGACCATATATGTTGAAAAGTTATATAACTTTAAAGTGGATTTCCTCAAAATACCAAAAATGACAAGTCCGTGAATTTATAGTGTTCACTTGAAAGGAGTTAAGTTCTAAGTATCTTATAATATTGTGCTAATTTGTGCTGCTAATTTTAAATGTGGTGCTCATCACGTTAATGAGTAATTCCATTTTTTCTGGTGACTCGCCAACTTCAAACTGTCTCAATTTGATATTTTCAAAAAATGATTTCACCATACTTTTGTGCACATTTCGAGATGCTAATTTAAGATGTGCTTATTCGGTTAATGAGTAATTCCTTTTTAGTGTATTTTCCTAAAAGTAAAAAATCGCTATTGGCTGCACTTGGTCGTCCGTCCGTCCGTCACAACACTACTTCTGGGGCTCATTTCAAAGGGCTTGGTGGAAGGAGTCCGTGCGTACCGATATTTTTGGTTTTGCAATGCTAATTTTTTATTTATGAAGATATTTAATTGAAACTTTATAGGTATGTAAACACTACAAGTATAAGTGAAACTAACGACTTTTCAAAATATTTCATAATACTTTCTTATTCGTCAAAGCATTTAAATGCAATTTGATACATAGGCACTTCACATACCTAGGTATAGTTACTTATTTAAGAATATTAAATTTATTAAAATAAAATAGGTTCCAAACTGTAGTGCATATATAGCGTTCTCAATAATTACTGTCATTACGAGTAATTATACAGGAAATCTCTTAAAATATGGAATTGTGTAACTATTATGTATAAAAATATGGTGCTTCGTGCCACTCAAGTAGGGGAACGTGAGGGAATATCGACTACTTAAGGATTTTAGGGACTTGCTGGTGCATTTACGACTACAATTGCTTCAAAACTTGACAAATGCTTGTTACTGAATAGTGCTATAAGTTTTGCATTTAAGCATTTAAGTTTTTAATAATTTAAAAAAATCGGGTAAAATCAACCGGACCCCTGCGGTCGATATTTCCCCACGTTCCCCAAATGTTTAACGAATACACAATATGTCAAATTAAAAGCAATGATCAACACATGACCAAATTGTCGGCGATAAAGTGTTACATAATACCTAGTGTCATAAGCAAAAATTAAATTGCTAATTACATTATTGTATAAAAGAAAATTAGAGTAGGTAATAGAATATTCCGAGGAATATTCAATGTGAACACTAGAGTTCGCAAATGTCATTAAATAGATAAACTTCCAGACCACAAATTACCAAAAGTTTCAGTAAAAGATAATCTTCAAAATATCTATGTTGACACCAGACTGCGAAGTTCCGTAATACAAAAAATGTCAGTTACTCATTAGCACAACATTTTAAATTAGCAGCACAACCTAGCAATGAGTCCAAAATTATAGAAAATAAAAAAAAAGTACCTATCAATGTTGACACTACTGTAATAAGTAGGTACCTAACTACCTACTATAGGAGCGTCATCTGGAAATGTTGAATTTCTCATTAACGTGATAAACATAAAACTTTAAATTAGCATTATCAGTTTTGAAAATATCAATGTTGACACTACAGTGTAATGGAGTGTTTTGTGAAAAGTGTGTATACCTATTAGCTAAATATTTTAAATTATCAGCACAAATTAGCACAAAATGACCATAAAATAATGAGATACTTAGAACTTAGTTCCTTTCAAGCGAACACTACAACTTCACGGACTTATTTCCTCAAGAATGTGTGAATTTCTGATAACGTCGAATCAGCTTAGGTCCGCGAAGCCTAGTTTCTCATTTTATATTTCAAGGTAGAGCTTTTTGCATAAGGCGTTATTGAAGCAAAAAAGAATTTGAAATTTCTTGTGCAGGTATTAGACACCCTTCTATCGTTCATCGTCGAATCTTCCAGGGGTTCATGTACCGAGGGAAAATGTCTAGAGGGCGACTTTCCCTCTTTGGTACTTATAGGAGCGAGTTCTCCGGGGCGAATTTTTTTTTTGGAGACGCACGACAGTATTTTTTAACATTTTTAACAGAAAAATGAAAAGAAAGACGTTTGAATCCGCAAAGTAAAAGATGCGGCACTGTTGATTGAATGGAAACCCCTTCTCGTGACGTTGAAATGTTTTGGGGCGGAAAAAATCCATTCACGAATATGTTTTTGTCAACCTGTCGACGCGAAATCTTCATTGTTTTAAAATCTTCAGTGAGTGACTCGGCTAATGAAGGGGACAACAAAAATTAGCCCAGTTATACATACCTAAGCCAGACCATTCGCAGATGCTAATATTAAAGATTAAAATAATAAACATAATGTTAATATTATTATGTTGAATTTGATCATGTTTTTCGGTATAACATTGTCATAATATTTTTTTAATATCAACGTTATTACCAAATGACTTCGCATTCGGTATCTTCCAGAAGGGTAGAGCATAATTATATTATATACCTATGTACAGAATTTGCTTGATTTAGTTGTCTGATAGTCTATTTAAAAAAATGCACCTGCGATCTTTAAAAATCTGACTTAATTAGGGGTCAAATAATGCATGGCGAAATACCTGATTCCGAGAAGAGAGTAACTTTTTTGACGCAATGAATACTTGCTAAAACTTCTCACTGCATAATGGCGTCAATTTCGGACTGAGCATAGCTTCATTTGTTCGATTTTTTATTCACAAACGCATGGTAAATATTAAAATGGCGCCGTTTACATTATATATTCATATAAAACTGTAACGGAAATGCATCAATTGGTTTGGACTTTGGTTGTAATTCAGGTTTACGTGAATATCGTCAAAATTTCATTTAATTTTCCAATGTGGGGTAGGCGGAGAAGGTTTGCATAATCCGTACGTATCTACACACGATCAAAATCGAAAATGCGCCGTTTACTACCATTGAATAATAAGATTTATTATTGAATGTTACTACTGAAAGGGAAATGCAATCGATTTGAATCTGCCCCCAAACTGCGATATTCACCTGCGTTTATTAAAAAAAAATGACCACCACCAAAAGATTTCCTTTTAAGATAGCGTACTTAAATATATAATTAAAAATTAATCTGCCCCGTAAAGAGGTGTAAACAATTTATTACAGCACATAAAAACAAAGCAGTTAATTCGTGCGCGCGTGTAGCGAAATTGCACCGTATTTTTCAGGTAAAAATCGAGCAAAACTGACATCAATCATCGAAAGTGCGTTTAAAATTGCTCGATCACACATAAGGAACCTCAGGAATTTTATGAATGGCTTCAACTCTCACTCTATTAACGTAGTAAACTACATAAAGAGTGCAAACAACTTTGTTCTTTATGAATTATTCAAAAAAGGACGAATTAAATTTCATGCAGCCGAAATTTGATTGGCCCGTATGTTTTTTAAGGTCCCCTGGTTTCCAGTGCGTTAGTGCGGTGCAAGTAGTCTATGGGTTCGTGCAGTACGAGATGTAGTCTTTTTTTTTAAACAAACTAAACAGTTTATCGGTTGTTATTATGAACATTTTTTAATTGATTTTGTCTATTTTCGTGTGACGTTGCCGAAATTGCATTTGCGTTTAATGGAGAGGCGCGAATTGGACAATGGCAGAGGTAGGGATTTATTTTTCTATATGTAACCTTCGCTTTTATTTAACGCTAGCACGCAATTTGTTTTTGCAAATTTTTTTTTTATTTGTGCGTAGTTTATAAACATATGCAAGTGTGCAAAGAAGGCTAGTTGAGATTGGGATTATTGCAATTTTGAATATTAAGGCGCGCAAACGCGCTGCGCAGTGTTTTTGTCTATTTTTTCGAGTAATAAATTCAATGCGTATAGTTAAGTAATTATTAGTTTTAGGGTTGTTTCGTAAGGTTTTCTTTAGTTTGAATTTCCGGCAGGTGTTGATTCACTTCGATGATAATCGTTAAATCATGTTCTAAGAAGAAAGTGAACGTAACGCGCTCTTTCTGGGAAGTGCGTAATATTCGAAGAAATAGTAAACAGTTACAAGCGACGTTCCAAAAGCGACACCCTCTCGCTTTTAATTATCATTACTGTAACTGATATTTAAACCCCGAACTTCCGATTCGATAGGACGTTATCAAGTAGTAAGCGCAATTAAATTTAAAGAAAATGCGTGTATAAACGCATGAATTAAACATTACTCAACGGTCTTTGTCTATCAAAACTTAATTTATCTCTGAAGAAACTTAAAAATAGATTAGAAAGTGCATTGCACCCGATAGTAAGTTGCTTGTGGCTTGAGTCGCTTCTAAACTACCCCTAACTTCCCGGGACTCTTTCCCAGGCCATTCCACTCTAATCTATGACCCGCTTAGTATGTGATTCTATTTAAAACGAACGGCACATTAATTTTCTCACCGCGAGATTAAATTACTACCTCAAACTGCGTCTAGTAATGCAACGCATTCGGAAGTACCTACTCTGCGCTAGTCAAATCACCAAAAACTTGCGAAACTCTCTTTGGCGCCTTTAAAAATTGGCACATGTTCGTGACAAAAGCAGCTTGTAGGCACGCCACTGTTTTCTAGGTAACTATGCAGGTATTGTTGAAAACTACCCCTGTCTAGCAACCCTTATACTTGCCAGGTCACATCTTCAAACGGGCCATTGTAAACCGCGGGAAAATAGTAACGCCGAACCTTATCTTGCCTCTATAATGCGTAGAGGAGAATACGTTAGAATCATTCTCTGTGTATATTGTAGGTAGATTGCCATAAAAAATCGAGATTTGTTTGACGAAACTATTTCCTCGCACTGTATTTGATTAGATGATCTCCATTATCGGTGAATCGGGCAACTATAGAAAATTAGTGAATTATCGTTATACCTATTTACTTACCAGCGCGGAAGGCAGCTGGCATTCATCCAGTTTGGCGAAAAAAACAACATTCCTACCTTCGAATTGCATTTTACAGCGACAAAACGCAAAGTACAAACGATAGTACTCAAAAATAAACATTTCGTGTCCCCCTGTCATTGTAGAAACCAAATCCGTTTTGCTTTTTGCCGTTTTACTTGAGTACAAAGTTTTATACCTCAAAGCTCTTGAAACAGTAGCATTTATGTAGGTAGTAAAAATACATCCTCCGTGTCCATTGATGTACCTACGTTTGGAAACCTGCAAAAAGAGTAAAAAGCTAAAATGTTATAAGTAGACATGACAAGTTTAAGTAGTTTATCTCATTTTCAGTTTCGGTTTGCGAATGTACCTACTTTGCATTTCAATTCATACAATAAAATCCCTGGATTGAGCTGCAGAAATCGACCTTTAATTTATTAGTAGGTACAATGCAACCTCTGAAGCATTATGTAACTGAAGCACCTTCAAATGTCATTTTAATTAACATTACCCAAGTTTCAGAGAAGGATACCATAAAAAATTCCCATACAACTTTGACTGTTTCGATAATTTCAGCCTTGCTGTAGTATGACATTTTAATGGAGAACGAGCAATTGATATTCCGCTTGTTTCCTCTTTTTCTTTAAATTTACATATGAATGAGTGTGTAAAGAGGGTACAATCGAATTCCGCTGCTAGGGACATAGAAAACGCTGTGTGTTGCAGTTGCATTATGATTTTCTGCGGAAGAGATGAAAATACACGAAAGGAGTGGTTCTAGAATTGTAGACTGCCAACAACTTATGCCTGTTGCTGTGATTTATACCGCCAATTTACTTTTAACAAGGATTTCTGGTCGTTCTAGTGATAAAAGAATCGAAATTCTGTAAGTAATAGCCTTCCTTGTGCAAAAATTGTCGAAAACCGTCGATTTTTGTTAAAAAAGACCTTTACAGTAATGTATAAGGGCATGATTTAGATCGTTATGACACTTTTTCATTTTCCGAATATCTTTTTGAAGTAAAATTCGTGGCTTGAGAAATACTGGAGGCGTCAAAGGTGTAAAATACGTTGTCCTACAATAATAGAAGAAGTAAGAGCCTGTTTTAATCAATAAAGTTCCATCATCTTTCAACAGAAAATTACGCATAAGTTAGTACTTAACATTAACAACAGTGAGTCAAAGTTGCTATCTAAGCATGAAAGGTTTTGCTATGTTGTAAGCATCTTCAAACGGGAAAATATATCCAATCAATATCACAAACAAATAGGTACCATTGCGTTGTGAAAAGTACATCAGTCTGAAGTGGTAAAGCGTTTACAAAGGAATACCCATGCTCTGAAACTGTCAATGATAGAAAAAAAACGGGGGTGGACAAACTTAAATAGAATGGCAATACCCAACCGTTAAAACATTAATAGCAGTCCAGCAGTAAGTCTGAGAAGTCTAACTGCACAAGGAGTTACAGCCGTTAAAGGCGATTTCTCTTTTGAATTGTATCATCGAGAACATATTCTAAACAGAAACCTCACTGAACCATCACTTTTAACTTTTGCACAGTCGGCCATTATTTTCATCATCTATCGTCGTATACAGATTATTTTTAGATGAAATTCTGTTTCTGGAGAGTAGAAACCTGATGACGATAGTCTTGTAAGCGGTACAGACTGATTTCCAGTCATACAAAGCAGAGTTAGGGGATATTTTTGAAGCACGCCATCCATAATTTAGGTTCGAAGAGGACCACCGCCTATTTTAAAGTGCAAAAGGGCCAAGAGGTCAGATAAAACATCATTCTTCCCTGAATATGAGGTTGTCTGTTTTATTTTCCAAACTATTCCTGATTGAAGTTGCAAACGTGTTCTTGTTTATGTAGTTGAAGACATATTGAGGTGACCATTTTGTACTAAACTGTTTCAAACCAGTATAGACAACGAGCGACAAACACACACGGTCGGACAGAAAGTCCAAATGACAAAAATTTAATCAGTTAATCTCTTGACTGAAAACTGAAAGCAGGATTCGAAAATTCGAAACCGTTCACGAGTTCATGTACACAAATGGACGGACGAGCCTAGTAACGATCTGTGTCACTCGTTAATACATAATCCAAAACATCGCATGGGCTTTTAAAACATATTGTTTCATAATCAGATGAAGCATACCTTAAATGGGAGAAAA
Organism: Photinus pyralis; assembly: GCF_008802855.1. NCBI lineage: Eukaryota > Metazoa > Arthropoda > Insecta > Coleoptera > Lampyridae > Photinus > Photinus pyralis. The sequence continues at coordinate 25,777,155 of NW_022170403.1, forward strand.
CTAGGAAAAGTCATGTGTTAATAGTTTAGCTTATGTTGGCAGATCGGGAGAAGCGAAGGCGGATTAGACAATTATATATAATTAAAGGTGCCAAAGCCCAGTTTGAATTTCATGCATTCGATTCATAACTAACGCAGATGTCGAAATAACCTTCCTTATTTTTTTTACCTACATGCCAATTCACGAACTCCGATCTACATTTTTCGATAAAGAATCCACTAGCAAAATTTCATCGTAGTCGGTTCATCTGTTCTCTTTTAAATCGATGGACATGAAGCCATCTAGCGATCAGACGATTGGGAGAAAGCATAAGCGACCATTTGCCATATCCTTGATGCTATCTAAAATTTTAGTTAATGACGTCTTGGGCAATAACCACTTGATCGTCTTCAAAATGTAATGTGTATAAGTACTCGTTTATTATCGGCACTCTTATTCCTTCACATTTCCGTTTCCAAAGTTTTAAGGTATGCTCTAGGTATATTTTAAAAAGAGCCGTTGATGTGGATCAACCTTGTAGTAGACCTTTAGTTGTTTCAAAATTTGTTTTTGTTTTCGTTCCTGATTTGATGGCTACTCGGTTGTTTCTCTACATGTTTTTCAGTGCCTCTATGAGTTTGCCTAAAAGCCATTTCGGCCATAACTTTCCAGACTTTGCTTCTCGGTACTCCATAAGTGGTAAGTGAATTGCCACATATATGGTCCATTATTGATCTCCCCACTGTGAAACTCGCTTGTTCTCCTCCTATTTTTCTTTCTATGTTTCCTCTATTTTATTTCTTGGTAACTTTCCATAGACTTTTCGCAGCGTTGCTATTACGTTTATTCCTCTCTAGTTTTCACATATTTTTCGTTTGCCTTTCTTGAATATTGATAAGTTTGTTTCCACTCGTCGAACATTTATTCACCGTTTATTACTTGCTGCAACGTGTTTCTGATCATGCGAAGTAATTATTCGTAAATTCCGGGGCGATATCTCAAGATCCTGGTGATTTATTGTTCTTAATTGATTTGATTACCCTAGTAACATCAGCTTGTGTAATTTCCGTTATATCTTCCTCATGAATTCCTACTTTCTTCTCATTGTTCTATAAATTCGTCCCTTTTTTCCGTTAAACGATCCTTGTCATATTTATCCTATTCCTTTTCCCTGATATGTGTGCTTTCGGTTTGTTATTTGTTCTTAGCGCTTTTATGACTTTCCAGAATTCCGTGATTCTTGTCCTTCCGATGTATTGGTCGAAGTATTGGCATTCTTTGCCCTTTTACTTCCCTATTCTTCTCTCTATACTTGCTAATCTTCATTCTTTTTCGTGCTTACCCATTTTCCGTATAGTTTTTTCAGGTTAATTGCATCCGTGATTGTTTCGTTAAATGCCCACTTATATTCTTTCCATGTTTTCTCTACTTCTAGTGCTTCAAGTGCGGTCTCCTTAATGGTATTCTTAATGTGTATGTACGTTTCTTCCATGGTATGGCATATAAACTCGTTTATCTTCTTGCATACAATTCCCTTACTGTTTCATCTTGCATCAGTTAAAGTTTTAGCGTTGCTTCTTTATGGACTTTTCCTCCCTTTGTCGGCGTATCATCGTTGCCTTTTATCGTTTTCCTATCCCGCCACCAGAACTCCATTTTTGCTACTAGCAGTTTGTGGTCGCTATCGCAATCGGACCCTCTTTTCAATCTTACATCTTTGATTGTTATTATAGCGCTCTTCTTTACTATTATCTGTGGTCGACGATTGATTTGAGTTTTCGTATCTCTTGCGTTCAAGTATATTCATGAATGTTCTTGTGTTTAAAAAATCCGTTTGCTATTTTGAGGTTATATATTTCACACAAATCAATTATTCGTTCTCCGTTGTCATTTAGACCCTTTTCCCCAAACTGCCCTACTGTTTCAACATTAATTTTCCTTCTTGTTTTTCCATTTAGATCGCCGGCAATCATTATTTCTTCTGTTACCCTTAATTTTTTTTTTCTTCCGTTAGAGTGTCAATAAATTTCATTTCGTCTGCCCCTGGGCTATCCTCTAGCATCGTGATGTCCCTTTTATGTAGACCTCGATGTAGACAAACTAAGTTTTATTATTCTTTCAGTGCGGATCAGAGGCTAGCTCCTAAATCTCATCATCTTCAATTTTTCGACATTTATAATTCCATTCCCTTTCGCAGTATCTCTCATTTTCCTTCATCTGTTTTACCTCTGTAAATTACTATTATTAGTGTGTCGTTCACGTATTGCGAGGACCATATCTTCCTTCTTCACACTCCATTGCTCTTATTATTTTCTACGTATCGATGTAAGAGTTAAATAAACTAAACAAATATAGAAAACGATCTCCTGGGTATGGCTATAGCATGTGCAAAACCAAATTTTAAACCTGATGTTAGTTTTGCTTTTATTTAAAGTGTATATGTATAAAATTTCATTTAATTGCTTCCAATAAATAAGAAAGTTGGCACTGCACATCCTACACAAAACCAAATTTGGAGAATGGCGCTACATTTGCTTTTATTCCAAGTGGTTATGTATCACATTTCATTTAAATACCTTCATAAATAAAAAAGTTTGCAATTCGGTTTATAAATGGTCGAGATGCGAAAAGGGCACTGTGAATGCTATACCTACGTATATTGAATTTCATGCAATTCGGTTCATAACTCACGGAGATGTCAAAAGAGCTTTCTTTATTATTTGGGCTACATTGCCAATTCACGAACTCCGATCTACAAATTTGATAAAAAATTCATCTACATTTTATCGTAATCGGTAATCGGTCTACTCGGTACTAACGTACGGACAGACGGACAGACACCGCAAAATTATAAACTCGCTAGGAGCTCGTTAATAAGGTGGAATCCTTGTCTCAGTTATTCACTTCAGACTACTTCCCTCTTGTCCTTACTTTTTGTCTTTCCATTGATTATATCCTTTAAATTTATATCTATTTTCCCATCCTTCAATCATTCTCCATACCTTTTCCCATTGTGGTCTGTCAATGCTGCCTCTAAATCATGAAAAAATGAAGCAAAAAGGAAATGTAGTGATAGTAAACCGGATAGCGTCACTTAGTCTTTAGTAAATTTAAGAACTTACCAAAAGGGAAACAAGTCATCCTTGTTCTAGTCTTGATACGGTCAAGAAATAAAATAATTGACAGGAATAGAACATAAACAAAAATTGTTGTCACAATCGATGGTTATTTAATAAATAATTTCCAACCTTTTGAAGACCATATCAAAAGAATCAGTTTTTCTAAAAAATATGAAACTTGCGTTGCACCTTCTTTGCTCAAGTTCGAAAAAGGCAATATAAGTAAGTCGAATGTTGCAATTCCGAGAATCAAGTAAAATTCAAAAATTACATGATGCGGAATTCGTAGATAACTTAATTAGCGGCATAACTAAAAGGCGTTACTTATCTTATGAAATTCTTTTACTAACGATACCAGTACATTGGTCCACTAAAGTCCTAAAGAGTGTGTCACATTTGTGAATGATTAAGAAATTACTAATTTTGAAAAGATGAATCACGAAATTCCAATTTGTTTACGCTAAATCTGAAGATTCGACTAAAGAAACTTTACGCCAAAAAGTACTTGAATTGAGAGAACATTTTGAAATGCAAATATAAACACGATTAAAATATGTGACTAACACAAATTCCTAAAATTGTCATTAGTATTTGATTCCGCAAATTATTGACTCATCAAATACGTTCTTATCTGGGCTAGGCGCCTTACAATTTTTGGGTGAAAGGAGCGTCCGCAATAAGGCATCAACAATTTGGCTCCTCCTTTGAATTCCGTTTTATATTAATTAAAACTAGCCACTTGCATAATGGAATGCCTTACTAATGTTTTGGAACGTTGTACTACTTAATTAAATATTTCCAGATTGTTAAAAAACCAGCTGTATAATGAATAGGAATACTACTAATTAATTTAACTCAAAATTACGTACTGAAAGTTATGTAAATGTGCACAGTTTCCGGTCTCGTACTACGTAAAAATATGTGAAATTTGCACAATGATAACAGCTTATCGGATTGTTATTGTAAATTCGTCGAGGTGAGTGAATGAAATTTGGTTTTTGTTACAGGGTCCGATGGCGGAAGCGCCAGTCAAGGAGGTTCGGAGGCAAGTTTCGGCGTTCGGAGAGGAAAATGCAAATGGTTTAATGTGGCAAAGGGTTGGGGTTTTATAACGCCGGATGATGGGGGACAAGACGTTTTTGTGCATCAGGTAAGTGCAGGGGACATTAATATACGCATTTATGTTGTACAGGTGGCGCGTTGGTTTGGAAAAGTAATCTTCCAAATTAGATTTATAACTCCGAATTGTATTAAAGAGCGACATTTTTAATTTTAGTCATCTTCTGTAGCTTTGCGATATCCGAAATTACGTGTTACATGCCTCACTTTAGATATTTCACAAATACGAGTCCAAATTAAAAGACAAGAAATTATGTTAATACCTAAATAGAAAACCGCTAGGGTTACTGTATATCATTATGGACAGTTAAGGGTATGATATGGTCCGGTAAGGTTTCTAACTTACCTAACCTATACATTAGACTGTGCTCTTCTTAGTAATCATCAAGTTGTCCCAAAAATGGATACAAAGGATTAATTTTAAACTTTAAATTACACATGTCAATTCTTTCTTCAATTTTAAATACTGTGAAGTTCTTAAAATTGAAAGTCGTGCGGCATTTACATGTCACTTTTAAACTCATTTCCAAGGAAATTGACGGTGTAAAATCTTTTGCGATCAATTTTATGGTAAAATTGAAAAAATCATAGTTTGTGAAACCGGGCATAGAAAAAACTTTGCCATTTTTCAGAACACAGTTTATATATAGTATGTAAAACGAACTTTGAAGATAAATAAAATGGACGCCCATGCACCTATACGATTGGACAGCCCAACCAATAGTCATGATTTCATGAAAATAAAAAACGCTTTCAAGAGGGTTTTCTTGTATAGACCGTTCAAGTGTGAATTAGACAGTGGGTTTATTAGGCAGACCTTTCGTTGTTGAAATTGGTTCACTTTTTCCGTATTACCAGATTCCTGGTCGCATTTAGTTAGGAAATTGAACCGTATTTTATTGAGGCGTCACAAACATGAACTGACTCTTTCGGTTTCTCATCTTATTGTGTTGATACTTCTCGGGCCTGTTTGACGAAAGTATAATGGTATTCACTAGAAAATCATCATGTTCAAAGCATTATAGGTAACCAATTTTTCTTATTAGCGCATTTTTGCAAATTTAATTGTAAAAAGTAGCTTTTAATCTCACTTTGGCTGGCTGGCTGGCTGGCTGGTCGGCTGGCTGGCAGCAAATGTGGGCGCGTAGAAGAACTCTTGTAGAAAGGCAACTGGTGTACGTGTATCTACAAGGCCGTGTAATTTGTAAACCTTGGGGACAGGGCTACATGATGTGGGGTTGGCGACATCTGGGCGTCGTCCTCGAGCGTAGTATACTAACGTGAAGGTTTTTCAGTTTTTTCCTATCTTCTACTACAGTTTTGGTCCGATTCTTTTCAAATTAGTGTCGTCGGAAAGATGTTGTAAACGCGCACAACTCCTGCGTGGCGGAATTTTGTTTTTTGGCCTAGGGGCGAAATTAACGACCTTTTGCATGGCGCGCGCGCGCGTCTTCGAGAGGTAGTCAACTTCGGGCACCTTTTACTTTCCGTTGCGAATTCTGTCACGCGTTTTAACGTTTCGTAAATCTCGAATGGCTGTCTCTCTTTCTCGTGTCGCCAATAGAAGCTCGAGCAATGAGAAGTGCCCCCAAAAATTAAGTACTATCTTGTGGAAGGTTTTTAGCGAGATCCACCAAAATGTGGGTGTAATATAAGTATGCACCGAAAAAGGAAATGTGGTAGCATCCGACAAGATCTAACTGATGGTGGAGAAAAATCTTCAAACGCGAATTGCGGGTCGGAAGTGAGTACCGTCAAAGGGAATGTGGTAGCCTCCGACACGATCTTACTGATGGCGGAGTCAAATCTTCAAACGCGAATTGCGGGTGAACGGGACGTCGGAAGTGGGTACCGTCAAAGGGAATGTGGTAGCCCCCAACACGATCTTACTGATGGTGGATTTAAATCTTCAAACGCGAATTGCGGGTGAACGGGACATCGGAAGTGGGTACCGTCAAAGGGAATGTGGTATCCTTCGACAAGATCTTTTATTCATGGTTGAGTCAAAAGTGGCTAATAGAATACTGATCTGCCACACAAAAATGCGCTGAGTCCCTTCGATCTCACACGAGGACTTTGATAATTTTCTTTTGAATAGAAAAGTGACTTTGACGTCCAAACTGTGCATTAATGTAACAGAAACATTGGCAAATGTTATGTATTGAGTAAAATTTTCGGGTAAATGATTAAACACTAAGTTTTTGATTAATTTGTTGACTAACTTCATCGAGAAATCATCAAAATCTTTGAATTCATACCTGACTTGATGCGCGAGAATCACTTTTGAACACTTTTTGGGTAATTTCTTAGTAGAAAATATTTATTTATTGGCCAAGGTCGTTGGAAACACGGAAAAACATATATGGCATATATACAAGAACTGAATTTTTTTATCTTCCTTCGTAATCTTTCATTTTCTGATGCATTTACTAAAGTAATTCACTAGGTAATTCATCGCGAAAGCATAAAAATTCATTGCAATGGCTTAATGCACAAGAATAATTTTTGAGCACTTTTTGGGCAACTTCTTAGTAGAAAATCTTCATTTATTGGTCACGTTCTTTGGAAACACGCCGAAGCTTGTGGCCTTAATATAATTTCTGGTCAATTTTTGACCAACTTCGTAGGGAAAGCAGCACAATTATTTGCATTGATACAAAAATTGTTGCAGAAGAACAATTTTTGAACACGTTTGGGTAATTGGTTAGTAGAAAATACTCATTTATTGGCTTAAGTCGTTGGAAACACAGTAACGCACATGACGTTAATACTCGGGAACTAAATTTTGTGATTTTCCTTCGTGTTCCTTTACCTTCTGGCCAATTTTTCGTAACTTCCACAGAGAATATTATTTTGCGTTTTTCGGCAATTTTATTTCGAATCTTTATTAACTTGTAGTAGTGAAGTTGTACACTTCCTCTTCCAGATGGTCAATTGTTTTGAGCGGGATCCGAAGGGCAATTCTGTTTTCTAAAGTAGGAGGTAGAAACAGAACGTGATATGATACTTTTGGCAAACAATGTCCATGAACTCGCTAGAATGATGGAACACAATATACTACAAGAGGAGGCATATTGTTTAAAATTAATAAAAAGAAATCAAATGTGATGAAGATCGGAGAAATGGAATCGTTAAATGTTCAAGGAGTGAGCGGGTGAACAGATACAATTATGTTGGAACCACAGAAACGGAGGAATGGAAAAGTATTGCAAATAGTGGGGATGGCTAAAGAGGCATTTAGGTAGAAACAGATATTACCTACTTGTAGTAAAATGAAGCTGGAGTTGAAGAAAAGGCTAGTGAAGGAAAAGAAAATGATAGAAAGCCAGAAAGGCTGGAGATGTGGTTATGGAGATGTGTTTTGAGAATAAAGTGGTCAAATATACAGTTAGAAATGAAGATGTCTATCGCGAATAGGGGAGACATAACAGAAAAAAAAGTGATTGGAATGGACGCGCTATAGCTATACGACCCCAGTGGTTTGCAACTTCTGTTTCTTTTGTGTGGCGTACATCGCTGTATTTCTAATAAAAATTGCTACTGAATACAGTATGTACTTTTTTTACATATAAAAAAATACAGTTGATGATGATTTTTCCGAAACGAAACGTTGTATTGAAAATCCCTCAAAACTCTCAAAAAGAAGCAACGAAAAAGTGTTTTTTATTTTTTTTGTATCTGTTCAAATAAGATCAGAAAAAAATAGAAAACGAAATCGGCAAATTTCGGTTTTTCTGGCACATCTTTGGAAGTAATCGGAATAATTTGATCATCTTCTATGGTTTCCGAAATCCCCATGATATACATCCTTATCTTGGACACAGTGTATGCAAAATTTGGTTCAGATGAGTTGAGTAATGATTGTTAGATGATTTGGAGCATGATTTCAGAATATTTCAGGTCTTAGCAATCAACCCCGATTGTGATTTGATCGATTTACTCACTTACTCTTACAAAATTAATATATTATAGCGTTTTAATCAACAAAATGTCGTATTTTTAACCCTTAAAAAGCAACCCTTATGACACTGCAATTGTTAAAAATTACTTATTAGATACATATGGAAAAATACATAGATACAAAAATTTATAGAAATATTTATAATTCAATCATTTTAATATTTTAAAATTCTTCATTCATTTCATCAACGTCATGACTGTCCTCTTCCTCATCTTCTTCAAGACTTGTCACCATTTTCGCCGCATCATTCACAATAAGTCAAGTCCTTTTTTAATGAGAGAAAATTCATTAAAATACCATTTTGTCTTACAAGAGCTACAAGTCAATTTACATTAAATCCTTTTTAAAAGAGGGCGAGATTAAAGGGCTGAAATAAAGTAGTGCTCTCATATAAATATAAATTTAATTTTAAAAGTCTCTTAATTTTTGTCGCTACAATTTGATAATATAGTATTTTTTCAGTTGCCATTTTTTCACAAAATTGTAGAAATTCTTTTTTCACTTTTATATATCCAATTATTTCAAAATTAAATATTCTTAACTAGTCCAACTTCTAGAACACGCTTAATTTTGATGTTCTTTTTAAATAAAGAAGATTTTGTGAAAAATATTGTAGTTTTTCTAAAAAAATATATAGTTTTCTCGTTATCTGATTTTGAAACTTTCTAACTTATCGTTTGACGAACAAGAGCTAACATTTAACAAGGTTCTATTTTGTTTGTTTGTGAAAATTTTCTTCTACACAGTTCTTTTTCTAAGATGCATAGTTTTAGAGTTTTTTAAACAAGGATCTCTTCTATGAAAAACTGATACCTTCGGTCGCGAATAATTCGAAAAGCATTAATTTAAAAAAAAATGTATACTTAGATCACTTTTTTGCTTAGAATTAATTTTTCTATCTATTTATTCCTGCGGTCAAATTCTAATAAAAAATTGTCAAACCCGATATGGGGTAGCAACCACCCTTAAGGTAAAAGCGTCCGCGGTATAACATAGATTTTGATCCTTATTCTATTCTATCTACTGTCAAAATTTCTAGTTAATTTTGAAAAAGTTGCCAGGTCAAAACCGCATCGTTTCCTGGACTAATTAGTGAGAAAGCTTTATGATAAAGAATATTTATCCTTTCAAAGTGTTCAAGCCTTTTTTCAAACCTTTTTCGCATGATCTTCCTTCGCTTCCATCAAGATGCAGGTTAGGGGCTCTCTCCTTTTACTACATAAGGCGCATGAAGATGGGGTCGCTAGAGGTCTAGGTACTTTTTTATATTTCTGCGTATAGACTCAGTCCAAGTCTGTAAAGAATTTTCTAAAATTGCTCTCCGAAAATAGCGTACCTATATCCCAACACGAAACTTAACGAGTATTTATTCGTTATTTTCACTACAGAAAATCTGAATTTGTTCGTACATTTTGGGGTAGGAAACAACTTTACAAATTTACAGGCGACGTATTAAAGACCATACGTAAAGGCGCTAGGCTTGTTGCAAGAAGTAAAATAGTTTACATCATAAAATTCGGTTACTATAAAAAATTGGGAGGGATGAGTTGACACCTAGATCAGTCCTTTTCAATTTTGCAAATTTAAAGCCAAATCTGAGCAGTGCAGAGCTTCTAGAAGTACGTTAGTACTGTATACTTTATATCTATCAACCAACGAATATTCGCCATTTTGAATCAATACTATCAGAGGTACGGTAAATGCTGTAAGTTACTGTTGAAAACCATTGGGCATCAACCATTGAAGTTGTACTTATACGGAAAACAAGGATTCCCATTCCATAATTGTTGATCTTAGGGAATCTAAGCCCTAAACCGTAATCGATGCTTTATTTCAATAGTTTGGATACGTATAACCGAACAGTAAACAGTGAAGGGTGAACCACCCATCTAGCATGGTCTTTTTAAAACTAGTTTACCGATCCACAAACGGGCCAATTTGGTCAAACAAGTTCAAAAAACGAGATTTTTATGCATTCTACATAATATACAGGAGCGGTTTGAATAATGGGCAGGTACTTAACAGGACACGTGGGGAGACAACCCTCTTTTTTCCCGTTTTTTACTAAGTAAACAGGTATTGGGTGCCACCTAAACAACTGTATCTCTGATTGTTATTTATTCTATTATTGTCACGCCGATTATATGTTCAACTTGCCACCTCGCAATGATTTATTGTTATTTAAACTGATGGCGTTTTTTACTTTTGTCATACATTATTCCGCCGCCGTTATCCGTAACCCCCGGCTTATTATCGCGCGCTCGCATGCAATTATTGTTCGACTTTTTACGTATTTATTGCCAATCAAATATTCGGGGTCCTTCTTTGTTCGCGTACGATTTCTATACGACGCAATCAATTGGATTACAAAAAAATATATGGGCATCTTTGTTAAGGGGTGCCTTTTAATAAACGTTCTATTTGTATGTGTCTTTATAATGAATATACGTTGAGATTTAGGACGCGACTATACATCATTATTTTCGGGGGTAACGCAATTAAAGATCAAATTCGTTAATGATATTCAAGCAATAAAATCAAATGTTAAAACCAAATAATTCACACAGATCACAGTCAAAGAAGTTTCCTATTCTAATAGAGCAGAAACATAGAAATAAAGAGAAGTACGTGGTATTTAAAGATTCTGACTTTATAGGCAAGAATACTGATGATGAGTTTTGAATTATGATTTGTATGATTCTCAGTTACCGCATTCTTCATACACTTCTTTCACTTCGGAATTTATCTCTGAATCTGTACAGGATCAATAATCTGTGAAAATTCAATAACTAATTTCTTAACTGTTTGCATATTTTATGCGGGCGACTCGAAAAATCGTACCGAATACTTTGCATTGACGTAACGTAACTCTTTCTGTATTTGGAAAGGCGTTAGAAATGCCAACCACTAGAAGAAGGCTTTCAACTAATACTATTGAAACAATTGAATCACTTATCGAAATTAATATACTTTTGTTAAGCTACAAAAGGAAATTCATGAGCCGCATTCTCTTCATGACATTTTTCAGTGAATATTTATTAAATGGTAAGACTTATGTTTTGTATATGGGTATGAAGTTACCAGTTTTTCGCTCAAGCAGAGAAGACAAGCGGTGTCGCATCAAGTATTTGAACAAATTCAAGAAAATAAAAAAATTATCAAAGTCCTCGTGTGAGATCGAAGGGACTTCAGCGCATTTTTGTGTGGCAGATCAGTGTTTTATTAGCCAATATTGACGCCACCATCAATAAGATCTTGCCGAAAGCTACCACGTTCACTTTGTCGGTACCATTTTCTCACTTACCGTGCACTTGCAATTCGCGTTTGAAGTTTTGACTCCACCATCAGTAAAATCCTTTGGGGGTTACCATATTCCCTTTGTCGACACCCACTTCTGATCACCCGCAACAATTCGGATTTGAAGTTTCGACTCCACCATCAGTAAGATCTCGTCGGGGGTTACCACATTCCCTTTGTCGATACACAGTTCCGACGTCCCGTTCATTCGTAATTCACATTTTGGTAGATTTCGCTAAAATCCCGGCATAAAATCGTATTCAACTTTTGGGTACTTCACATAGCTCGACCTTCTATTAGTGACACGAGAAAGAGAGACCGCGATTCGCGCTGTAAGAAACTTTTGGGCGCCCAAAGTCGACTACCCCTCGAAGCGCGCCGCGCAAAAGGTGGTTTATTTCGGCCCTAGGAAAAAAACAAATTTCCGCCATGCAGGAGTTGTGCGCGTTGACAAGATCTTCCCGACGACACCAATTTGAAAACAATCGGAGAAAAACTGTAGAAGAAGATAGATAAAAACTGAAAAATCTCCAGGTTAGTATAATACGCTCGGGGATGGCGTCCAGATGTCGTCGACTCCAAATCTTGTAGCCCCATCCCTAACGTTCTTAATTACACGGCCCCGATAGTTACATGTACACTCCTTGTCTTTTTACAAGCGTTTTTCTACGGGCGCGCATTTACTGCCAGCCAGCCAGCCAGCCAGCCAGCCAGCCAGCCAGCCAGCCAGCCAGCCAGCCAAAGTGAGATTAAAAGCTACTTTTTACAAAAAAAAATTTTTGCAAAAATGCGCTAAAAACAGTTTCTCATTGCAATTTTTTGAGCTCTAAAAGACACCATTGTGAGATTTTCAATACCACGCTTCGTTTCGGAGAAATCATCATTAACTTTATTCTTCTGTAAAAAATGTACATACTGTACTTATTGAGTAGCATTTTTTATTACGAATAAAACGATCTACGCCACAACACAACAGAAAGGTTGGCGACTCAGTTTGTTTAAACAAGATGGTGCACCCGCGCAAAATATCGTGTGGGAATATCTATCGGGCAAATTTCCTGGAAAATGGAAAATTTGTGCGATAGCTCTTCTCGCACGATTAGGGCGTTGTGCGTTGGTACACTATCTTGTTGAAACCAACAGTTTCGAACTTTTAATTTGTTTGTGTATGTCGTTTTCGTAATAAAAGATGCTACTCAATACAGTGTGTGCTTTTTTTACTGGCCATATAAAAAAAAACGAAACGTTGTGTTAAAAATCTCTTAACGTTGTCTTGTAAACCTCAAAAAGTGGCAACGAGAAAGTGTTTTTTTAGGTTTCTGTAACTGCTTAAATAACATCAGGAACAAATAAAAACAAAATCGGCAAATTTTGGTTTTTCTGGCGTATCTTCGTTAGTAATCGGAATTTTCTGATTTTCTTCAAATCATGATAAGCAATGTTTAATTTCCTAATTTCTGATAGTCCATCAGGTGTAACTATCTTGAAAAATTTATTTCCCAATCGATCTATAAGTCAACTTTATATGAATTCTATAGGCAAGGGTATAGACAAAATGGTTCGAGCACATTCAACTCGAACTACCGAGACTTATTTGAGGAGCCACCTTGTACTAATTTTATTCATCCCCAAATGGCCGTCGATGATTTGACGATTTTGCGGAATTTTCATGATTTTCTTCTGAATATTCCATGAGTTTCGAAGTGAAAATCAAGAGGTTTTCTTAATCAATGTTTCCGTTACTGTAACCGATTATAAATTTGAATTAGGGGAAAGGGGGGCATAACCGGACGGTTAACAGTAAAGTTGTATAAAAATCAAAAATTTTATTATTTAAAAAAACGAAAAACATATTCATATAACATGTTGTAGACTACTATAGAAAATATAAATGTAAAACAAAATAACTCTTACCAAATAAAAAAAATATTGCTTTCTGCGAACAGTGCTTAGTCCGATTTTGCCCCGACCGTTGGGGCAGAACCGGTTCCGACTTGGGGCAATGTCGGACAAAATAGTACATTAGGAAAAATTACATTTGCGACACTGAAATGCAACTAAATCGTCTTCTTCCAAGCCAGTGCAACCTTCATGGGCCCAGTTTGTGCAATCGATGCATTGCACCCACCCATCATCTTTTTTTGTTTCATAGTATGATTCATGACAATATACACACATTTCTTCATCGCCACTCGTTCCTTCGTTGTTGTTATCATCAGAACTTGTATAAATAGCTTGTTTTCTTTGCTTTTTCTTCTTTTTCTCCGTTTCTTCTTCATTCTCGCGGTCACAACTTATATCTCTTTTTTTTTGCTCCTTTGCCTTCTTCTGTTTAACTCTTCCCTTTAAGTTTCTTTTTACAGCCGTGCATTGCTTTTTCTGCTTGTCCAAGGCTTCTTCCAACTCATTTTTATATGGCGATTCGGTAAGAATCACCGTTTTACCTCGTTTACGGCAATTTGGTTTCGCTGATCTCAAAGCTTGTGGCACCGGAAACAGGTCCTTTGGCGATTTTGAAAATGTCGAAGGACAAGACACTGATGACCTACTTCTAGAAGTTCCGTCGTTTTCATAGATCGTATTAGGCACTGTATTCATTAATCCAGAAGGCCCAGGTTGAGGTGTAACGGACCTGTTTGCTTCCTCCTCAACCTGCTGTATCGAAATTTCGGTTTGCTCTATGTCTTCTATTTGCATTCTAACATTGACATCGTTATTAATGAATTGCGTATTTTCATTTGAGTCTCTTTCCCGTTCGGTAGTCTCTGCCGCTGCAAAATCAGCATCTCCAAAAATATTCGGATCAGTTGGATAAATCCCAGTTTTTCTGAATCCAGATGTAGCCGTTTGTACGGTGGCTGCCTTTTCGTAAGCTCTCCCGAATAACTTGCAAATCTGGAATTGTGTCACTACCCGACCAAGATTATTTCGTAGCCAAGATTTTTGTTCCTGGCTATAATATGCACTCAATGGTGCCATAAAGCTGACATCGAGTGCTTGGAGGCAGTGAGTACAATGCGGCGGAAAGCATAGCATCACTATTCCATTGGCACGGCCATAATTTATGACTTCTATGTTTTTGGTATGCGTAGCATGACCGTCGAGAAGCAGTAAAACAGGATCTGCAATAGATGGTTTGACGTGCGAGGCAAAATGTTTCAGCCACTGAACAAAAATGTCACTCTGCATCCATCCGGATTTGTGGCAGGCTGCTACTGTTCCCAAAGAAGCTCCATCCAGTAGTTCTGCTTTCATTCGTACACGTGGAAAAACTAGGAGTGGTGGAACATAGTGCCCAGATGCCGAGAAACACAATTCTGCTGTTACGGTCTGTCCCCTCTCTGCTGAGGTTAAAGTACCAACCTGCCTTCGACCTTTTTGAGCTATAATCTTGGACTGACATTTTGGAACAGTAGTGATAGCCGTTTCATCGACATTGTAAATACGATGGGGTTGTATTTTGTATTTATCCAAGCAGGTGACAAGATTAGTAAAAAATTTTGATACAGCTGTTTTGTTAAACCCCATTGCTCGTGCTACAGAGGTTGGTTCAGGACTTCTTAAACTTAGATCCTGATGCCGTTTAAGGAAGCCTTTTAACCAATCTAACCCTGCAATAATATTTTTGAAATTATGCTGTATATTATTTTGTTCTGCCAACTGGAACGCTAAACGTCTGAGATCTTTTGTGGTTAGACCAAAAAGTCTACCTTCCATTAACTTCACATATTCCACAAGTTCTGATTCTTGCACGTCCGTAAAAGTTTTCTTGAAGTTTCCCATACCTGTAACAAATTTTCTTCATTTAATTGAGCAAAATAGCTCCCAAGTTCTCCCACCTCTTCTCTTATGAAGATCATGACCTGGTTCAGTCAAATCCGACTGATGAAACTGGTATTTATTTGTAAAAACACTTTATTTTACTGTATTCACTCATCCCTATTTTCATTTAATTCTTTACCTTTTAAAGCGCATCCTCCAATGTAACAGATCCCCTTTTTAGTTTTTTCAATCTATCCTCCAATGTAGATTTTGGTACGCCATAATTTAGTGATGCTTTTCTCAATCCCATTTCTCCTCTATTTACCGATTGTATTGCATTTCGCATTTGTTCTTCATCCCATTCCTGCCTCGTCGTTTTTCTCTTATAATTTCGCATGATTAAGCTTGCAATAGTGAATTATCAACGGGGCAGAATCGGACATGTCCGATTTTGCCCCGTCCGATTGTGCCCCACGACACTTCTAAGATAAACATTCATCAAAAACATGTTTTGACTTAACTTTGAATTCATATTTACCTACGCATGAGGAAATTATGATAAGAGTACGTTGTGTACGAATGGTTGATGGCGGAGGATTTCGTTGTTATTGCGGATGATTTTGTTGACAGCCTGAAGACACTACTGCGGATTCTCTGGGAGATCTGGGTGAAACGGTACAAGAATTTCGGGAATCCATGTTTTCCTTCGCAATATTAGGTTTATCATGTTTCCATGTAAAGATCTAAGGATTTCATTCATTGCAATTTTCTGTTAGGTACTGTGATAGGTTCTAAATTTGAATATGCGTAAGACTATGAGACGGTTGATTGTTGTTGTTGCACTGTGTTGTTGTGGATTATTTCGTTGATTGCCTCTAGAAACTGCGGGATGTCTGGGAAATTTCGGTATACAGACGTACGTATTTCGGAAGTTCAACGACTATCTACTGAATATTCATACTTTTACTTATATCCCGGGATTTTATCACGATTTCTACGACTGAAAGTGGGTTCAAATTGGAAATGCCATGTCGCGGAAGTTTCGGTGTTATTGGGGTTGATTTTGTTGACAGCCTGCAGATGTGTGAGAAATTTCGGTAAACAGGTACGACCTGAATATTACGATTTCGATATGTTTCCAAGTGAAAGTCAGGAATTTTCTAACAAGTTCTAAATTTGAATTACACATGACATTTCGGAATTTATGTCGTTACTGGTTATGTGCAATTGTGGGTGATTTTTTGCGTGATTGCGAATAATTTCGTTGGCTGTATGTATAAACTGATGGATAATGTAAACATGTAGGTACATACATTATGTACAGCATAAATCTCACGATATTGCCATTATGGAATTATAATTAAATTATGACCAACTTCTATGGGTAGTGTGATTTTTAGACCAACGAATTTTTTATCGCCATATTCACGATGGATCGTACAATTAACAATTGAGAGTTTTTTGTAGGAGGCTTTTACGTTGTATCAAACTAAGAATGCTTTCCTACAATTCTCATTTTGGAAGCAAACCTTTACACGTTAAAACGCCAAATTATTTAATAAATAAACAGTATGATTGTTGTTTTCCACGACAAAAGAATAAAGGTTCCCAACATTGTATGATTTCTGGCCTTTGGGTTACTTGAACACATAGCACTAGCATCCTACGCGCTGCAAATTCTCTTCTAATGATGAATCAGAGGCCATAAATTCTTGGCGTATGACAATCTACTTCATTGCCATTCGCCACGTATACCTTTGCATTAGACATATTCCCAGTACTATGACTAATGTATAGTAAAACAATTTCTTGTTTCAGAGCGTCATACAAATGAGCGGCTTTCGCTCATTGGGAGACGAGGAAGAAGTAGAATTCGAATGCAAAATATCAGACAAAGGCCTAGAGGCGACCCGAGTAACGGGCCCTAACAACTCAGACTGCCAAGGATCGCATCGCCGTCCTGCGTCTAAAAAGCGCTTTCGTAAAATTAGGTAAAGGTAGTTTAGGATCCAATTAGTGACGTCACCGAGATTTTTTTAGGTGTTACAATTGCGGAGAGTTCGCCAATCACATAGCCGCGAAATGCACCCTGGGGCCGCAGCCTAAGAGATGTCATAATTGCAAAAGCGAGGACCATCTAATAGCCGACTGCCCGACACGAACGGAAAGGTCGCCGCAAAGTGGCGGAAACGATTCCGACGATCGTAATGGGAACGAAACGACGGCCGCGTCGACGTCGGCGACATCTCCGAGTGCTCCTTCTTAAACAAATAAAGCGATAACTATGTAGCATTAATTATAAGCGACTGAGGGCCGATTTTATAGGCAACATCACCAATTTGTGTTCAATTAATTGTAGGCGGCAGCACGTACCCACGCATGTACCACACAAAAGGTATACACTGTTACAAGATTATTTTCGACATATCATTGTAAAAAGCCGATATAGAGGTGGTGCAATGAAAGTAAGACAGATGACAGCAGATGAGTCAATTTTGAAACTTATCGAATTTACATATCGTGCTGTGAAAAAAGGATTAATAATTTCATCAAACGGTCGCCTATTGCGCCTTTGATGAAGTTTAATTCCACTAATCCTTAAAGGTGGGGCAACAATTCCAGTGGATCTTCTTACATACCTATATACTAAAAGATGTAACTATTTTTTGTACGTGTTTGTTTCATGTTTAGACTTAGATTCAGTGTAAAGTAAAATTATCCCGGAGACAGTCAAAATTCAAAAAATTTAAAACGATGTAGTACGACACCATTATTGTTGTGTGACGCAAATTCTAAATTTGTATTTACTTATTTATATATTTATTTTAAATTTTTGATAATTTATTTATAGTTTTTAATCACTTTTTGAATTGTTTATAATTTTGTTAAAATTATGACAATATTAGTATTTTTGGGCGTGTTTTATTAGTAGTTTTCTTAATTTTTAAAAGTTTTATCTCGTCATTCGTTGATGCTATTTTAGTAAATTTTTTCAAAACTGTATGGCGTCGAACTACAAGAAGAGTACTTAATGGCATCTACTTAAACACGTTATCAATTATTTACGCGAGGCTATAAAATACAATTATTTGGTTAGTTTTAGTTTTAGTTTAGTTTCCTATACAGGAAACATACTTTGTACAACAATCTACCTCTGTAAAGATATTATTTTATTTTTCCTATATTATTATACAAAAGTGTTCCTAGACAATTGTGCCACATACAATAAGCATAGAATAGTATCTGTACCTGATAGTTATTCTTCGGAACAGGTAATTAGATCAAGTCTCACCAAACTTCCAATTTTTCTATCATTTTATGAACATAAATTATCAGGTTGTTTATATTGCAGTATTGAATTAGACTGATTTTATTGTTTCTCACTCAGGGATTACAGTTCAAAGCGGAGAAATATTATACATATATGTCTACACCAAATAATATAGTTGTAATTTTTTCCATATTTCTTATAATAAAGTCTTTAGGTAGTTTGTATTATTTACATACTTCAAATTGAAAAATCAATGACCCGGGCTTCAACGACGCGGTATTGATTGGGGCAATTTTAATACTACCCAAGTACAGATGGCGCCCCACGGTCTTTTTTACGGACAATTTCGATAGATGGTAGCATGTTAACCAATTTGAAAATATGGGCCGAATGCACAAACAATAACTAATCAGGCCGTTAGTTAATCAGTACGATTAAATTAAACCTTTGATTAAATTAGATTTGTATGCACAAAACAAAAAACTTCTTGATTAACTAAAAAAATTGGCGCCAGTAACGTTGTATTTTTATGGAAATGTGTGATTTTTTTTACAAAGCCTACTTTTTGGACCGTATAGAATGCTTTTCTTTTTGTTATCTGTAATGTAATAGTCAATTTATATGTTTGTGTTAACAATAGAAAAAAGATCCGTGGCCAAAACTTTACCGAAGTACAGAGAGGACATTTACTGCAAATAATTTGATTGAATATTACCTTCTTATTGTAGTAACCTAATGACTGTCTTGAGTTCGTTCAATAAAAGTTCCGGTTAAACTTCCATTGAGTGATTAATTTTATAGCAAGTGGAGCTTATTCCAACATATATTTTTAACTGCTAGAATAATTTATTACAGTAGCTAAAATATCATAAATTAAGCACTGCTTCCTGATAAAGTTTCTCACCTCTACACCTCTCGATGCTGCAATTTTTTTTTTTTTAGCATCAGCTTTCGCTATTTGCCACATACGTCTCATATATCAAACATCACATTTGTTATATCATATATTGAGGTTAATTGTTTTTATAAATTTAGTTATCGAATCGAAAACTGCTTTTTTACCTTGGGCCAGGACACATGTAATGTTTAAAGGACGTTGGACACCGTTATCATTTAGCTCTTTTAATAGAGTTTTAATTGCGTCTGCATAATTTGGACATTCGAAGAATAAATGGTTTAGGTCTGCCGTTGGTCTATTACCACAGGTACAATTTGGTGAATCCATTATACCAAGCCTGAATAGATGGGCAGGAAAGCGCCCGTGATTCAATTTTAGTCTCGAAATCATACTAGTATAGGCTTTAGTAACACCCGGGAAGGTGAAATGAGGAATGGAATGCGGCAAACTTGGGTGAATGAGAAAATAATGATTGTTGGATTTTGCAACCATTTTTTGGTACAATGCCTCCCAATCCGTTCGTATGCTTGCTTTACAATTACTAATAATGTCGTTAAATGATGGACTAAGGTTCGTAATGTCGTTTATTTTGGTAGCATTTTTGGCTTCCCGGTCTACCCTTTCATTCCCAGCAATACCAACATGAGCTTTCGCCCATATGAATGTAATTTTCTTTTCAGAGAGGTAAAATAATTTAGTAACTTTTTTATATTAAATATGGTACTATTTTTATATTGTTTGAAAGGCGAACCGAGGAGAGCTTCCAACACTGACCTTGAGTATGATATTATAATCGCTCCTGTTATTGAATTTTTCAAACACCATATAAGAGCTTTTTCTATGGCAACGGCTTCAGCCGTAAAAACTGAACATACATTTGGAATTTTGTATTGTAGTACTGTATCGGTATACGGGACAAAAAGTGCTATGCCTGTTCCGCTACCCGTCTTAGACCCATCTGTATAAATAATTGTTTTTTCCGCTAATGTAGTCAGTATGGATTTCAAGATTGTATTGTTAAAAACTGGAAGATCTGTATAATTAGGAAATATGACGGCTGGTTTCAATAGAATTTCGTCAAATCTACAGCTATACATAGGGTAAATCGATCTGGACGGTATGTCTTTAAAATTATGGGTATCGGCGAAAGCATCCCCTAGAGGCGGGGGGTTCTTTCTTATCCAGTAGGTGTTCGTTAAGTTTTCTGTATTTAGATTTGCTATTTTGTTCAGCAACAATGCATTAAAGGATCGATATTTCACTACTTGTTTTTTTTTGCCATAGGTATACCTTCTTCTTAGATTTAAAGGGGGTTCTTGTGCTTCTGTCAGAATTGCATGACACGGAGACGATTTCATTAATCCTAAACAGATTCTGATAGCTTTATATTGAATCCTGTCGAGGATAAGCAGATTCGTGTTTGAGGCCATACCATAAACCGTGCACCCATAGTCCATGAGCGAGCGTATGAACGATCTGTAAAATATCATTGAAGTATTCGCATTTGCTCCCCATTTAACTTTAGTAACTGTCCGAAGCAGGTTTAGCCCTTTTTCACATTTTTCTTTTATGTATTTTATGTGACTGGTCCAGAGTAATTTCCTATCCAGGATCATACCCAGATATTTATATTGGCTAACCAACGGACATGAGTAATTATTAATCTTTATATAGTCCGCCAGATGAATCCGGTGTCTTGTGAAACACAAAACCGCCGATTTCTCCGATGCGAGACTAAAACCAAGATTTTTTATCCAGTCATTTATACAATATACGATATACTTAAGATCTCTCACGCATTGCTCATAGTTACTATGAGAGACGTACAGGCAGATATCATCAGCGTATTGAATTATTTTGATATGTGCGTCCATAATGTTACCTATGCAAGTCCGCAGTATATATATTAAAGAGTATGGGGCTGAGAATAGACCCCTGTGGTAAACCGTTATTCACTGTCCTCGGCCCATGTAATACATTGTTATGATCCCGAATAAATATTCGGCGGTTCCGAAATAGTTCCAAAATATTAGCGGACACCTTTGGATTGATACCCATCTTTTTCATTTTTTCAAATAATATACCGAGGTCCACCACTTCATATGCCCCTTTGAGATCTATAAATAAACTAAGTAAATAGTCATTCTTTGAGAAGCTTAATTGTATATCGGTAACTAGTTGCGTTAACGCATCTATTGTTCCATGACCTCTTCGAAATCCATACTGATATTTTGGGAACAAGCCCTTACTTTCAATAAAAAACTCTAGTCTATTTTTGATCATTCTTTCAAATGTTTTTGTAACACATGATATTGGCGATATAGGTCTAAAGGATGCTGCAATGCCTTCGGGCTTATATCAATTCCGAATAGGTACTCATTTTTTTCTAATTTATAGTAAGGAACATATAAACTATAATCCAGAGTGACGAGCTCTCAGATACTTCCGCATTTCTGAAACTTCAAACCCATGGGAGTTCGTTACAAAAGATTTCATTTCCGAATCAATCACCAAAAAACCAGTAAAGCAATTGAAGCACATGATAAAACGAAATGCGAGAAAAGCGGATGCATCGAGCAATGTAAGCAATGTTTAATTTTTATAAATTCATTAGAGCAATTAAAGAAGCTTTTGATGGAGAAATGGCGCAACAAGATATAGAAAAATTTCCAGAAGAAGTTTTACTTGCCAAAAAGTAACCTAACCCCTTATTTCCAAGGTAGGGAGAAAGGAAACTGGAAGAGGAATCGAAAGCAGCATCACCGGCACAACAAGTGCTATCGATAATGAGTGTTACTGGTAAAGCCTCTTATTATGTTACAAATCAAAGTTTGAAATTGCATAATAAAAACATTATTTTAAAGATGGCAAGTCGTTATTGCTATTTATTGCTATTGGAACCTTCCGCCCCAGCAATCATCCTTGAAGTGGCTCAAAATACCTACCCTTTTCATTTTCTTCCACATCTGACCGTCAATGTGCTCCAAAACGGAGACCCCAAATCCAAAATAAGAGGTCAGTTTTCAGCAATTTAAAAAAACTACCACCTTCAAAAGTGCAAGAATGCTCCACTGGAATACTACACTCTCTTCACGGGGAAGAATTTTAGAAAACGCGTTTACGCGAGTCATTTAAAGATTCATGAATATCTATAGATGTTAAAAACTATTAGAATAGGCCTAATTATTCTATAAAAATTACTTTTCACAAGCTAAAATCGAAAATTATGTACAAACTGTCAGTTTAATTAGTCGACGAGCACCGGTTAAATTTTGTCGTGATTATAGACTGCTTGATGCTAATTCTTTTTTGTGCTTACGAATTCTAGCTTAATCGGGGTTTAACAGTTCCGTTAAATTAACTAATTTAATCAAGACAAATGTCATTTTTTTATCGAATCAAATGAGTTAACAGCTCCGCTAAAGCTTTGATTAACTTTTGTGCATTCGGCCCTTATTAGTTGTCCTAATTGAATAATAAACTCTGTTAGTTAACCAAATTAACGAAAGAAAGTCATTCAGCAATAGATTACAATGTGAAACTTTTGAGAAATATAATACCTATAGGCTTATATAGGTACCTACCTACTAATTTATCATTCGCAACAAGATATGAAGAACAAAGCCACTTCTTTGAGAACAGAACCAGCTCATCAATAACAGTCTAGGATAGGTCTAAAATATTTTTTGAAGCGTTTTTCAAAATGCAATTGTTACATGACCTGAAGACATCAGAGTTAAATATAGGTAACCTTTCATAAAAGGTCACCGCACGTAATTTAAAAACGCAGCCAATTACTCCAGAAAAAGTAGGTGGCGCAAATGAGTAGCCGAGGAGGAGTCGAATGGAAAAATGCGGAATTATCGGACATGCATTTTGTGTATTGTCGGAAACCTCAACGCTTGTATGCCAAGTTGTACCCAGAACGTATGGTGCACCATCATACAATATTTGCTCGTCTTCACCAATGTTTACGCGAAACTGGTACATTTAAGAACCAAACGGCTGACTGAGGGCGCCTGTGCAACTAGAAGGAGCAGTTCTAGAGTTAATTTCGTTGTCACCTGAAACAAGAATCTTCTCGAATAATTGCCAAAATATTGAATGTAAGTAACTCCACTGTATTAATAATCCTTAAAGAACAGCAATTGTATCCTTTTCATATTCAACGTGTGCAAGTGTACTACCTAGAGACTTCTTGTCTTTCCTAGTTGTTTGATATTGGATTCTTCATTAAATCGCTGAAATTCCAAATTTTCCTAAATGACTACAGTGTATACGAAATTTCCATAACAATCAACTCCGGGCTAAGCAAATTGTATCATTTGCTCATTTTCAACATCAGTTTTCAGTAAATGTATGCCTTGATGATCATTGGTGAGTCAGGTCGGTTAATTATTTTGCTAAAGAATTTTCGAGTCCACTTAAAAAGTCAAAGGGATGTTCAACCCCATTATATGCAAAAAATCCTTCTGTAATAGTATATACTTCGAATGTCAGTCGGGTAGCCATGCATTAAGAATCAAATTAGCTCTAGTATTAGAGCGATTATTTCATACAGTTTGGTAAGAGAAAGTTGATGATCGACGATAGTTTGCTGCTCCCAACTGATGGTATCCTTTTACAGTGTAATTTTTGGCTAGTTTGATTCTTAATTATTTTCACTATGCGACCCATGTAATTAATTGACATCTGAATATGTCCGTTTTCGCACTCAATACGGAAAGTCTTCAGTTCGTACGGTGCTTTCGTTAAAACGAACAGAAATTTGAGAGTACGTAAATCGAATAGTAGGTGTACCCTGTCGACAAATATACTTTGGAAAAGGAAGGGAAAGTATAAGATGTCCTTCTCGTGTTACCGCGAAAGAGGGTGCAGGGTTAATTTCCACTCTCTATAGACTCCAGAAATTTTATACAGACCAAATTTGCTTCCTAAGAAAGCTTTATAAAGTTCATCTACAAGCACAATAGGACTAATTAATAAAGCTTGCGCTTAGCCGTCGTTGAACCGAACGCGATTGCCTTAACTTTCTAATTTAATAGTTTCAGAAAGGCGATTTAGTACCCCTATATCTAGATCGCGAGTATAAGTTCATAATAATTAAATTTATTTCTGTCTGTGAAGATCAGTATGCCGTCTTTAGCATTCTGACAAAATTGATTTTACGTGGCAAAAAAGGTAATAATTCAAACAGCGATATTGCTTGTGGATAACACGATATTAAAATGTGTGACACATGGGGCGCCCTAATCCCGAAGCACACGAAACGGGCGTAGCTGATGTTCACCGTTACGATATTTACACGTTCTAGAATCAATATTTCTGTAAGGTGTGGTCATTACATCGGCTTCCGAAATGTTTCACCGTTTCACGTCACTCTGGAATACCCCGCGAGGTTACGAGCAAATTGCATTTGGATTCGATTTAGGTCCCCAAATGCATCTATCTTTCGTAGTGTACTTGCTTTGCTACGCGATATTGCAACTAATTATACACACTGAATAGTTGTAAGGATGTAATCGTCCACGGAAAATGTCAATTTAATATCCAATTTGAATGTTGTAACTTATACATTAAACGACTGAATCAACCCTATGTTGCTCATTCCGGAGTTTAATAAATACGTACGCACTATATGCATATGGAATTGGGACCCAGAGGCACATTTGAAATGTATGTCAATTTTATGTGGAGGAGAGTTATTCAATATTGAACCAAGCTCTAAATCTACAAAATCAAAAGGCGAAAACATTAAAATTGCAGCTTTAGACGAAAATATGTAATATGTAATAAACCTTATGAGGAAACTTGCATGTTCCTTTCTTCTCCCCTTGTTAATTTCTATTGCCGATCTTATAACTGTTCAGTATTCCTTTTGTCAATGTAGTGGGAGCGGCTCGTGATAAATATTGGTATTATTCGGCATTTCGTATTAAAATTGTGCCACTTGGAACACATGTTCCCTAGACCTATTGGAGTGATTTGAGTCGCAGAGCCGGAAGTTCCGTCCCTTAGGATTGAAAATGGCGCCAATTTTTAAAATTTTAGGAAATATATGTTTTTAGAGCGATTTTTACGTTTGGGGTGACGTTTACGAGCTTTCCGACGGTGAATATGACAAAAATAATATCCAATGCTAATTTCTGTGTCGGAGACATGTTTCATTTATAATATATAGGCCAATTGTATGATATCTTTAACGTCCGACAAGATTCAAAGGTTTTGACCGATTTTCGTAGTTGAGGTAGCGTTTCTGAGATTCTTTTGTGTGAAGAATGTGAAGATTACCAAAAAGACCCATTAAAGGCCTTTTTTATGAATTTTTATGTATTTTGAATAAACAGATCGAGGTTAACTAAGTGCAAAACTGAAACTGTTTTTTTTTTTGATCCTGTTTTTAACTAAAAATTGTTGATTATGGAAACGTATTTACCTACAAGTAAAAAGTCATCAGTTATCAAAAGGAAATGCCTCATCATCGCTCAGACGCTCTGTTGCAGTCGAGCTATAAAAAATATTTAGTTAAAATCATTAAAAATAAAACGCTGACAGTCATGTTTATAATAAGCATGTACATATTACTCGGCTGCGATTTATGCAGTGTTCTTGGCAGTTAGAACTCTGTAGGGTGCAGGGAAGGCTGTTTCGTAAGCATGAGCACCTCATGGTCTCACAAGTTGACTTGCAGCCGCATTTTCCTACGATTGAGAACGTTTTCCCTTTTGATGGGATACAAGTTACGCAAGAAGAGGCGGACGGGCGAATCATCCTCCATGCGGTGGAGCATGGAGCCCAGAACATCCTTGTCCAGTCTTGAGGTACTGACGTTCTGATGGTCATATATATTTTGTTTTTTTTTCCTGAAAGAACTCTGACTGAAAGAAGGATATCTGTGAGGTGTTGGGGCCAAGCGTCGATATATAGCGACCCATTTGATTGCATTAGCACTTGGAGATGAAAATTCACAAGCCCTACGGGGCTTTCATTGTTACACAGGTTGTGCCACAACGTCCTGCTTCAATTCTATTGGAAACAAGAAGGCGTTTATGACTTGGATGAAACGCCCGGACGTGACACCAGCTTTACTTGAATTCTCCATGTCACAAAATAACAGAAAAAAACAATTCAAACTTTGGAAGAATTTACTATCGTTCTCTATGACCCCGAAGCACAGGAGAAATCCACTACTAATGTGAGAAAATATTAATTTTGTACCAAAAATAAATTACGGCAGTTCCTGTCCCCAATCAAGCAAGTCATGTGTTGTGGGGGCACTGCTTCTATCCTACTGAATGCCCTCCACATCCGTCAACTTGGTGATGGACACGAGGCAAAGTAAGCAGGGAACCAAACTGGACCAAATAGGTGTAAATATGAAAGGAGCTCACAATCCTATAGGGAAATGCGGCTGCAAGTGAACTTGTGAGACCATAAGGTGTTCATGCTTGAGAAACAGCCTTCCCTGCACCCTACAGTGTTCTAACTGTCAAGAACACTGCAAAAATCGGAGCCGAGTATATATGTACATGCTTATTTTTTTAAATTTATTTTTAATGATCTTAACCAAATATTTTTTTATATCTCGACTGCAACAGGAGATCTGAGCGATGATGAGGCATTCCCGTTTAAAGACTTATGACTTTTTACTTGTAAATACATTTCAATAATCAACAATTTTTAGTTAAAAACCGAATTCAATGAATAAGTTTCACCTTTGCACTTAGTTTACCTCGACCTGTTTATTCAAAATACATAAAAATTCATAAAAAGTAGCTATTTGTGTATTAAGAGCGCAAAATGATATATTGTCGATTGAAAGAGACATTTGCCGCGCTAATCTCTTGAAATCAACAATCAATTTGCGCTCGAATTACACACAACATTTTTTCTACAATCGAGCAGTTCACATATTTCCAAAAATTTAAATTTTTCACTCAAATATACATTATTATTTTAATCTTATGCCCAAATGAAAGATGTCACTTACTCGTTGTCATTGGATACTCTGAGAAATGCATATTTGATTTATAGTTTATAATTGGGAGAGCGAGCGTTTTTTTTTATTTTGTATTTTGCTAAGCGACAAATTTACATTCCTCGAAAAATATGACGTTTGCGTTGTCAAATAGGAGCGCAAATGTCTACTTTGGATATCGATTGTAGAAAAAGGTCTTTAATGGGTCTTTTTTGGTAATGTTCAAAAGTATCTCAAAAACGCCACCTCAACCACGAAAATCGGTCAAACTTTCCAAGAAACTTTCAAATCCTGTCGGACGTTAAAGATATCATTCAATCATGCTTCCCATACAGAAATTAGCTTCGGATATTGTTTTTGTCGTTTTCACCCTCGGAAACCTCGTAAACGTCGCCCTAAACGTAAAAATCGCTCTAAAAACAGATATTTTCTGAAATTCGGCTCAATTTTGAAAATTGGCGCCATTTTCAATCCTAAGGGACGGAACTTCCGGCTCTGCGACTCAAATCACTCCAATAGGTCTAGGGAACATGTGTTCCAAGTGGCACAATTTTAATACGAAATGCCGTTTGTTCTCACGGGCCGCTCCCACTAATGCACCACGTATTGATATAGTCAACGCTACGATATGCAAATTTAATTAGTGGCCATTATCCTCTTGAAGCATACATGCCTCACGCAAACCAAAAAACAAAAAAATTAAGGGCTTATAACGAATTCGTATGTGATATTCCATGCAATACTATTTATTGGCTCTTGATATTCCGGAAGAACATCCCTCCAGATAAATTCACATCCGGTATAATCGCTTCAGAAACGCAGCCCTCTCCCCAGAAAAATTTGCGGCAAGTAAATTTTCCCCCAAGATATATTTGTTGGAAGGAATTCGGTCCGGAATGTTGACGCTATACTATTCGCCCCGTTCTGCTTTTGTACTTACACATAAGTAATTATCACGAGGCAAAGTGAGATTGAGGGGTGGTTTTTTGGGGAATTTCCCCTACTGAAAATGGTATGCGATTCTTCGTATCTTGTTTCATATACCTGAGTATTAATACGGTATAGGTGCCAAGAATTAATTGTGATGGAGAGATTCGCACCTATGAGACACATTTGAAGCATTGCATTCCTCCAATTTCTTGGGGAAGAATTTATCTTTTTTCCTCGAGGAGGATGGTTCCGAGTTACTTTTTATACCCGGTGATTCAAAATGTAGACAGGCTAAAGCTTAAAATGTGTTTTTTACTTAAGGCATTGACCAATAATATGGTTTTCCCCCGAACAATAATCACCACACCATCCATTATCGGCGATTTTTACGTGTATTTTTATTTTCCCGAAACAGTCATTAAACCTTCATTTTTATGTCTCTATGTCAGGAAATTTTAGTTTCTATGACAGTGACAGTAACACTTTACCTAACTTCTTTTCTTGCCGCCTGTGACCACCATCAGACTCCTTTTTCTACCACCTCGCATGCCATATATTGAGGCATTATGAATCGACTGAAAAGTACGTATGGAAAATTATGGACACTACTATGGGTATGGACTGTAGTCTAGTGATGGGCTGATGGCACATCAGAGACCATTTTAACTTGTCTTGACTATTCAGGTAAAAGCAAATACTTAACTCCATGTTACTGAGGGGAATTGGAATAAGGTAATTCTTGGATACATTTTGGCGCAAACACAGACGTAAACAGTAAAAATTTAAATAAAATGTCCACGAATTTGTCCACCCTGAAATGTAACCCCTACTTTAACACCTCACACAAGTTAAACCGTTATTCGATGGTGAGTGAAAAAGTCGGATTCTTAAAAATAATCACCTTTTATAATTTTATTCAAATGATCAATCTCCTCCGAGGGATAAAGAGGTCACAGTCCTGCTTTTGAATAGCATACCAATTCATTCGAGAGATTTTCATTCGCACCAGTAAAAAACTTGTGATGACCGTGTTATATTTCACCCCCAGGAAAACCTGCTATCGGTTGCATTTGTAATTGGAATGCCACCATCTATTTCGGTAGTATTTGTGTATATTAGTTTCAGGATATTCGCCTAAAAAGAAATCACTCTCTCAAGAAAACTTTCCATGGTGAATTCGCTGACGAAACTTAGCCTCAAAGGATATTCTTCCTCATATTAGGCGACAGAAAAAGAATTCGGGTTTTTGCGCATCGTGCGCATTCATTCATATTTTCTCTCAGTGTTGGTAAATTCGGTTTTGAAAAACACCACCCCCAGAAATTCGCCTGAAATTCGGTGTGTTGGACGTGTTTTATTCATCCCCAGATAAATTCACCAGGGTAATATTTGCTCCTAACAATTGGACACCTAACCACTTTCGCCGTAATATTTGCAAAATTAGCCTCCAGAATAATCAGGTTTTCTAGAGTCTAGATAATTCGTCCTTGAAAATTCACCCTTGAAATATTCGTTTCATCAAGAATACTCTCATTCAACTATAACACCTTCGGGAAAGAATAAGGTAGCGCCCGGCCGGTGAACATATTTCCGTAATCCCTTTAATGATTTATTATTATTTTTGAGTAGTTCTGTGCCTTAAAAGGGTAAATGTACCATCCACATACGAAAAAACTGTGATGAAAAGTGCGCTTGTATGCCCTGTACACTATTGCATCCAAATTGAATTTATTGGGAATATAAGTTCTGCATTTGCATTCTACATAGAGAGCATAAATTTTTCTTGAGGTCGAGTTCCTGTGCGGGATGATTTATCTAGTGCCATTTTTTGGGTAGCATCTTTTTTCAAGGAGAATGTTACCGTAGCGGGTCTTCCCGCCGTGACGAATATGCTAGAGCCCTAGTTTTTTTGAGAGCGATTATGCCAGGGCCCAGGGGCAGCTTCTTGGGGGCGAATTTATTGCAGACGTTTCAAACCCCAATTCAGGTATTGTTACGTGCTGATAATCTCATGTCCTGTATAACGCAATAATTTGGGGTTGAGATCTTTCTATTAAAAAAGAGAATCCTGTCGCCTGAATAGTCGAAATTACCCGTTTACGATGGAATTTGTGATAAAAATTTAAAATTCAAAATAATATGAAGCCTTTGCGATAAGAATAGTCAAGTGTTGTCTATAGTAAACAAGTTGCGAACATATGCATCGTACGTCACGCGTCGTTATCCAGTTTTCGCATATTATTTGTGTTTGTCGGAAGGAACTTATGAATCATTTTGATTTAAAGTATCGGTTTAGTAAGTTCGTCTCATTGAGTTTGTTTAACTAATAACACAGTAGTATATGTTGTCTGTGCTAATAATAAATACACGTCTTTCTTATTTAAAAAAAGTGTAAGGGGAATTAAGAATGGACGAATATTCCAGCATTTCCAAGGTAGGAGTTTCTTTTGCTTTTATTTTGAATAATTCAGTTTATTAGAAAATTTCATTTGGTGAATGAGTAAGGGGTTGCAAAATTCAATTCAGATTTCTACTTCTAATTAATTTGCATGGTAGCGAAGTAATAAGCATCCTGCTTAAAAAGTGGCGGTGCCTCATTATATTTCCTTACGTGAAACTCAAAAGGGTTTTCATCAGTCCAGAGGTTATGTTAGCAATTAATTATTTGTAATGTAACAGTAGTAGTAGACATTACAAAATGTAGAGCAGGCCGTGAGTGATCGAAATATCCTAATATGTACCGGTAGTAGGAATGTGCAAGCTACGGTCAACGACTTTAATTTTCCTACAAATTGTAATAACCTACTTCAAAAAGCAAGAGAGGAATAAGCTATTTTCCAATTATTATTCATTTTAATTTCGTAAAGCGAGTTACGCTGGCATTGCAACCCCCTAAATTGATACACATAACTTTTTCAGTGCAGAACGGAATTAATAACGATTAAAACAACGAAAAGAATTCTAATTTAAAGTTCTAGCTTATCCAGTAGAAATTTAATGGAAAATTAGATTTTCTAAAGCTACTGAAACGTGCATGACAAGAAAATTAGTTATCTTAAAAGCTTTCCCCTTCTTTGAAGGGATTGTTTTGTTATTTTTACGTCTATTTTTAAAACGGTTAAGTGCTTATTAGTTTTAATATAATTTTCTTTTGTATTGTTTACTGTTTATTTTCGCAACGGTGAATGCAGCCGACTAATTCCTGCAACTAATCGAATGTCAGATTCGGTTCGATTTGAGTTATCCTTTGGATGAAAAACGCTTTGTAGTTCGTATATCGCGGTATCGTCACTTACACGTTGCACTACTTAGGCTATTTATTAACTGCGTAACTTATAAAAGGTGTTTAAACCCCTTCCCGAAAATAAAAATAAATGTGTCAAATGTTGTGTAAGTAGCGCCAAATTTACCTTGCTTTCAAGTGTTTCGTCTGGTCACCCTCTTACAAAATTTAAATGGCATAATGATAGTGCGATACATTCCTGTTAGTAAAGCTCATTCAATTCACTCACCATTACTCCTATACTACACTACTGATGGCCTAAGTAGGATCTATTCGATTTTCTTGGAGTCTTTAGGTTGATTTTTACCTAAGTACATTTCTTTAGAAAAGCAAACATTTTAGGTTTGAATTTACACAATTTTAGATTAAAAGCAATGTACTCGTGGGCAAATCGGCTTTAAATAGTATATTAAGATACAAGTGTATAAGCATGCGCACCGGGTAAAGTGATCACTTTATCTACACTTACGGTTAGAGGGTGCCTACCCATTCAAATCTATTAAAATGCAATTTTAAATCCACAGGTAGCTCAATAATACATAAACTTATCTCACCTTGCGGAAAGTTAGTTCTTTATTTCCCCTTATAATCTGAAAATCAAAACCGGATGCCCTGGTTTCATCACTCTCAAATAAAATTGGATTGTTTGAATTTATAAGTATTAAAAAATTAACATTTTTTAGTTAATTTAACAAAACACAAGTGTATTTTGTGGAAAGCAGTAAAAATGTGTAGTGTTTGGGTAAAAATTGCGCAACTGTTTAAAAAACATGTTTTAAATACTCTTTTTTTTGCTATTAATAAGCTGCTTATGTGTCTTTCTGACTTAACAATAAATGTCAACCCTTAAAGATTAATAAACTCAAAAAACCCTCTAAAATTGCTCCAATTAGGATCAGGATCTGCAGGGAAAACTTCACTCGCGCACTTTTCAACTTTAATTCACTCACACACACTTTAAAAATTCCTGAAAATTAAAAAAAGACATTTTGACAAAGAAAATTCTATAATTTACCCACCCTCTGTTAATATACTGATCAAAAGGTTGTTGGGTTCATTTAAGTATTTAAAAAATTGTAGTGTTTGCATAAAAATTGCGCAACTGTTTATAAAACATGTTTGAAATATCTTTTTTTTTGCTATTAATAAGCCGCTTTTATGTGTCCTTTTAACTTACGCAATAAATGTAAACCCTTAAACATTAATAAACTCAAAACACCCTCACCAATTGCTCCAATTAGGCTCAGGATCTGCAGGGAACACTTCACTCGCGCACTTTTCAACTTTAATTCACTCACACACATTTCTGAAAATTAAAAAATGTCTTTTTGACAAAGAAATTCTAGAATTTACCCACCCTCTGTTAATATACTGATCAAAGGGATGTTGGGTTCACTTAATGAAAATAATATCGTTTCAACTTGACTTTTCTTTACATTGTTTCGTCATTTAAAATATTGATGAAATAAAATTTAACCCACACAAAAATCAATTAACTTGAAGTTCCACTTCACAATTAGGAGAAGAAATCACCAAACCCTTTTGTTTGGGTGCGCTTATGCCAATTTTCCCTTAGGGTTTTAACAGCTAACAAAAGCACTAATTAATATGATAAAAGAGCAGGGGTGGACCTTCTACTCCTGAATTTCGCCCTCGCGGCAGTGTATTTTTCGTGGCTAGCTAAAACAAAACAAATAAAGACTGTTATTATTATTATTATGGTCCGTAGTGTTTCTTGCGAGAACTGAGGTCTAACCTGGTTAACTAATCGCACGGATTAAATCAAGTATCGATTAGTGTTTGCCTGTAGGTAAAAAAACCACACATTAACAAAATATAGGAATAGTATGTAATTATTCATACTTACCAAAATAGCTATTGATGGCCACAATAGCCAACGCTATAAATAAAATATTGTTATTATAGTCTCTAAACTTTTCCACTGGTTTCCGGTAAATCGAGATTCTTATTATCGCCCGGTATAAATTAGATAGGCGTACAAATTTAGTTAAGAAACCTTTTTTGTTATCGTAACTAACCACTCCAAATATAAACGCAATGAACGTTCTGTACTTTGGACCACAACGGTTTCGTGGCAAAATTTAATAAATCGATGTCGTTGCATTTCCGCGGTGGGCATCACATGAGGGGAGAGAGCAAAGTAACGCGCGTGGCGATTCACTTTATCGTTTCTAACTCAAAGACGGTAATAGTTAGAGCAATGCTTGAAGCGGCTATTTACAGCTACTTATATTGCCTACAAAAAATGTCCTAGGGATAGAAGTCGTACTTCTAACCGTTTTGTTACAAATATATTATTTCGGAATATATCCAAATCCACTGGAAATAATATTTGCCACGTACTTCTTGTATCTAGACAATTTTAATAGTGTCGTGCCAAAAAAAAGGCAGTGTATAACCTTCCTTTTTTACCAAAAATCGACTGCGCCAAAATTTCTCGGGAAAAATACTTTTTCTAATTAATTTTGGTGCGTAGAATCCAAAACGATTAGTACTTTTTCGATTAGACGTCTCAATCAAAAGTTGTGGGCAAAAAACGAATTTCGACAAAAAATTCAAAGGGCTGTAACTTTTGATCTAGTAGCCCGATCTTGGAACTGTTTGAAATTATGGATTCTACAGGCCACATTCTATAAGAAAATATTTTTTTCCGGTCGATCTGAGACAATTTTTTTTTCGTGCCAAAAAAAAGCAGTGTGTAACCTTCATTTTTTACCAAAAATCGACTGCACCAAAATTTCTCGGGAAAAAACTTTTTCTAATTAATTTTGGTGCGTAGAATCCAAAACGATTAGTACTTTTTCGATTAGACGTCTCAATCAAAAGTTGTGGGCAAGAAACGAATTTCGACAAAAAATTCAAAGGGCTGTAAC
Source organism: Photinus pyralis (assembly GCF_008802855.1). NCBI lineage: Eukaryota > Metazoa > Arthropoda > Insecta > Coleoptera > Lampyridae > Photinus > Photinus pyralis. The sequence continues at coordinate 25,811,646 of NW_022170403.1, forward strand.
TTTTGATCTAGTAGCCCGATTTTGGAACTGTTGGAAATTATGGATTCTACAGGCCACATTCTATAAGAAAATATTTTTTTCCGGTCGATCTGACACAATTTTTTTTCGTACCAAAAAAAAGGCAGTGTATAACCTTCTTTTTTTTACCAAAAATCGACTGCACCAAAAAAAAAGCAGAGTCTCTAGATGCGCTTTACACTAGAAAAAGACGCATTTATTTGGAAACAATATATTGTGCGGTACAGCAAATCTCATGAGAATGGAATTGAAAAATGTCTTTGAGGTCTCCTTGAAAGTATAAATGTATTCCCTGAAACTTTCTTGTTCTATAACATATATAATGATCAATTTTCTAAAATTTGGAAGGCGGTAGTACCAGCCGCTTCGCCTATGCTTAGGCCCGAGCTCCTCTAGCAATTTATGCGACCACTATTAAAGGGATTGATCATTTTGCATAACGTCGATTCTTTAGGAAATGATAGAGTGAGTTTTAAACGAACAATTGAATAACCTTCGGTTGCAACCCTCTGGGTTTAAAAATAGAGAAAAACAATAAGAAACTCCCATCGCTAAGGGGCATCGTTTCAGAACTGGTCAAGCAAAATGTTATGGAAACAATTCTCGCCAACCATAAGATTTCCTTGGGGAAGCGCGACGTGTGGTTTAACGTTACAACGTGGGAGAATGAAAGTTAAATTACGTAGCGGTTACCTACTAGCATAACGCCGTTAATTAATCCGTAATAGAATTTTAAAAGCGTGGGTATAACAATGCGGCGATAGTAATCACACAGGAAAATAAGACAAATATCGAGTTTTTTCGTGTGGAATCGCCTTTAGTTGAAATTAATTTCTCCGGAGAGGGCGTTGGGACGCCGCCGCCCTCGGTGAACAGATCGTGTACTCGTTCGAAGAGGGTGAATACGCCCGTATAATGTTATTTATTATTAACAATGTTGTTACTTCCTAACAGTTGCTCAAAACAATCTAATTAATCAGCGAATTTGCGGATTATCCTTAACGATCATGTAAAAACGTGATTTCATCTACATCAAGTGTGCTGTGATTTTTCGTTCAGTTTTGTTTATAGATATATTTTATAAAATCCGAAAAATTAATAATTAATGCTCAAGAATCAAGGTATTGGTTATAAATATAATCTAATAATAACGTCTAGATATTTTGTGTTTGGTACATTTTCTCTAGAATAGAAGGCTGTACTCAGCTTGTTTTTATTTATTGTTTTTCAATAACAACTTAAGACTTGTCTCATTATTATTCAGAAGATTTGGGCTTACGTTTCTTTCAATGAATTTTTTACGCTGTTAGCATTTGATTGCTAGATACTGTGTTTAATAAAAATGTTGCAGAAGGAGTTGTTTATTGCATTTTGTTGCTGTGCTGTTTGTCATTACCTTTAATTATAATTTTCGCTGCTGTAACTAATACGAATATAATTTTTCAGATATCTAACCTAATCAAATAAACTAAAACTAAAACTGGGAACCTCAAAGGACTGTTAAATAGTTGTAAATTGTTAAACAATCACAATAATTTTATAAAACTGCTTGTTAAAGATTGACTACCTACTAATATTAACATACTTAGCGTAGATTGTATGTTATATCAAGTTGTTACTGTTATTGCTACAACCACCTAAGGGCACGTGTTGAAGCTGCATTAATAAATCAGAACAAAGATGAACTGCTCATTAACTAACAAACGGTAAGTAACCCATTTTTCTATTATAGTTAACTGAACGAGTTCACCTAATCTCAAACGGTTTACGCCCAATTTTTCAAAAAGTGAACAAAAACAAAACAGAGTCGATTGTGCGACAACGGCGCTTGATCGTGGGCGACCGGGACGTGAACTTGCCACGCCCGCAATCCCGGGAACGATCCGCCGATCTACCCACACAAAAATTTTCAAATACCTAAAACATTTTGCGCCCTTTCTCAACACATCCTTTTAGCTGCAAGGATCTCGCGGACTTCCTCTACGCCATTAACGCAAACGATGCGAAACCATAGCGTCGCACCCACCAAGTAAACGATCAAATGAAAAGGAAAAATTTACATTTCGCTTTGGGGGAATTTATAAAATAATCGGAGTAAATCTAATTATCTTCGTTTATATACATGAATGTATATTAAGGAAAAGTTAGAAGCTTTTAATGATGAGCGACGCTTGCGTCGACGCTGGCGCCGTCATACGGCGAGCTTTCGAATTTCAGTCTGACCCGAACAATCGCGTTCGCAGCAGGTGCAATTATTAGTGATAAAAATCATAGATAAGCGATTGCAGTTATTGTTTTACTATATCTGTACATATCTGTGTAACCTATAGTGCCAAATAATTAACCAATTAATCACCCATCATTAACAGAGCAAACACAAATCGCGTAGACGTATACCTCTCCCAAATTAATGTTTAAGTAACTAACAGTGCCAAATATTTAAACAATTTCTTATAAATCATTTTTTAAAGTCGTATTGTTGTACATATATTTGAAGTTGAGTGTAGTTAATAAGTGATGGGAGCAAAAGGGAGCGTGGAAGCTGCTAAAATCAATGCACAAAACTGGAATAATCTCGAGGTGAGATTAGAGGGTTGTTTCGAAGTATATCGGCGTTTTCTCATTTTGACTAATTAATCTCCTCCACATTTGCTACATGTAGGGCTTCGCGAACATAAATAATTCAAATCTGCCGGGACGGTTCACACCCATCGTACGTGGAAACTTTTAAATTCGATCCTTAGGAAACTGTATAAGAGACGCTGATGCTTATTACTGCATTGCTGTAGAGATTCTTTGCCAAAAAAAAAACTGTCGAATTTTATTATCTCCTCCGAAGAATCGAGCTGAATGACGCCATCAATTATGAGAAAATCATTTTTTGGTCCAAGGGACGCGAATGTAAACAACTCGCTGATGTAGGCGCATTTTAATCAAATTCATTTCCTTTTTTCGTCGCGAATACTTTGGTATTGGAAAGAGGCAGATAATCCGTAATTCGATTATATTTTGAGCGAGTTGGGAAAATCCATTTCTTTTTGTTATCTTGTTTTTTTGCCGGTTGTCAATGTGCACGACGTGAGCAGATATATGTTGCGAGACGTTTTGGTGCAGCGGATTTTGACCTAACATTTTTACATCTTACCATGCGTACACAAATCAATAATATAGGGATGGAGAGCGACTAGGTATCTTTTGGCACAATTTCAACATTTTCAAACATGGCAAAGTCACTATGCCGCTCCATTTACGGTTCTAAAGCAGGGGTGTGGGGCATATGTGGGGGAGATTCTAATTACTTCATAATCGCATTTTCTATGCTTAACTTGTAAGACATACACTTCGAAACAGATTCTTAAATTGATTTTACCAATGATATCATGTGATTTTCAGTTTACTCCTGCTTAATTTCAAACGTTATAGTTCATTGCCGGTATAAATGTACAATTTAATAAAAAAAAGAAACAGAAATATTTGGGCTTCAGTCCAAATCGTAGACTAATTACTACATCCTGCTCTATCACTGCCTATTCAGTTTTATACGCGAAACTGACTTTGACGTGTGGTCTATGAATCAGATGCCAACGTTACAAAATGCTTTATAGAGCAAATTAACAGTGACTCGGCAGTATAAACAATACTCTTTTACATTGAAAAAAAGACCTAATTTGGGTTCAAATGATGAATGTTTCCAATAGTTTCCTTATTTCCAACGAAACACTGCGTATGTGTATTAAATAATTTACAAAAAATTATAGATACAACAGAAATACGAAAATAAATTTAATCCTTTGTGTCTCGTGGATGCTTTGACTAGGTACTGGAGAGTCAATACAGTCAAATTAGACGTAAAAATTCTAAATGGTTACAAAAGGTCCCGTAGATTTTATTTTATTTTTCCGATATTATGTGTTATTAGTATCTTTAATTTTATATTCCATTTGGTTTTCTCGCATCTATAGTTTAGGAGGTATATCAAATTAAAGTTTCGTCTTTTTGTCAATTTTTTTTTAAACATAGTGTAGTACGTTGTTAGAAATTTATAAAAAGAACTGGGCCGTACTTATAAAACTGCCTTGTCAGTCATTTCACCAGTTCAGTTCAAGTTCAGTGGTCAGTATCCATTTTTTGCACTTGTGCAGGTATTTTGCTGTGATATTGTTGTTCATTATGTGTATGTTGTATATAGGAAGAAACTTGGACAAGGTGGTTTTTTTTATCAAAATAAGAAAGATTGCAATTCTAACAAAAAAAAACAATATTCATTTGCTGATGACTCTAAGATTTGGGCTTTTTTGACGTTTGTGTTTTGTAGTTTTAAAAAAAAAATACCTACTTAATTACTCTTTGGTTTTACTTTAAATAAATTAGTATAACCAATTTAGAGTATTTTGAACAAATAATAATATAAAGGGAACGAAATACATTTCAATTGAATTCAGCCTTTTTTGGTGAATATTATATGCCAGTGTCAGAAAATCTATATACTTCTGGTTAAGGGTTAAAAAAGTGAGATAAAAGTAAGATGATTTAGTTACTAAATTAAAACGGAATGACGTAAAAAGAGCAAGCTATGCGAAATTCATTAAAAAAAACGATTTCTGCTCATTTTAGAGTTCACATACAAAATGTTCATTTTTGACTCAATTCGAGCTATAAAATGATGAAACTTTTACTCGAAAAATACTGAAACTAGACCTCTAGGCTAAAATAATGGAAATGCAATAACTTGAGTGATAAATTAGCTTCTTTTTATGATTTTCGCAATTCAAGACAAAAAATTTACCTCCTTTTGGTAATAAAGTTTCCTATCCACCAGCAAACACTAAGTATATGACTGGAAACTTTTAAAATTGGACGCCGTGCAAATGTGTATGAATTTCTTCCTTCATTTTTAATACATCTTGTGTCGCATTCTGCTAAAGAAACAAGGAAGATAATCCTAGCTGCAATAGCCAGATGTAAACTTTCTGTTTGCAAGGAAATAAAACCAAAGTGCGCATCTTTGTATATGACGGAATAACAGCGACACAAAATTAGACTGATAGCACTCGAGAAAATTGGCTGAAAACAGTCCATTATTAATACTTATCAGTCACCTTTGCAACTTCGTTTGTGCAACCAAAGCATGAAGCATGAAAACTGCAATACATTCAATTAAATCGTATTAAGAACGTATCACGAAAAAAATGAAAATCCATTTCGCGAATATCTAACACGTTACGCGCTATTTGAAATTGATCACGATGTTTTTAATAATTTGAATTATGTCCAGGAGCCCGATATGTGAAAGCCCCGGTACAAGCAGATTCTTTAAAAGGAAGATACAGTGTGGACGTGTGGTGCAAATGAAAGGAATAAATTCATTATTTCTTAAATCTGGGACTCGTCGATTTTATATTTAAAAATTATCACATTGCGTAAACATTTAATCCATGAAATTATAATACCCTCATTTGAAGTTACCTTCAACCATATCAATAATCAAATTGGTGGTTCCCAAATAGAACTGATCTGTATAACTGCAGCAAGGTGGTTCGCCTCCACACTATGCAGTCTTGATGAAAAACTACTTGGACGAGGTTTTCCAAGTGGGTGGATTGGGCGAAGAGGAACAATCGAATGTTCATCCAGATCGCCAGATCTCACTTTTCATGATTTTTTCACCAAGACCGCAGTGTGAGGGCGCACCATCTTGCTACAGCGACAGATCACTTATATTTGGGAACAACCGATCGATTTTATTAATATGATTAAATAGAGGATTAAAATACCTTTCAAATGATGTATCACCCTCATTCTAAGAGTATTCAATTTAGAGATGCAATTTTTAAACTTTATAATGAAATTTTAAAATATAAACGCGACTGGTCTCCGGGTTTTTTCCTGCAGTCACGGAGTTAGTTAAAAAGTAAAGAACTTCCTTTCATTTGTACCATAATGTATAATATGAAAACGATATAGGAAATTTTATAGGAAAAACACATTCTTGGTACTATACACGTTGCAATCACACGATAGATAATAAGCTCTGATTTCTAAATTGACACCAACTGCGAACTGTGAAAATATGTAAGATTGCTTGAACATCGAAACTTCAGGTTTATTGGGGGACACGTTACGATATAAAAAATACTTCCCTACACCATGATTATAAAGAATTAAGATTAAGTTCCTACAAAATACACTAGTCAACTTTTAGAATACAGAGGAAAGCATCTTCTGGTTGTTGGAGTCACTTCGTCACTTTGTAATTGGGGGAGTGTGAATAATTAATTAACTTGTCAAGCATTTCTGACTTAGTGTGTAGGCTTCACACTCCCCCAATTACAAAATGACGAATTTCAAGATTAAGTTTAACATGCTGGCTACTCCAACAACCAGAACATGCTAGCAGCGAAACATTAATCAAAACGCAACAAACTGCTTGTTTTAGCTCTCAGATGTCTATTAGTTTTTAAGTTTTTGTAAGTAGTTGTTGCTTTCCTCTGTATTATAAAAGTTGACTAGTGTATTTTGTAGGAACTTAATTTTAATTCTTATAATCATCTTCGAAAAATACAAATACATAGATTTCCAGATACAGCGGCAAAACTGTAAAAAGTGGGAAATGAAGTCGATTTGCTGCAAGGCAGACAACAGGGAATTCAGATTCAACGCCCAATAAAATATGTATAATTTTCGCAGTTTTCTTACTGAAAATCCACTCAACTTGACCACGTCACTGGGTTCCATATCACCCTCATTTTAGAAAAGCGAATTGAGTGTGACAAATATTATGCCGTATTGTACTAAAAAAAACTTTAATTGCTCACTCGCTTTGACCTTACTTACAGTCTACTTGTAATCTACTCTACTTACAAATTAACCTACTTAGCTATTTATTGGGTGAAAATGCGGTGCCTGCAGTTATTGTGTATTTTCGTAACATATGGCACCACAGGTCACAAGTCTATGCTTTTCATGTCAGTTAAAGAAACTCGAATGCCAAAATTCCTTTTCAGTAAACAAATCTTTAAAAAAATATATAGACGTGTCTCAAAGGTGAATTAAAAAAAGCCAAACCGAACCGACCCAAAGAATTCTCTATTTCGTTCCTTTAGATCAAAGTAGCAAAATGGTATCAACAAAACGTAACGTTTGTCAGTATCAAGTATGTTTACCAAAAGAAAGAAACCATGTAGGCTGTAAAATACTCATTTTATTCGAAAAATGATAAAGAAGAAGCATAAACACGACATGAGCAAATACAGGGTGGGCCAGAATGGACTCCCTGCTTTGACGGGTGTATTCTAATATATCTACATTAAGAAACAAGTTGCATAAGCGGCGCGTTTATCGCACGAGTTCAAGTTTAGCAACACCACACATTAAACCCAATGGACTCGTATGGATTTACTTAGATGCGGGTTTTCAATAGTGATTATCTTGTCTATTAAAAATTCATCAGTCTAGTGGTATTGCTAAAATGTTGGAGCTTCCTTCCTAAGAAATTAATGACAAAACTCGCAACTTCTAGGTAAATCGACAGGCTTTAAAATTTGGTACATATATAGTTTGTATTTGTAGCGTTCTAACATTCTTAATGTGTTAGTGCTCGAAACACGAACATTTCTTGCAATTTCCCGTGAAGAAGCTTCGTGATTTGCATCTAGACTTCCTACAATAAGAGTGGCTTCGTCACCAACGGTGTCATTTTGATCATTTCTGGGTCGAGGCAGGACAAATGAACTAAATTCAGTTAAATTATCTTTCAACCTTTATTTGAAGAGTAGGTTTTTGACCTTCATTGGGATAGAGCTGAAAGTTGGCAGGGTGTGTAGGCCGTTCAGTAGTTTTTTATTTGGTAGATCAGATATTTCGAACGCCTATCGCTGTCCTTCTTCAGTGGATTGAAAATTGTTGTACTAAACACGTCCAGAAGTTAAAGTTAATTGGATAAACCAACAAGGTGGGTGCCGAAGTTCTCTTACTTTGGCCTACACACCCTCCCAACTTAATAAATAAACAGAATTTACCGTATAGTCTTTACATTTGGTTGTATCCTATCGGGAAATTATAACAGATATTGAAGACTTACTGCTCTCTAATCGGATCGTTGCAGTTGTAGTAAATAAACACTTTTAGCATGTCATGTTTTTCACAGATAGTGTATTTAACCATTTCGAAATTTATTTTCAACAATTTTTGTCACTAACATAATGAATGCAAACAAATCAACATTGTAGGCGACTACATTTTTCGACAAGATGTATTAATAAATTTTTTATTATACCTGAATCACAATCGCCGTTTAAAACACTCAAATGCGTGCGAAAAAAGGCCTTTAAAACACACGTGCTTTAAAGTTGCTAGGTAATGATACTTCAAGTATGACTTTTGAAACTGTCATCTGGGGTTGAAATAAAAAATCCTCTTAGGTCGCTTTCTGTAAATGCAGAACATTGCTTTGGCTTGTACCTACCTATCCTTTGGTTGAAGCTTCCACAAACGCGCTCAATTTAGGGTATGCTTCCAAATCTGTTCCACTTTTTAGTCGCAGCAATGTTTGAAGTTTTGAATGAATGCACCAAAAGATAGAAGATTTAAATTCCTTTGACATTTCCTTCATATTTATTCACTAAGACGATGATTTTTATAAGCAAACGTCAAGTGATATTTCCATGGCAATCGTGAAATTACGAACACCAAGCCCACTTAATTAGATATGTATTCGAGTATAACGTCAATATGATTTCATTGTATTTCCTATTTTTAAATTATACTGCAGGTATAATAAAAAATACTATAAGATACACGTGTATAATTGGTCTTTAAAGCACTTGCAACGTTAAAGGCACTCCGCTTTGCGTCGTGCCCTTAAACTCGTTGCGCGTGCTTTAAAGACTTGATTATACACTTGTATCTTAATATACTATATTGTCGACAACTTATTGTTGAAAATAAGTATAATGTGTTATGTATTTTAAAATCATGAGTAACTATATAATTTACATTTAAATAAAAACAACTTTGAGTTACAGCACAGTTACTAAAAGAGCAAGAAACAAACGACTGACATTGATTTCTACGTTAAAAAGTGCCTGAAGGATGCTAAAGCGATTTTGTTCTAGATTGAAAAATAATGGTTACCTACAGCAAATTAAAGAAATCTGTTATTTTTCAGTTTTTTCAGGCAAAAAAAAACTAAAGACGGCAGCTTTTTTATGGCACCGGTAAGGGAATAAGCATGAAAAAAAGAGGATACCAGTACATAAGCCGTTTTCCCACATATGCGCTAATAAGAACACCACAATGTGCATAAAATTTGACAAAGATATTTCAAAATCGTATCGCAATTGTCTAATATTGGCAGAGAATACATACAAATCAATCAATAGTTAATAAACATAATCCATTTTCGATTACCACTAGGTATCAAAATCGCTCTTTGTACAATTTAAATGGAAAAACAGGATCCATTGTAAAGACGTTAAACTATACATTTTTTACGGTACTTGTTTAGGTTTGAAAGCTTATAATTAATTTAGACATGGAAAATCGTACAGAGGTGGCAGCGAGGTCGGCAATATCTTCTTGGTATCTCCAAATAACTTCTTGAGAAGTGAATTTTTAAGATTTCTCTGGGATAATGGCAATTAAAGTACATACTTTGCACAAGATCTATTTTTTGATAAAGAGTAAGTAAGATACTCTTCTTCAAGTTTAGGATCACTTCAAAATAGAACTATTATTTCCCGCAAATATTAAAAAAAAACATAAATATTTTGCCGTTATTTAGTAGTGACGTTTATTTTTTTTCGATATACTACTTTCTTGCCATCTGTAACAAGTACATTGCATTGGAATGAGTAAGCCCCAGTTGCACCAACAAAATTAAGTTCAGCCGAACTTAAAATCTATGGCAACGATTATTAAGACAATCGTTGCTATGGTATTTAAGTTATGCTTAACTTTAAGGAAACTTAATTTTAACGGTGCAATGGGGGTTTACAGTATAGTTGAATTCCGCAGTTCAAATTTGCGTGTACCTGAAACCATAAAACATTTTTTTGGACAGTAAAAGTTTATTTAAAAATAGAGGCTGATTAGCAAGAAAATAATGAACATGTGCGGTTTTAAAGGTTTATTCAAAACGATATGATTGTGGCGGGCTCTGTGACGTAATAAGCCCGACCAATCAGCTCCTAGAACCATTCGATGACATAACGACTTGGCAATATTGCAGGAGAATGGCATTTATAACTTGCGTCATCTGTCACAGGCACTTGTCACTTTCGTGCTAGATGCAGTTAAACATCCCTCTCAAAACGTCAAATGTGACAAACGTCAGACCCTCGCGTAAGGTTGCCAGCTCACATCTACGTGATTGATTGTAGGTTTGTGACGTATTTAGTCTGAAGCGTTTCAAATTCGGACTAAAAACACAGCTTTTCAATAATTTATTTTGGGTTTATTTTACTCGCAAATAAAAATTGAGGACACACGGGTCTTTTTATTTTTAATGTACGTTGTGGATCAGAATTAAAAAATGAAGGCGGGATGACCCCAAATGGATTTAATAACAAAAGACATGTCGGAGGTCTTACGGAACAACACATTCACTTAAATATGTATGCAGTCATACTCCTATGCTGTTATGCATATTATACCGTGTGTCCCAGGTTGAACGTACAATATTCAAATACAATTAGTATATTTTTTCGCGAGGCCTTGTATTTGAAGTTAGCGTTCAACGTACGTTATTGCGCTACCCTGATGCTAGGATGAGAATGGAGCAATACGCGAACACTAATTTTAAGGGTCTCGTGGATCCTTCGCGAAAAAATACACTACCGTCTTCCTGGTGCATGACCTACCTGGGACACCGAGTTGTACACACAGACCGATGTTATGTTACCGGCACGGTAATCTGTATAATTCAGGTATTCTATACAATTCCTAGGGAATGTATGCAATTCCGAGTCTGTTTAAGAAATATTCATAACGACTGATGGTCATTGTGACAAATTTGGGGTGCATTTTCTTTTAAAACTTAGGAGAAGGGAAACTACTCCTACTCTTCGTTTTTACTATAGGTAAACCGTAAGAGATACAAAGTCGTTTAAATGGGGAATGCAAAGCAGAATTGTGTACTGATTCATTTTCCCAGTAAAAGTTTCTTGTAGTTGTACAAATAGCGAAGTTATGGCCAAAAAAATTTGCTGCATGATTCCAAAAAATGGTTTTAACAAACAGTAATTATTGCTCAGTTTTCTGATGGTGCTAAAATAAAATTTTTATGACTTGTTGCCCTTATGGGTTTTGAGTAAATTACATCAACTTTCTAACGGATTCAGTTGTTGATTGAGTAATGATATCACTAGGTAGCTTGTTTGGATGTGTACTGAATTTTCCTGTAAAATACAGTTGCTTTTATGAAGGTTGCAATCTTTCAGACCTAAACAAATAATTACTTATTTGTTTAATATTAATTCACTTTAAATTTATAAGTTCTCAAAGATTCAAACCCTTTTAAAAATGTTATATAACATTAGTAACTAAATTGGTACCTTATAGGTATACAGGGTGGATTCTCTCCTAGGAAAAATATATATACAGGAGTAATTTGGGCACATGCATTTAGCAAATACGGATACGGTCCCTAAACTCTAAGCGACCACTGCACTTGGAATTCTCGCTTTCCAGCGAAGTTTCTTCGAAATTTAATTGACGGAAAAAATTTTGAACAAAGTTAATTTCTGGAATATCTTCGTGTTTGTAGGTACAAACAAACATTTTTTACTGTAGCTGTTATACTAAATTGAATGAAACAACAATAGAAAATGTATTGTTGCGAAAGAAAAGAGAACTTCAATATTTAACGAAACTGTGCTTATTGGAGTTCACCATACGAATTTTTTCAAACTTTCTAAGCTGGACCCTAAACTGGTCTCTCCGGAAAAACAAAAAAATTTCCCTTTTTCGTTACTCAGATATGACGCTCCTATGACCATGTAGCCTAATAATTTTAAAAATTTTCGCAAAACTAATTCCCACTACTATTTTTAACCTGTTCCTATCTATAAACAGCCCGATTATTCCTCAAATTAGTTAACTCGGTGACAGTGCTCAAAACTAGAGAATGGCCGGAACACAAATCTAAACAGGTGTTTGCATTGGTTAAAAAACTCGGTATGGGTTTTATGACACAAAATTAACTAGGTCAGGATTTTTCCTTTTGTCTGTAGGCGAGTAACTTGGTTTGCCTGCCGAAAGTTGTTTGGGATGTTTAATTGAATATCGTTCTAGTACACACATGTAGTTTTTCTAAGAGCCTGCCATTATGTTTATAACAATTTTGACACTAAGACGGATCCTGAAAACTGCCCAAAAAGAGCTTTATGTTTAATACTTACTATTTTCTTTTTCATATTGAACCAATACTTTGATAGCATCGCCCATTATGTCATAGAGACAGCTTTAGAGCCGGTTTTAGTTAAACTTTACTGATAGATAACTTTTTATGTGTGTTTCCATGGAAATTAATCGTTACGGTAGCACGAAAGACTTATTTTAACTAGTACAATGAAATTACAAGGAATTTAAATTAATTACTGGTTTGATGTTGAAATAAAAGTCTCTCTTTCAATTATGTAACTATATTTAAAAATGCAGTTAATTTTATAACACGTCTTCACGAATTGTCTCTCACATTAATTAATTTTAGATTACTGCCGTGATGTTTAAATATCATTTCCTAGACGAAAATACACATTTCTAACTTATTTATACACAAAAATGCAACGTGTTGTGTAATACCAAGTGTTTTTGTCCAAGGATCGCTTGGGAGATCCCCTAAAGGTAAAATATTTTCAGTTTTAAGGTACCTTCAGTTTCAGAAACGTTATTTTAATTTTTCCATTGTTAATATTCACCTCAAACACTTCCAGTTTCTCGCTAACCACTTTTTTAGCGCCACTTTACACCGTGTCCGGGATAAAGTCCACTATGGGCATTTTAGAAAGAGAGTAAGAGATACAAATTTGGTTAAATGGGAGAAAAGTTGCGCAAACATGGTAGAATGTTTTATGTCATCCAATTGGAACCCTTTTGTAACAAGAATTTGCTTAATTAAACCCGAAAAAATAGCTAAACCTCAATAAATCCATACATCATTTAATTCAGAATTAAAAAAGGGATTTAAAAACATGATATCGGAGTATCAGGGTTGTATTTAAAAAATGAAGTTGATGAAGACGACAAAGAAGAAACGTCGGATTAAAAAATTAACAACTCCATCTTAAAAAGCATTAAGAGTCGCTGTGGAAAGGTGTCGCATAGGTTTGCTGTAGGTCAAATATTAACGGAAAAACACAATTTTTCCAAATTATTTCAAACTAATCATTTTTCAGGGGTTTCTAAAGGCTATGTTCTTAGACCTTTAATTGCGAAACTTTCTCCCATTTATCCCAATTTGTATCCCTTTCTAGATTGTTGAAGGTAGAGGCGAAGTCCTAGATCTGTCACGTAGTAAATGGGTGGGGGGCAGGTTGTAATCAAAATATTGATTAAATTTATTAGTATAAAGTTTCAATGTCATAGTGGATGGGGGTGCGTGTGAAAACGTTAGCACCACCATTACGAGCTTGAGTGTTGAGGATCATATAACGACAAGTTTCAACAATATAATGGAAAGGAAAGGACAATGTACGCCAATGGCAGGTTCTCAATCATACTCTTTCACTTTGCATCTGAAACTTATTGTGAAATTATGACTCATTTCAAATTTATCACGGAACTGCCAACAAAACCAGTCAAGTTGTAAAAAAGCGCTTATGAAAGAACGAAATTGGTCAACGCACGTCCTTTGTCTGTATCCCTTTTAAGGAATATATATTTCATCCAACCGTCGTCGGGCGTCAAGATGCTCTATAAAACAAATAAATCTAGGTTTTCTTCTCCGCCGCTGTGACAGGTTAAGGATAACTCGATAAAAGCCTGCGAATTGCGACAAACTACAGTTTTTCCAACAGATCCTTTAAGATGTTTATTTAAACAAAAATCCCATTCGACTTTCCCTTTACTTGTTATTTATTTACCAACAAAAAGTAATCGGAATTTAAACAAAAACGGCCAGTCATTCATTTCTTTTTTTGTCAACCACACTCGCAATCGATACTTGTAATGACCCTACATTATATGAAAAGATTTGTGCATGAATTACATGGCCTAGGTCATTTGTACCATTTTGAAGTGATGCGATTGAAAAGGAAAGTTTGTGTTATTTCCCAGGTTTCCTTTCAGAGTTTGAAGGAGCCATTGAATATCATACACATAAATTATGTATAAATAAGTACATAAGATAAAGGTTTTTTCGCGCCACTGGTATAACTTCTAGATCTATAATATGTACATAACACGTATCAGTTGTGATAATATGAACAAACTACTTCGAGCATTATTTTTGCAAAGGATTAAAACACAGGGAGAAGAGTATATATCAAGGATGTAACTCTGTGGTTTCTAAATGTTTTTCAGTTTATTTCCATTTTCTTGCACTAACAAAATAACCTAAAAAGATTGTGCACTTACAGATTTAACGTAATATAAATTCAGTTCTTCGTCTTTCACGGGATTAAGGGAAAAGTACAGCAAAATCAAAGTTTAATGATGAAACGGTCAGTTCAAGCACTGTCCTTTGTGGTGTTCTACGCGGTAGGTAATGAACAAAAAAACTCACCATTTCTTCAATTACCCCTTCGTTCAAGTACCCTGTTATAATGAATAAAAAACTATCTATTTTTAACTTTTGATTTTTTTAAATCTTTAATCAGAAATAGTATCGCACTGTTCCCGCTATTCTCATTACCACGTCCAATGTCGCCGTGTAGAGAAAAAGCTTATTGTACTGGTTAAAAGGTATCCAATTACCGTGTGAAATTCTCCAAAAGTATATCTGTCAAGATTACTCTTTCTGTTTCTTCAGGAACAATTTTTATTAATTGTCTTTCTTTTATTCGAAAAATGTTACAACCTCTCTCGTTCCTCATCTTTATTTTATTTTTGACCTTGATTTTTGAGTGGGCTGCTCTACCAACCCAGCCAATTATACATGTACAAATATCCATGCTCGGATTCAAACCAGGGACGCTTAGCAAGTCAACTGCCCACACGGGCCGGCTAATATTCTGCTACGGCAAGTAACAGACTTGCTTCTTCATCAGACGAGGATTTGGATGTCTGATGATTCTGCCATAACAAAATACACTCTAGGTTATCACCCCTATTCTTTTTCCCAAACGTCTCCCCTTATCTAATTTTATCCAGGGCTTTTCTATAAAAATCCCACACAAGCTCTTAGTTTCTCAATTACAAAAATGCACTTTCTTTTTTTGACCTCCAATTAAATCACTCCAATAATCGACTCCTACTCGGTAAAAGCTCACTGATCCCACTAACTTTAATCCTAACCTGGATCCTGAAATTCCCATCACTACGCTACATAAATCTCCTTTATTCACCATCGCTAATTCCAAACCCGCACTTACATTAGGTGCAATGGAAACAATAGAACCATAGGGCGCGCCCGCGACGCGTTCTCTATTTCCAGGCGACAAAGCGACTTTAAGTACCTATATGAAACGCAAACCAAAGACATCTATCTCCCACCTAACTCATTAATTATCGCAATTATTAAAAATCACAATAGCACGCAGCTTTCGAAATATTAGGTTTAGTTTTACTTCCAGCGTATCTCGAAAGCTCATAGTAACTCCCAAAGATTTGTAAGTTAACGTAATCTAGTAACATTATATTTGTTTTTTTTTTGGATTTTGTCTCGTCAAAGAGCTTCGATAACTACAAAACTGATGACTGTTTTGCAAATAAATACTTCAAATACGGCTGCGTTTCAACGCTCAAATCAACTACCAAAAAAGTCGCAAATAACGCCCGTTTCGTTTATTTCAAACCTTTTCGTTTACTTCCTTCTTCCTTTGTTTGCAAAAATAATGTGCCGCCTTTGAATAATCAACACCTGTTTTATATTTTTCTTGATACTAATTGGCTTGTAAAAATACTACGGAAAGAATTTACAGATGTTTAAATTTAGTCTTTTAACACGTAATATAAAATTTACAATTCAGTACTAAAACAAAATAAACAACACAATTATTTAATCGAAATTAAACATTAATTAGTTAAATAATCCGGGAACATCACCATTGTACTTAAAAGCAATTAATATGATCGTGATTGTGCTTAATCCCATTTTTTAACCAACATACAGGATGTTGCATCATTATTACAGGCGCTTGACTTGTTTACACAACATCCCCCGCCCCTTCCTAAAATTGACGTACAGAATCAAGAATTACATCAACCCCCCTTTACACAAAACAAAACCGTTGGAAATATGGATTTTTGGTTAATTTACTTCCTAGTTAAAACGAGACTTCACATTGTACCATCAACCGTCACTCCGAAGAAAAACCCCATCATCTCTACCATGAATCCCAACCTTTTTCCTAACTTTTTTCCATTCCTGTCGTAACTTCTCATTTTCCCTATCTAACTTTACACAAGGTCTTTCTGGGAAAATCCGAAACATAATATAACCCGGAGGTTTCTCAGAGACTGAAATACGCTTATTCCTCTAGGTTACTCAAATAACTTATGGATACTCTCTGTAACGGCCCTAGTTCTAATCTGATTCTGATTTCTAAAATTATATTTGTCCAAATTACACAAATGGCATTTGTTCACCAAGGCTTTTATCGCTCCTAAATCCGTTTTACAATAAAAATTTTCTAATTCTAATGTGCCTGTATTTTAAATGAAAGTAGTGTCCTATTTCATCATACAATCTTATCCGACACGTACAAATCTTCTCCCTCAATTCCCTTTATTATTGAACCAGCTTCCTTTTTACACCCTCGAAAACGTTTCTTTTCCTCTAACTTCTGCCTTAATATCCGTAACTCTTCTTGCTCTTGGCTCTCTCTTATTCTTTCCAACGAAAACAATCCTGTTGTTTCTTTCATTCGGTTCACCAAAATCTCATAATCTTCTGCCATATTCGTCCTCCATAACCCTTTTTTTAATGACACTCGCAATTAATTTTTTTCTCTCTTTTATTGGGATTTCAAACGAATACTTGTCACGTTGAAGCCCGATGATCCGTTTCAATTGAAAACTTTTTTTCTAACAAATAAAATTTTAACATTGTAACACAATTAATGATTGCCAACATTTCCTTTTTAGAAACAGAATAATTCTGCAGCCCTCTTAAAATTCTTGAAATAAATCAGGTGTTTCCACCCCTCCCTGTACTCTCTCTTTCTGATCTCGAACCTTTTCTTCTTTCTCTTGGACTTACAGATTTCAGCCGCTTGCTCCTGTTCCACAGCTCGAGCTAGTTCTTTTTGATGCCTTAGGTTTTTTTGCTCCTTGTGATCTCTACTTCTTCATGCTGTTTCTGATCTTGCATTTCTTCGACTGTTTGACGTCATCTGGATAAGATTCGTATGTCTTCTTTGATTCTCCATCTCCTGATTTAGCTCCGTTCTCGTCTCATTCAAATCCTCCTTCAGTTCCTTATCCATTCTCATCATTTTTTCATTCAATTTCTCAATTTTCTTATTAGATTCCTTATTCATATTCTCTAATTCCATATAAATGATCTGCGATTCCGCCACCGACCTTTTCTAGACGACGTTCTTCTTCATTAAAATTAAACTCCTCCCCTAACTACTACCACCTACCGCTAAAATTAATCCTCATGAAATTTAAATGACACGCACACACACCCCAACGCTTTCCTACGGAAAAGAAGAATTCTGTACCCTAAGACAAAACTTCTGGGAACTTAAATTTAAATATTTAAATTAGCAAAATTTTGACTTTGACACGATTAAATTGGCTTTCAAATAATGTACCATTTGCCATAGGATTCCATTTAAAATTTTAGGGGTTAAGCTCCCTACGTAGAGGGGTGAAGACTTGGGTGCGTGATTTGTATTCCAAAAGTTGTCCCCCTCGAATAAAAAATTGACGTGTTCGAGGGTTTTTCGAAATTTCTAAATTTAATATCCTAAAAGCCCTCTGTATACTTCTCGTTGGGCCACTCTGTATTATTCACTTAGTGGGTCATCATGTTAATTTAATTCAGGAAAATTTACCCCTTGAAATATAATACTTAATTTTTTTCAAATTGTACAGGGTTATGCTGCTTTTCATTTCCACCCATACCGCTAGGAACCACTAAAAATACCAACTACTGCCACTCATCCTGGAGACCAATATAGAAGGCAAGAAACGTCCAGGGCAGACCGAATTTCACATGACAAAGCACAAATTTTACACACAGCGCACACCTTATAGTTATAGGAGTTGATTTGGATATGCGATTCAGGATTCAATTCTTGGGCAAAATTTTATAATTGATTTCTTTATTAGTGCAGTCATTATCACTCAGACTTAGCTATATATTCGTGTTAGCACATCAAGGATCTTTTGTTGTGCACTTATGGCAATTTGAGTATCTTTGTGCTATTTTCACCGTGTTTGAAGGCTTGTAATACCTGATACTGATATGCTGAGGAAAATTGTGGTCTGTCTAAATGATCCTCCAACAATACTTTTCTCCACCCAAAATGATTTGTTCCGTCTTCGCTTAAAGATTCTGTATAGTTTATACGAAGGTAACATATGCTTTTGTTTATTCTTTCAGCACAAAAATTAGTTTTTAACAAAATAAGGCGACATTTTCGAGGAGAGGCATGATATTACCTATGTAACATAATTTTGTACGCGTGCCTGGTTTATTGTACACTTCCACGTACGGTTTTACTTATAGGGCTAAAAGATAATAGTTGAGTCTACAGGGGATGCTTCTGTAGTAATTATAAATAGTGCATCTAGAAATGTCTTAGAATATTATGGAAAAAGGGTTGAAATTATCAGTAACCCACAGCGTTTTCATTGTTTTACAAAACCAATATGTTCCTGCCATTTTAATAAACAATTTATGAACGGTCTGTTACCACACAGACCGGCGAATAGGATTGAAAAGCTTTCTAAAGCTACACAGTGCGAGGTCGCGTAATGATATGTGCCAATTTGATACAGACTAAAGCTTTAAATTGGTGTTTACCAAACACTCCACCTTTAAGCCATTTTAGCTACATTGCATTTAGTGTAAATTGCATTGAATTGTTCAATCGTACTTTAATACGCCCCGCGTCTCGCTTCTTTTATGGAAATTTGTTAAGTGCACGATTTTTTCAGAAAATTGGATCGCGCTAGCTGTAATGAAAATAATCAATCTAAATAATACTAAAATACTCTCGAAAATACTATTACAGTGAACATCTAAAGACCATTTTTGGTGCACGAGCCCTATTAAGCTATAGAAATTATATTTCCGCGCAGTAACGTTTACAAAACCAGCCCTACATAACTGTGTCAATGGACCCCATTGCAACAAGGCTGAAACGGACGTGGATTACAGCTGAAAAACAAGATAAAATTGGCCACGGAATGTAATCATTTTTTTAATACCGCAACTCCCAATGCGAATACCGAAACGAAAATGGCAATGGAAATGTGTATGTAAATATTTTAGAGGAGAATGTGGTCGGAACGATGAAAAAGGTAAATTTAGCGTCACGCGAACCCCAAGATCGCCCGATGAGAGGAAAATGGTTACTCATCCGCTCCACAAGGAATATATTTTTACATCGAATTTCCTTGAGATCAAATTAAGAAATGTGTTCGGAAATTTACTCGTAATGGAACAGTCAAAGGGAAATAAAGGAGTGTGGACCGCGGCTGCAGCGGCGCATCGATTTTTATCCCTTTTCATTTTACGCGCTACACGTGGCAATAACGTCTTTACGGTCACACGTTTTTGGTTCAGAAAAGTTCGCATAAGCACGTCCTCGTCAATTTCGATTGGGCCACTTTACAAGCGCGCAATTTTGGTTTTCGGACGGACAATGTGACGTTCGGTTGAAATTATCGAGCGTAATCGTTCGATAGCTCTGGAAACGTTTCAGCAGGGGCTGTAGTAGATGAAGCGTAGTGTTTAGAAGTCTATGTGACGTCATCCGCCCGGATACTTGGATCGATGTGCTGCCCCTCCCAAAACCAACACATCCAGACGGATGCGGTGTCTGTCTTTCTAAAACTTGGCCAAATGTAGACTTTAAGTTGCCCAAATGCCATTCACACAAGTTTACAACATTTAAATTCTTGCAGATTTTACTTTTTGTCCTATTCCTTTTGTCGAGGATAACGATGGGGGAGACGTTTTGAATCGAATACTAAAAATAATAGCACGTGCGTGCAAACTGCAACTTAATGGATATCAATTTCTGATTCCCCTTTACGCTGTCGTTCTTTCAATTCCCTGTGCCCATTTATTTTCACTTGCACTTGGAAATTTATATTAAGTACATTTTTTTTACTTTAACGATCAGTCACTGACTACTACTTCCCGTTTGAATGGAGCGGTGTCATGAATGAGGCTCGGGGTGTAAACTACCACACTGCGAAAAAAAAACGCCGAAATAATAAACGTATACCGAAAAAGCTACTATTTTGTTTTAAGTGTTGTGTTTCATTGCAGCTCTTATGGTAGAATGTAGAATACCGATCGATACTGCCCTAATATGAGATAACTCAGTTTTACAATGGTAGTTTATAGCTTGGCTAAATTGTCATTTCACAAAATGGGTAATCTTGCCTTTTAAATTGACCAGCAAAATTAAACTAGAAGTGAATTTTACAACCTGGACTAAGGGTATGATTTTTATTTTCGGAAAGCCGTAACCAACATATCAAAATAAATTTAACAGTGACCGCCATACTTTAAATTTAAGGAAACGTGACAACTTTTGACTATTTTAATCTTGCCTTGGAAAAGCGTTCGATTGACGTTTCAAAATTCATTCGCCGCCAACGTGTTGCTATTGGTAGCTTATGCTAATGTATGTAGCTAGTACCACCCCAATAATAATTCCATTATGATATTGCTATAATGCCCTTGACATTTTTGAGGAGAGTACTCCTATAATCACCCCTAACATAAAGGTTCCAAATGTTATTCCACAATCTAAAATATTGGTGTAGCAGAAATCTCTGCCTCATTCCGGTTAAACGATGGCACTAACTGGCATAATATGGCAGTTGCTTTGGAAGCTGTAAGCTGCCGTTTTAGTGTAGTCCTACCCAAAGTAGGTATACTATGGACCAAACGTAACCGACACGTCACAGGAAGCGCTTCCTAATGAATAATGATGAACGAGGTCATTTAGGGCAATCAGAGCTCGTAAACTTTCCCTTTCACTTCGAATTAGTATAAATAGGGTCGCATTGTTCCGTTGTCCGTTGATGATGATAGCCTTGCTGTCGAAACGCGTTCGAGGTTTTAATATATTATTGTTGTTTATTGGTGTTTTTGTTTTAATTTTGCAATCTGTATTTAACTTAACTGCCATCAACAACGAATGATATCAATTATAACGAAAAAAAATGGGTCTGCTAAAGTATTTATTTCAAGACATTTTAAGAAAATGACGGTCATAATTTTAGAAAACCTAAAATAAAACGGAAAGCGTAACAGATAGGTGGTAAGGGATCGTAATAATTGAGTGATGTAGAATTTTTGTCAACATTTGAAAGTGCAAAAAATTAAGCATGATTTATTTGAAAAAAATCAACTGAATATATTAAAATTATAGTTTTAAAACTCCCTGTAAACGGACGATCTAAATTTATATCATTTTCAATGTGGCATTAAGTCAGCATTGTTGATTTTGAAAGACTTTAAAATTTAAGTCAACGAAGTTATAGTCAAAAGAAAAACAATCAATCGTCAAAAATTTAAAAAAATTTTGAATAACTTAAAAACCTTAGATGCTGGGTATAGGGAAGTGTGGTATCCAACGACGTAGATTTTCATATATATTTCCAAAATGCAATAAAATATAGGGGGTTCTATTTACAATAAGAAAGTTGCTATGCACGTTCTGTAAAACTTGAAGTAAAATGATCATCATCTTTTTGTATCGAGGGATATAACTCATTTATGATCCTCGAGGGATAAAAATAATATTGAATTCTGCAGTACATATACCTACTTCAATATCGATTTTTCAAAATACAGAAAGGTCTCATGCGGCACATATATAAAAAAAACGCTGTAGATTTTTGACTAGTAACTTTCACTGCATATTTTTGACAAATACGACGCAGTGATCAAAATAGCTGTTTACATATAAAGTGTACATATAAAAGTCAGACATTTCAGTCTGGATTGTCACTTTTTACCCCTCGTCCCGTTTATCTCTCTCCGCGAGAAAAAGCTACACTTTAGTTCCTTAATTGAATGACAAAACACCAAGTAGAAAATATAAAATTGCACCTCGACGGCACTGGGAAAACATTTTAATATGACAATTTGTTTTTCCCACGGCTAGTTCAGTAGTAAAAATGCTTTTTTTTCATTCATTGAAGGGAGTAAGCTGGCACTTTTTCTCCCGCAGGACACATTGAAATGTCAAACACTTTAATGATTAATGCATACCTTTATATGTACAGGGTGGTTCAAATCCGTGGCTCACAATTGGGATCTCCACAACGGTGAGAGATACAGTGTAGGTTAAATGCCCCTTTTTGTGACTAAAAACACACAAATTTTCGAAAAATCTTTGAAAATAACTGGTGGCACCGAGAATCTGAAAATGGGAGAATCTGAATCTATTATCGGAAATTCCATACCACACAGATGTAAAAGCTACAGCAGGCCCGTAGCCAGGGAGTAGTCAGGTGGGGCTGAGCCTACATCATGGGTCTGGTCTGGCCCCAGCTATGCAATAGTATGGTTTATTTTTTTTGTCTTGGTGAGGATAAATAAACCTCAAAGCAATAACACATTAAAGCTGTCCAAATTATTGTCATTTCTAGCATCTGAAAGAATGAACACAACATTTGATTTTCAGAGGGTGCTAACTTGAAAAATTGAAAATTACGGTTATTTTGAAAAAGCCTGCGTTATCATTGTTTTTTTATTAAGCCCCACCTAAAACATTGTTTGCCACCTCGCCATTTTATCCTGGCTACAGGCGTAAGCTACAGGCTACTGTTTTCTTATTTCGTATGGGCGCGATATTGCATTTTTACAGAATCACAGGAACAAAAAAATAAAACCAATAAAGCTAGCAATAAAGTGTCACACTTTATACGTTTACATAAATTTTCAAGAAGCCTTTCAATATCAAAAGTTTTGCATTCGTTTCTCCACAAATGGGTAAGTAGATCTTGCTGAATTTCTTTTTTGTCCTATCACTCTCTAAAAATTCAATATGGCGTCTATAAGAAATTTGTAAGTAGTAGCCTGTAGCTTCTACATCTAGGTTTTATGGAAATTTAGATTCAAATTCTCCGAAAAAAAGAGCCCATACAAGGTGCTAACGAAACCATCCACTTCCGACCGTTCAAGGTAGGAGAAAAGAAAACGAAATTTGCCATTTTTCAGATTTTTCAAAAATTTTAAATGCTTTTTTTAGTCACAAAAGGGGTCAACTTTGTTCCATTTAACATACACTGCACCCTATACATTTTTGTTCTTACACCATATTTCATATTTATTTTACCGTTTTCCATATATATCCCTTTAACTTTGAGAGGCGGTACTTTGCTCATAGCTTGTTCTGCATAATTTTCAACGATCATATTGAATTTTTTTCTTTCAAATTTTGACTTTGAGATTGAAATTGCTAAAACTGATTACAGAAGTATAAAAAATACCGTATATATCACAGGACTAAAGTGCGTTCTAATACATTTGGTGCTTGTTGCCGTCAAACTACGTTTCGGGCAACAATCTGCACACTACACACTTGGTATGTAATTGTACTATTTATTCTCCATGCTTTGCTGAAGCTTGGCCCTCTATTTCTTCAGAAAACCTGAAATTCAAAATTTAATCCTTCAGTTTGATTGAACTCAAATTGGGCATGGGATCTTAGTTGATTGAACATATTAAGTAAAACAAAGGCGATCACGTGTCATTGCTAAGTTTGATGACAGCTTTATAACAAGGGATTAGATGTCAAAACTGTTTTGATAAATAAGATAAGTAAATGTTCGGTGGTTGTTCGGACGGTAGAAATTTTTAAGTTTTAATAAGAAGAAACCCTTTACAAAAGGACTCGCTGTACTACATTGCTTCTTTTTTCAACTCGAAAAACTTTTTCCGCAATCGCACAACACGCAATTTGGGTTAACTTGCTTTTGCGCAGATTTATTGTAAAACAATGACGAACTGCGTCTTCATCAAAGTAAATTAATTTAGCGTAAACAGAAGTACGCGCCTTTTTACCGTCGCGAAAACTAGCAGCTGCGTTTACTCGTTGTCTCCAGAATTTAAGGAAACACCACTTCCACCAACAAATAAACTCATTCATTAACAAATTTGATATAACTCGCCCATCAACGACGGTATGCGCCCCACTTCTCTAATATGAAACGCGCAATTCTTCGAAACACCTTATTTCTCCATCGAAACGACTAGATGCGTCCTTTCTAAATTGAATAACTTACAAAAACGATAAAATTTAAACAAGAAGTACGCTTTTACAAAATCTCTAAAAAGAACAAACCAACACTGAGATACAAATTCAAGTAAAACTAACCACCTCTCTGCTTATTTCGTAATTAATCCTTCAAATTTGCTTAAGAAATTGAAATAGTCTCATATACAGGATGTCCCGTTCTTATTTTTATTGTTTAGAACGAAATAACGTATAATGTTGTTTACACAACAATATAGATGGTGGTGCCATTATTATGTGGATATATCTCGGAATGTAAACGATAACGATATTGCTGGAATAGGTTCCTATTCCTACAACCGAAGTTAGAGAACAATTTGAATTATGTGAGAGATAAACAATTTCTCTTGTCCTTTTTTCAGAACAGTATATTAGTAAAAACAACATTTTTTTTGCTTTTCGGACACTATTTGAGCTAAAATTGGGCGGGAAGAATTATTGCTGTTACCTTAGTACTACATTTCCAAGTTATTTTTATTTTATTGGAGTAGTGCGTTCAAAGAATGAACCCCTTTAAACTGTTTTTTGTCGAGGGGTTCTGGTGAACACGGTGACATAGTAAAGAAAGCTACTAGGAAGACGATGTTGTTTCTAGTATCATTCTGTTTCTTTCAACAATTGCATTTTTACTCTTTCATTGAGATTCGAGCTTAATTTGCGATATTGTTTTTAAAATTCGCAATTAATACGTTCCTTTGCGATTTTCAGCACAAGCACAAATCAGTACACCAACGGTCTCAGTCGTTGAACCGTGGTGTACGAGGCCAGTGGGGATCTAGAGGTCCTGAAATCGGACACGGAGACATGTGGTGACAGCGGGGGCAGTGCCAGTGCCCCGCGGCTATGGGAAACAAACTGAGCTGTTCGTGTGCCCCACTTATTAGGAAAGCCTATCGATATGAAGATTCGCCTTGGCAAACCTCACGTAGACGCGACGGACATCTCCTAAGGTACGAGCGCTGTTATTTTATCTCTTTCGCATTACTTAAAGGGAAATTGGGATGCTACTTTATTGATCACATTTCTTATTGATTTATGTTTGCAAGTCGTGCCTTTATAGTGGTAAAATACTCAACCTTCAAGTCGACTATTGCGGTTAACTCTTTCGTAAAGTGTACATGTAAAATTGCAAGGAATGAGACCCATCTTATGGGCCGTGCCCCATAAACTGAGTGGCCAAAGAAGCTTAACAAGTAATAACAAAAGCTATGGAAACCTTCTTTGGAAACGTTAGCTGTTGAATTGTCTGTGTTACAATCGTGCTTTATTACACAGAATGTAATGTTAGGACCTATGACCTATGTCGAACTCGAAAAAGAGGATTTTTAGATGAAAAGTGTAGGAATGGACACTACCCGATGGAGTTTACCGACAAAATTTTGTGCCGTGTTGTCAGGTTGGGTGAGGCTTTTCAAGTCGTTCACCTTTGGCGAAATGCACAACGAATAACTGACGTTGCTTCCTTTGGAGGTCGACCAAGAAGTGAATTTTTTAAATACCAGGATGGAAAACGAAATTCATGTACAGCTTTCAGAATTTTGTGATCTGTGATCTTACGTGATGTATTTTAGATCTGGAAAACTTATATGTGTAACTAAAACATACATCATAGCGAAGTTAAGTGGATACATGCATATACATTAGCCAATTTGCAACGGAAAAACTCAAAAATGTGTTATTCATACATGTTGTACAGGAATATCTGTCAATTTTTCATTGAGACTTGACAAACCGCAAGAATTGTACCTAGGTTTTCATGTATTTTATTTGAAAAGTAAAAACTGTTGCGGAAAAGCGGTGAATAACTTATAATTATTATTACATCCGCCGTAGAGAGCATTAAATAATAAAGCAGTAAACGTACAAAACGAAAACAATTATTTAGAAAGCGTTTTCTCGCATAGTGCACCTAAAACGCCCCTTTCTTAGGAAGTAGAGTGCGTTGAAAGTAATTGAGAATAATTTACGGCATATCGTCTAAATGGAAAATGTTTTCAGATTATGGGCTGAAGTATTTCACGTTTCCGCAAGTGGAGCAGGCACGGTAAAATGGCAACAAGTCAGCGAGGATCTTGTACCAGTTAACATAACGTGCATTCAAGATTCGCCCGAATGCGTTTTCCACATTACGGCCTATAATTCTCAAGTGGATAAAATCTTAGATGTTCGATTAGTTCAACCTGGTGAGTTTCAATCGCACTTTTCTTATTCTTGTGAACGCATAATTGGATGCCTATGAAAAAATTACCTCAAGTTGTATTTAATTTCGGAAAATTATAATAACGTTGATATTATCATTTTTATATCAAACAAAATGCCTTTGAAGTTGTTTCTTTTTAGTTACATCATTTTGTTTTTTTAAATTCCTTTTTGCTTTCTTTCGTACTACGCCACATAAGCATATCAGTAACGTTGTTCATAAAATAACACTATTTTGATTTTTTGGTAAAATATTTCCTTCAATTTTGATAACATGGGTGGTTGCATCTATATACGAGTAAGTTATCTTCCAGATAAGTTTAACTGAGACAAGGGACACCCGCAAAAAGCAATTTAAATTATTTTAAAAGTGTTCGGCGATACACCTGAAAGAGGGAAATCGCCCTGTTCGTTTTTAATTTAGATGTTGAGACAAATGAAAATGTTAATTTCCTTTTCCGCAGGTACTCGAATAGGACAAGCGTCGGAATGTTTCGTTTATTGGAAAGATCCAATGACGAACGACACCTGGGGTCTAAATTTTACATCGCCTATAGACGCTAAACAGTTTAGGGAATGCTGTGTAAGTAACACAATTTACCTAACGCTGCATGTCCATTTTGCAACCCCCTTTTAATACTCGAATTTGTTACTAATTGGATGGATATTGATGTATGAGTCACATTTGTAAGCGTTGCACTCCCCTTGTAATCTAATGGTATACGTAATCTGTGTTTGATTTGATCTCAAGTAAGTTGCTATTTGTGGGATGCAAGGTAAGCATATAAAATAACGTCCAAGTTGATGCACGAAGGTAACCTTTTCCCAATAATTACATTTCGCATGGATATCTAAATTGTTAGTAGTCGATCCATTTAATTTATGATAAGTTTAATTTCACGCAATTTGATCCGAACCCTCTAACCGCACAGTTAGTCAATTCTAAAGGTATTTATTATTAACAGTGTGATCAATTGCAGTCGCCGTCTTTCAAGTTCTCAAGGAAGGCGTCGTCTTCATATTCGCTGAAATTGGAGCCACCGAATAAGCAGAAGTTTAAAACAAAACGAAAACCGCTCAGCACACCTGCCTCGCCGAGTAGAGCTAGAGAACCACAATGTACGTGTATGACACCTGAACAATATGCTAGATTACGTGCTCAAGATCCGCGGTATCGAGGTATGCTTTTATATCCTCCTCGCTCTATTAGAACCCCAAAATGCTACCGATGTAGTTCCCCTGCACCACTACATCCAATTAGAAAAGAGGCACATTAGGTGTTCACGACGGTACAAATGCGTATGGGTGTGTTATGATTAATGGCCGTATGAATTATCATTAGGACCTTGCCTAATGAAAGAGGAGCGTTTCACCACTCCTAACTAGATATCTAACAAATTTTAACGTATGACGATGTATTTCAGGCTCTTCGACACTTCCGAGAGCGCAAACGAGAACGACAGATACAGATGCGAGGGCTGATAAAGTTACAGCTGCAACATCTTCCACAAGTTTATATGATAACGTTGGTGCTACTACACAGACTGGAACTACTCAAGGTAAGGACGTGGACTGCATGGATTAATTACACTTCCGATTAGTTACAGGAACCAAAGGTACGCAAAGAGAAGGAAGCCAAACAAAGCAAACAAGAGATCGAGGCGTTCAACAACAATCTCAAGAAACGAGTACCATGACTTCAAACACTTCTACTGGACCAAAGACTGTCACTGCTTCAATTGGAACACAAAACAACGTTGGATCACAGGTAATTAGCCAACAGCGGTATCCGAAACAACCAATACCTTTTTTTAGGCCGCTCAAACAGAATCACCATCACAAACTCAATCATCCGAAACGTCAAAGTCGGAAGGTATACAGGCAGGTGGTACCCTTCAACCCAATATAAAAACCTCATCCACGTCAACTCGCCCACCTTTCCGCGATAACCTCCACCACGTGCTTACAAATACCCGTTCCGTAGATTATCCCGACATGGATATGGTACGAGAAGCTGAATTACGATCGGCACACCACCACAACATTTTAAATAATAACATTAGCAGTAGAAGAAGCAAATCAAAAAGTACGGAGGACATGAACACGCAAAATAATATGAGTTTAGATAGCAATACGTTGAAAAGGATGTTGAAGCCAATGCCTAGCGCAGAGAGTCCTGTTACCTCACCCGAACTTGGGAGGAAGCGGTATAACTATTACAACGCACACCATCATCGGCATCCGAATAACAACAGTAGGTATTCAGAGCCCGAAACGGCACGGTTATTACCCAGATCGGCTATGGCGCAAAACTCACGCTTCTCCGGATCCAGGTACGTAACACTGCAGACATCCTCCAATCACAAAGATCTTGCAGATCTTCGCATGAAATAGGAAGAGGATATCCTGGGCGCGGTTTATATTTAGAATTGGAACGTAACGCTGCCGGTGACCTTTCCCCGCCTTCCGATAACGTTCTTTTTGATAATCAGTGTTACGCGACAACGCCTAGCTCGAGTAATGGAAATTCTGATCCAGAACAAGCGTCGCACTACCACGGTAGACAACCCAGGCACCCGCATCACCATCCGGTAATACAATCCGCTTCCTACGGTTGACGGTACGTAACTACCATTTCCAGAATGTGAATGAGTCCTCCACTCCCGGCTCGCCTACTAGTCGACTGCTACTCGAATACGAAATGCACCTAAGAAACACCCTGGCCAAGGGAATGGATGCCGAAAGTTATAGTTTGCACACATTCGAAGCGCTTCTGACACAAAGCATGGAGAATTTAGGTGCGGTCTTCGATCTTTGTTACCTAAATGAGTAAACCAATAAAATTGCGTTACAGAATTCGCCGAAAGCTTACCAGGTTCAAATCAACGAAGTCCGTATCCGTCGAGGAAAAGTGAGTAAACCCCCCAACCTGCACTTTTAAATGTTAACCTCTTGCACTCGGTCGTTTAGGACCAGCCCCCTCTAGTTCTTCCATAAACAAGTCTTCAACATTACCCTTATCTCATAGATTGAGTGTTGATCGTTCTTCAGGTGGTAGAGAAAGAGATCGGGATCGCGACGGCTACTATAGCGATAGAAACGAGTTGTTGAGAGAGCGGGAAAAGGAAAGAGAAAGGGAACGGGGATATCTGAGTGATCACAATACTGGGTAAGACGTCGACGGAATTTGGTTGTGTCTGATTTTTGCGATTTCAGCTATAATTCGAGATGCGCTTCCTGTATCGGCGAATCTAGCAGGGCGCAGTGGTTCCGTCATTCGGACGGATGGCGTTCTGGAAGTTCGACGTATAGTTCAACACAAGGTCTTCCACAAGGTGGTCACAAAAGGTCCCCATGGGATTCGTTACCGTCGCTTCGCCAGGATAGTAGCCTTAACGATAGCGGTTATAAAAGCGGACGAACGGACTCGTTCGAACAAAGGTAAAGAATTTTTCGGCGCCTTGAGGGACATACTTTAAGAGGATAAGATTAGTGGTTTCAGAAACATGCGAATAACTTATCGCTTTCCTTTTATATTCAGATGCGGCTTTGCCACAATCGAATGCTTTACACGCCGAAAGCTTTTCGATTACGAAGTTATCAAAAGGTGAAGTGATTATTTCTTTCTTTACAATGCAGATTTTCTTCGCTTCCGCTTTTCGGTGCCGATAAAAGCTCTTTATTCTCAAACACCTCATTCGACGCTTTCTACTTTCTATCGATCGCATAAATAAAGGCGGGCTAAAATAGAAGGCTACCATCTGTGAACAGCATCTTGTACTACGTTTCAATACATAATGATTTACTACTTCTTTTTGTTACTTTCGGGTATAGTAACATCATTTTATGTGAAAGTTAAACCAAATTTAAAGTATTACCCAACTTTTGTCGTAATGGATCAGTTTATTAACTTGATCCTCCTAAAGATGCGCCATTAAATTTATTGAAGCTTTAATTTATAATTTATGTTTGCTTCTACTATTTGACGGCTATGCGTAGAAGGGTTCAATGCAAAAGAGACAAACTTGTCATTTGTAACGTTGCAGTTTCCACAATTTTAAATTCCACTCAACGTCTGCTTCTTGTGCAAATTAAAAATTATTAACCTTTATGCTGTTTTCCATTGTTCCCAAATTCTTACACCATTTATGGGATGACGCACTCCTCTTTCTATATAGTCTTTATTGCACTTGTAAATGTTAACTTTGTTTTCCGAAAAGACCACTTCAGTCTTATGTTTGACTGTTTTTAGCCATGTTTATATTTGTATAGTAGCCTTTTTATATACTTGTCCTAAGTGCTCTCATTGAATTATTTTTAAATGCCAATTTGTCTACGTGATTGGTGTTTTTAAAAATTTCGAACTTGCAGTTCCACAACATCATTTAAATGCCCTTGTAGTGCAAGTTATAATATTTATTTGTTACTCAGTTGTAAACGTTGATTAACAAGACAAAACGCAAACGGGTAAACGTCATGTTTAAACGCTACTGACTTGTAAAACTGACAGCAGACCTGTAAAAATTTTACAAGTTAGTAATCTAGTAATTTCATTGGCCAGAATTAATGCGAAGTCTCTGTTACATGGATCACATGATATTTTAGACATTTCTTCAAGATCAATTTAAGAACTAATTATTTACGTTTACAAATGAGTAACAAATAAAATATTGTACATTATACGCCAGGTAATAGTTTTTACTGGCTCTAGGAGATGACAGGCTCGCCTAACGGCTCGCCAGTCAACTTCTCCTATCGCCAGTAAAAACCCACTTACCTGGCTAATAATGTAAAATACTATTATTAGTATTTTGCAGTTTATATTTTTCTCAACATCGTCTTGAAACCTTCACTTTCATGCATTAATAGTTTAATAGTTTCCTGTATAGTATGCATAAACTTATAACTAACTCATAAGTGTGCGTTTACAATGAACGTATACGTAAATATTTCATAAACCGTAACTCGTACATATCCGTATCGTTTCCGTAAATTTAATTCGCTGTTTACAATAAACCAAAGATCATACTACAAGTAGTATGATATTTGACCGTACGTAACTTTGAAACATTTTCAACCTTTGCGACTATGCGCAAGACTTACCTACATGTCGCTTACATATACGTACGTAAAAATTACGTTCATTGTAAACACCTTCGTATGTTTCTATACAGCTCAACTTTGCGAAATTTTTACGTTTTATGTATTTCTTACGTATACGTTCATTGTAAACGCACATTAACTTCTATTGTTTTCTGTTGACAATAATTTTGCATAAGGACGTGTCATAAAAATGAGAAATAAGAAAGAAAGGGAGAAGGAAAACATTAACATTACTTAAAACCTTGAACACTAACATAGGTACTTCTACAGACTCATCGACGGTGTAAAAAGCATTTTCGCTTAGAATATTTTTTATTGATCTTTTAAAATGTTTGAGTGTGTGCTGGTTTTTAATTGAGTTTAATATATTTATTAAAAATTTGATATTAAAAGAGACGATTTCTGAACAAAACTCGCATTTTAAATTGGTTACCATCTTATTAGGCATGTGCTTCATTACCTTAACGGTCAATTTTTCTATTACAAGCTATCGAGAAGTAAATTTGTTTATTTTTCATTTGCCCATTATATGTCAATTATATCTGTCATATGTGATATATGAAGCAGTCTATTACGCCCAAGGGCATAATGAGAGGGCATAATGGATTGTCATCTCATTATGCCCTCAAACGGCCTGTCAAATTGATTGACGGAGTTATATTATGTAATAAAAAAGATGCAACTTTATTCGTATGAAGCACTTTAATGTTGGGAAAACAATAATCATGACATTTGCATATTGGAAATGCATTCTTTGGAACGATGAAAAATAAAATGTTGTATGCACCTCAGGCATTACTCAATATTTAACCCTCGGGCGACTTACAATCCCTCGGGCCGGAGGCCCTCGGGCTCTGTCGCCCTCAGCATAAATATCGCCTTAATGCCCTTGATGCATAAATAACTATTAATTTCGCCTTTTTGTTTGCTTTACGGCCGTTTGCACCGACAAATTTAAGCGGCGCTTAGCTTAAGTGTAGCTTAAAATCCATGGCAATCATGGTCTCAATAATCGTTGCCGCTTAAGCTAAGCTCCACTTAAATTTGTCGGTGCAAACGGCCATTAATGAATTTGTACAAGTTCTTACTGTTGCCCATTAGTCCAGTCGACAGGTATTTTCGGAAGTTAATGAAACTCTGGGATGGTGGTCATGAATGGTTAATTAACGTTTTCCATACCTCGAGGACCGTGTGCGAAAAGAGGAGGGGGGGGGGAGACTGTAAAATTTTTGACATTCCTCTGGATTTTCCTCAACTGGTTTCCTTACGTCTCACGGCAAAAGCCCCTATTTATAGAGCGCTACATTTCCTACAATTTTGACTATTAAAACATGTTTGTGTGTCAATAAACATAAACATAAAATAGGAATGTCAATGTCAAACATTTTACAGTTTTTTGCACAGAGTTCTTGAGGTCGAAAGCTTGAGAAAATGTGAAATAACCATCCCTGAACAACATCCCAAAGTTTCATTAACTTCCGACCTTTTTCCTTCTAACCCCACTTTTTCCAACCTGTCGACTGGGCTTTATTCTTAGACAGTGAGCCTTCAAAGCCATATCATATTGAAAATGTAGTAGTATCGAGTATTTCAAAACCTTCTTAGGACATTTTCTTGAAATCTTACTAAAACCAATTTCGGAACGTACAAATCCCGTTATCTAGAAATCTACATAGAAAATATAGATTATTTCTGCAAATCATATAAGAGATCTTCCATCCCCCTTTCAAAATTCCATACTTAATTAGAAATCCGTTTAGGCATCTTAAGTAGAATCTTCCGCTTTTCAAATTCTTGAAAATGTGTTTGAAATCTGTACTAAAAGTCAGAGAATAGTTCATCTAGGAGATATGCTGAAGAATCTCCTTTGAAATCGTTTTATAAGTTATTTTTTACGCTATCCTCCTTTGTCGAAACCTTCTCGGAAATGATCATAGGAATGTTATGAAATTGTAGAAATTTTCTTAAAAATATTCTTAAGTATAAGTGGGAAATTCTCTTCTAAACAATGTTAGAGATCGTCCTAGAACGTGTAGTATCTTTTAGCTCTCAGAACTAAAAGCAATCTGTTTAGGAATACTTTTGGAAATATTCTTAGAAATAGTTATTCGTTAGCCCTTTTGCCTTTTTTTTTTAGAAATATTTTTGAGGGCCTTCTTGGAAACCTGCACTCGTAATCGACTAGAGGTATTCTTTTCGAAATTCTCTTTAAGAACTTCTCAGGAGCTTCCTCGAAGTCCACCTAGGATCATTTGATTAAATTTAAATTTTAAACGTCCTAAAATGCGTGAAAAACCTCTTAAGAAATGCCAATAACCTTTTTAGAGGTCGGCCTAGAAACCGTTTCAGAAAACGTAATGGTAATCCTCTTACAACTTTGCTTTTGTTTACAATAAAATAGACAACAGAAAATCCACGAAAAGATTTTTAGTTTTAACATAAACAGGACACTATACTCATTTAAATAAGGTTTCCTAATTCCTGATAGCCAATGTGAATTAAGTCGCAAAATAAGTAAATATGGTGCACGTTTATAATATAAGCGATAAGAATGACCAGTTATTAACATTTGGCATTACTCATATATTGGAGATAATTTTCAAATCGTATGATTGCAACCTGTTTATTGTGTTACCGACCGGGTGAATGTGCAGTTTATCTAGTATTTTGGTGAAAATGTTGCAGGCGGTATTGTTAATTAAATTGAAAAGTTGCACGAGTTTTAAAAGTAAATTGTTAAAGAACTGCTTTGATGTTCGACGGATTACCATCAGCAACCAAATTAAGGTAAAACCTTTAACAATTTTTATAGCGTTACCTTTTCGGAAAAATAATCTGTTTTTCTCCAACCACCTGAATAAGACGCTATTTTGTGACAGTGTTCGGTACGTAAAATTGACGTTTTGCGGATTAATCGCTTTCACCATGGCAACTGTACAAAAAGTGGATACTTTTGGTCCTAGTACCAAAAAGAAATTGACCTTGAAAATTGGCCAATTAAAAAATTGCAATCACGGAGATATGTCACATTGACATCGTTTTACATTGCAGGTTGTAAGATATTTCTATACATACAAATCAAATATTTTTGCATATTCAATGCAAATAATGATGTTACCTATACGTATTGTACATGTATTGAAAATGATTTACGCTCCCTATTTTTATTTAAACCATGTGTAACGTAATTTACATATTCGATGAACGTAATTTTAATACGTATACAACCCGCCGTCGCGCGTAACGCCATCTACTTCAAACCCATTGCACTATTATCTGTCATTTTGAATTCAAAATTTGAAAAAGTTAATTGCAATTAATTTTAATTAAAAAACTGTATGGTAAGTTTTTTATTCCAATACAAAATATAACAATATTAATTGTGTATACAATAGAAATGACTGAAACTGATAGCGACATGGATTGCACTCCGCCAGAGATTTTAAAAACGGCAGAACATGCTACCTCAACATTTGCTCCCTACAAAGTCGCGAGAGGTGAGAAGTAAGCAGTAAGAACGAATAGGTTATAAGTTAACCTAAAAACTAGAGTGGCATGACACGTGAGGACAAGAAAGCAGAAGTTTTTATACTAGTAGTGAAACTGTGACTGAATCTAAATTCGAATATAATTTGAAGTAAAGGGGGTTGGAGAAAAAATTTTATGTTTTATTCGTACAAAAAATGCGTTTTCGGGACTCGGAAGGTTGCTGGACTCCGCTAACGCGTCGTCCAGCAACTATCTTCCTCGTCCCGAAAACTGACATTTTTTGTACTAATGAAACAAATAACTATTTTGTGGGTGGATTTTAAATTTAGTTACCGAAAAGGATAACAAAATTTGTTAGCGTTTTCGAAAAAGTGATTAGATTGTTAAAGTGCAATTTTTCGTTTTACAAGTTGACATACATTGTACAGTATTACTGTGGTGGCTGGTATGTTTTCGCATTAGAAAAAGGATTCTTACAATAACATGGAATGCCACACCGTATTTTTTAATTTTGGCAAATTCATATATCAAAAGCTTTTAGTGTCACATTGTTGTTACTCCTTGCCGGTTTTTTGCTTAAACTTCAGCATTTTAAACGAAATGCTCCTATTTTTGTAATTAATTGTGACTCAGCAAGAACGTAAAAAAATTTAAATAAAGTCTTTTAAATCGGAGACTTCCCAGTTTACCTGCACAAATTGACGCAATGTATCCAGCCCTCGCCTGAATGAAATTGAAGGGTGATTTGCGTTTAAATATAATTGTTCGAAATCATAGTAATAGATACACAAAAGAAAAACGGCGTGATTTTCACGGCTGCCATACACCAAAATTTGCACCCCGATTTGGATTTAAAAAAACCGAGCACGTGAAGCTAGTACTTTACGAGGTACTTTATTAACTTATGAGTTTGAGGACTTCTTCGTTTTCAAGAATAATTCAGCCTGAACATGTACAACATTTTTTTCCCTTGAAATATAAATAGACATATAGTAGATATGTTTTGAGTGCAAAACATCTGCAAAAAGAATGGGTATTCAAATTTCGATACGTGCCCTAGCGATCCAAAAAAATATTTTATGATTTTGATACTTCCGCAGAAATAACTTTCAATTTAAGCTCAAAACTATTTGAAAAATCTACGCCTCTCAAGTTGAAGTAAAAAAACACGACTGTCTTTGATTTTTGTGTTACAAAATAAACAGTGCATCGTTCTATGATGAGCAAATTGCATTTGCCATGTGACGCGTTAGTCCAAAATGACTCTTCACTCAGAAGCTGATTAGCAGAATATTGCACCTTATCAACCTAAGCTACCTGACGTGTCCGCGGTTTCGATGAAAACCAACTGATCCCAAGTGTTCGCAAAGTTCTTTTAAAGTAGTTTTCGTGCTTTTTTCAAGTTCTTTTGAAGCGTTTCCTGGTTTTCCCCTAAATATTCTCTTTTTTAAGTTTGTATAAAGCTTTCTTGAAATTCCCATCCAATTCACTCTTCAAATTACTTCTTAAGGTTTCATAAAATTAATGCCCCTTTCTCAATTTCTTCATAAGTCGTTCGAAAGGTTTTCAAATTCACTTTAAGTTACTTCTACGTTTCCCCCAAGTTCCTTTTATCACATCCTCTGCAAGTTTTCCTCAACTCCACTTCAACTCACTAACGGGGATGGTTCGACCTGGAGAAAGTGAATATTAGAATGAAACAAAAATTAAAGAAAGAAGAAATAGTGGGGTTATTTGGGGGTATAAAACAATATGCTTGGCGATTGCCCTTGGATGTACTAGAGAAATTAGCTCAAGTCATTCGGTTCTCTCGGCACATGGAACACAACAGAAATGTTTGCCAGACTTCAAATTACTTATCACTTTTTTCAATGGTTATATGTAATTGTCGGACAGTCATTTGCGATGGAAGTCCTATTTATGCCATTCTAATATCGTTGATAATCATATTTCTTTGTGGACGTGTAATATAATGTTAAGTTTGTTTTAGATATACTGATATACCGTTTGAATGGTACAGTGGAGAAGCATCGTAACTTCTGCATCTTTGTTACTCACACGTCACACCGAAACGATGATATGAAGATGATAGCAAATAGCTTTTCACTCATATTTTGGTGTAGCTAAAGCAAACACCCGAGTGGTGTTGGTTTGAATTAAATAAGCTCATCCTAGAGAATTCGAGATTGAATTTTTTCCTTCAGGACATTTGCCCACAAAAAAATTGTCGTTTCCGTGACAATCTGGTCAATTCCTGTTTAGTACAGAATATTATTATGAACGTTAAAAATTCCGTATTACAACTTTTCCTTAGTAAGTTCAATTTGACGAAGTAACTTAGAGTCGACTTTCTTTGTGCTGAATATTTCGGTGGCGAAATGTTTGAAGTAGAATATTCAGCAAAATTGTTAAGTGGAAAATATAGCCAATTTACCCTTAGGGGACAGTTTCCATGAGAACGAAGTCTTCGTAGGCGATATGCCACTAAATCTTCAAAGAAAGGGTTAGTTTGTATATTATCAAGTGAATTTGTCCGTTTCCGTGACAATCTGGTCAATTCCTGTTTAGTACAGAATATTATTATGAACGTTAAAAATTCCGTATTACAACTTTTCCTTAGTAAGTTCAATTTGACGAAGTAACTTAGAGTCGACTTTCTTTGTGCTGAATATTTCGGTGGCGAAATGTTTGAAGTAGAATATTCAGCAAAATTGTTAAGTGGAAAATATAGCCAATTTACCCTTAGGGGACAGTTTCTATAGGCGATATGCCACTAAATCTTCAAAGAAAGGGTTAGTTTGTATATTATCAAGTGAATTTGTCCATGGATTTGTAAAAAATCAGCGTATTTTTAATGCTTCATGGTCTCTCACTGAACTATAAAACTGACATTTTTATAAACCCTTTCTAAGGTTTATTTAAAATGGATTGTTAAGGTATCTACAACAATGGTAACGTCCATTATACTATTTGAAATACGCCGCTTTTCGTAGGTACCTAATATTGTTGAATCTGTTACCATGGTTCGTACCTACGCCAGCCTTGAGAAACATTTAGCTCTCATGATAAAATTTTAACAAAAGACGATTTTTGATAAAATATGCTTCACGGCCAGTTGCACAAAAAAAATCCAGGATTATTGTTTAATCCGGTATTAAGACATTTGATTGGCAATGCAGAGCTGGGCAGTATTCGATTTTGTAGCACTTTCGTATTCAAATACTTTGTAATTAAATACTTTTATGGAAGCAGTATTTGTATTTGTAACTCAAATACTTTCGCGAATATTTAGTATTCGAATACTTGACCAAGTATTCAAATACTTTGCAAATATTTGAATAACTTAAAGGTATTCGAATACTTAGCAAAATATTCGAATACGGTACCAATTTTCAAAGCGATTGAACGTTACTAAAGTTATCGTGTATACGGACATACAGACGGACAGAAAAGGATCTGGTTCAAAATCGAATTTCAGAAAGGTGTACGTGTCATGTACACGACGTACGATCGCTTTGAAAACTGTACACGTGTTCTTAAGGATATAACTGATATAAGAAAGGTCCGGAGGGCCTGGTACCTCCTATATCCAGTACTATTTTAAATTTTTAAAGTATTAAAGTGACAAGTATTTGAATACTTTTTACTGTATTTGAATACTTTTCAAAGCAATCTACTGAAATACTTTTCAAAGTATTCGAATACCGTTGATAGTATTAGAATACTTTTGAAAGTTTTCGAATACCTTTGAAAGTTTTGAAAGTATTCGAATACATTCTAAAGTATCTGAATACTTTTCAAAGTATCTGTATTTAGTTTTTGCTGGACGTAAACGTATTTAGTATTCAAATACTTTTGATTTGTCTAAATTATTTACTGTTTAGTATTCAAGTACTTTTTGAAAGTATTCTGTTCAGCTCTACCCTCAAGTGACAAGTTCGTGTTCATAATTCGTGTTCGCATTAAATTTATCCCTGAGCTTCAACACCTTTTCACGTAGAAGTTCTTGGATTACCCCTTTGAATTTATGATTTTCCATGCAAATGTTCCCTAAATTGTTTTAACCACTTACCCTAATTGCATATACGCGCAGCCTACAGTTTGTAATTTAAAGGGCACGAAAATAGATTAATTATCATTTCTGATTATCAATAAACATCCATAACTCAGCCGAGAATAATAATCGCGTTATAAACGAGCGACTAAATTTATGCAAATCATTAACAGTGTCGACATATGTATTTGTACTGCTTTATGCAGTTATAAATAGGTGACTTGCTAAGTTAATTAAGGGAATGTGTATTGTGGTAATTATGCGCGGTACGTACCCGCTCAGATACAGTACTTTCCTTGATCCACACACTTTTATTTAGGCATATGTGATTGTTTCAGGGGTCTTTTTGATCGTCAAGATAGCCTTAGATCCGACTACATGAGCGATCGAGAATCCCGATATGGTATCGTTCAACAGGCTTCCATTGAAAGTGCCGATTCCAAATTGTGTTATCTCACGTCGTCAGAGGTAAGTGAGCTTTCTTTTCAACCCTTTTCACTCGCGATTGACGCGTTGTGGTACGAATAAAATCGATTTGCGGAGGAAACACTGAAGTCGACTATAATTGCCGTGTTTCCAAATCATCCCAGCGGATGAATGTTTCTTTGACTCCGGATTACCGGTACCTTCCAGTTTAATTGGAAAGCAATCTCGACATCATTAAAGATATTATTGAAACAAGTTCGCTTTTGTTTTCGCACACAATTTATTTTGAAACCACCCACTCGTGAATGTCAATAAGGGGGGGTAGAACGAATTTAACAATTAATTCTGAAAGCGTTTTATGTGGAACTTTATCCGTAGTAAATGGGAATTCATTGATGAGGCCCATCAGTTCGAACACGGCCGTAATGAGCCTTCTATTTATTCTGTGCAAATCAGAGATTGGAAGCGAGTTGTGTCATTATTTTTCTATAATACGCCGATTACGCAATATTTGACGCGTAACGTTTCGTTATGGTGCCCATAAAAATTACAAATGGGAGAAAGGCCCTTAATGTAAACATTTTCTATTTTTTATAATTTAGCAATAAGCACAGACTAAATGGTATTTAATCTGCGTCTAAATTTTTCCATGACTAATGTTGAGATCAAAGTTATTACTGTGAAAAATCTGGATAGTGGCAATATTCAGCCCCATCGCATTTAGAGGGAAACACCGGTTAATCTTTTATTTCGCTGGCCTCAAAAGGTTACTCGGCTATATGTCACCCAAGACTGTAATTTACTACCTAATTCTGGTGGGTGAGGCGTTATAAAGCATAATACAATTTTTTATTCAAAAGTATTATGCAATAATTATCTATATACATCGGTCTGAATATTATTGAATTCACATTACCTAAAATGCCCAGAAAGGACCCTTCCATCAGTTGCAAATATGTTATATGATCAATATATCTTCAATAATCTTTAATTATTAGAAAATTATATTGAATACCACCCTTGCGGGCATAAGTGCCCTAAAATCTGGGTCGTGATATGCAGTTTAACATAAAAATCAGTACATAATCAATGAAAATTACCCACCTCTTCCTATTACTGTATGCTTTTAACGTGGAAATTTATTCGATGCATTTCATGTGATTTATAAATAAACTAGAAACGGGTCCTCTTCGAGCAAACCGAAACGGTATTATGCGTTAAGTATTGTCAAAATTTTTGTAGTGTTTTGATGTAGTGTTTTCGGGTGCATGGGTATTAGGTTTAACAATTGGGGTAAGCTCAATAATTCTCTTATTGTTTAGCACTCAAGTGATGTGAAACTTTTAAGGACTTACCGAAATACGTTTCCTAATCTACTGTTGTTATACTCGTAAGTATACCAGAGATGAGATATGACATGTTATCATTTTAATTATAAAATACTTTGTAATATGCTTCGCTTGAAGAAGGTATGGGTTCATAAGAACAATGGAGAACAGGTTTTTCAGTACATAACGATCACTTTTATACTACACGCAGTATTCCCATGCGACATAATATAATTTAAATTGTTAAAAACCTTGCAGTTAGGGTGGTTTTAGGTTTGTGCTTGTGTAATTAAATCACGCCTTACCAGACACTATGAAGATCTAATTAGCTTACAGTGCTCCTTATTATAGCATATTATTTTTAACGTAGCTCTTAATTTGATAGCAGAATGACAATCATCTTGTTTTCCTTATACCGTCAAATTCAATTTGGGATTTTTTCTTAAAAATAATCACTAAAATACTTTCAGCCGTTCAGAAATGCGTAGGTATATAGGTACCCTAATGTAGTTGAAAATAATAATTATCTTTTCTATATTAGTCCAGGCTAAATAGCTCTAAAATAATTTATTAAAAAAAAATTAGTTACCGGGCGGAATCGGGTTTTTCAGGCAGGTGAAATGAATAGAAATTGGGAAAAAATAATTAAAACGGCTGAATTTTTCCGCGGGTGAAATCCCGGAGGTTGAAAGGGGTGGAAAGTGATGTTTTGCAAATTGTGGCAAAACTATTAATTTTAGACGAACATGTTAAATGTAAAAGTTATAGAGATTGAAAAATGAGCAACTTTTGTATCTGCACTATTTTCACATAATCTCCAATTTTCCTAGAAAAACTGGAAAAACTGTTTTTTTCGTTTTTTATTCTTATTTTTGCGAAAAAATGTCGTAGGGGTTTGAAATTTGGAGGAAACATAGATTGTTTTATGATAAAAAAGAAGATAATTTTTTGGGTCTGTAAAGTTGAACCGTTTCCAAGATCTCACGATTTCTAAAAAAACCACCTCTTTTTCAAGGGGATGAAAAATATATTTTTTTTGTTTTATGTTTACATAAAAGTCAGGAAAATGACACATTACTGGCGAGGAGGAACCGAGTGCTATAATTTAATAATAATAATAAGCCATTTTCTTAAAAATATAAAAGGAACCACAAATGTTATTGTTTCTATAAAGCAATCGATTTCGGGTTTAAACACCCATCATCAGGCTATGCTAAAAAATATCATATGAATTTGAAGTTGAACACAGAATTAAAATTATTACCGTCATTTGAATTATATAAAATGCAGCGACATTAAGTTGAATAAAATTCAATGACGGTAATAATTTTAATTCTGTGTTCAACTTCAAATTCATATGATATTTTTTAGCATAGCCTGATGATGGGTGTTTAAACCCGAAATCGATTGCTTTATAGAAACAATAAACATTTGTGGTTCCTTTTATATTTTTAAGAATCTCAACGAACCCAAAAAATGGAGAACTACATTACATAAATAAGCCATTTATTGGACATACTTCCACCTCAATAATATATAAAAACAAAACAAGAAAACAATTTAAAAAAAAAAAAGAAGAAAAGGAGTGTCCGAAGGGACGAAGTTCAGTCTTGCCAAAATTAGGCGACTGTTCTACCACTTAATCCCAAGATGAGAGTAAATTACTGTCTGCTAATTAGGAAATGGCGTACATGTAGCTTAAAATGATCAGAGGCTAAGGTTTTAAACGAATCAGGTAACTCATTATAATATTTCGCAATATTATATGAAAAAGATCGCTTGTATAGCTGCGATTTATGGTTAGGTATAATGAGTAAACTTTTATTTCTTAAACAGAAATCATGAAGTTGTGATGAGAACTGTATTTTATTATAGAGATAGGAGGGAGTTTTGGTAGTAATTATCTGGTGATATAAACATGCTGCATGTAGCCTTCTTCTGTTATACATGTTCAACCAATTCGTTTCCAACAACTTGTACTCAACTGATTCATACTTACGAATGCCAAAAATTAATCGTAAGCAAGAATTTTGTATTTTTTGAATCCTTTTTTCGGTAGCACTATCAAGACAGGGCCCATACACAGCATCACAGAAATTAAATTGGGACAAAAATAGCGATTCACAAAGAAGAATTTTAGTTTTACTGTTTAAAAAGTTTCTTTGGTTATAAATTAGTTTAAGATTACAAATAGCTTTCTTTATGCACAAAGAAATGTGATCTGAAAATCTTAACTTAGAGTCGATCATCAATCCAAGATTTTTAGCGACATCCGAAATCTGAATATTGACACCATTAACAACAATTGCATTTGAAATACGGCTAGCTACTCTTTGTTTAATTTTGTCTTTCCCAAAAAGCAAGACTGTAGTTTTGTTAGGATTGATGTTTAACCCATGCGATTTGGAAAATTCAACTAAACACTCCACATCTTTATTAATAGCATAGATTGCAGTGCCAATATCATTTTCGTGAAATGTGTGATGCAGTTGGGTGTCATCCGCGTATAAATTATATCTGCATTGTCGTAAACAACTACCGAAATTACATGTATATATAGTATACAACAAGGGACCAAGAATTGATCCTTGGGGTAATGGGAAGAAACATGGATGTAGCATTATTTAAAATAACTCTTTGCTGACGACAATGTAGGTAATTACCAATAAGTGCGATGGCCGCAGTATCCAATCCAACAAAATGCAAAATTGCTACAAGAGTGCGATGACTGATGGTGTCGAATGCTTTGGAGTAGTCTAACATTACTAGAGCGGTTAACATACCCTTATCAGTGGCAGCCAGGATATCGTCAGTAATGTTAAGCAATGCTGTGGTGCAG
Source organism: Photinus pyralis (assembly GCF_008802855.1). Classification (NCBI taxonomy): domain Eukaryota; kingdom Metazoa; phylum Arthropoda; class Insecta; order Coleoptera; family Lampyridae; genus Photinus; species Photinus pyralis. Next base: position 25,855,701 of record NW_022170403.1, read on the forward strand.
CTATAACCTTTCCTAAATCCTGATTGTCCATCTGGGAGAATATGGTACCTATTAAGATGTGAAGTAATTTGCTGTGCCACAATCTTTTCAAAAACTTTAGACAATACCGGCAGGATGCTAATGGGCCGTAGATCTTTAAATTCTTGTGGATTATTAATTTTAGGCTGGGGAATAACGTTAGCACATTTCCAGATATCTGGACACACGCTATTTTTGAGACAGGAATTTATAATGTGGGTCATAAAAGGAGCAGCAAATGGACAGCACAATATCAGCATTCTAACACCAATACCATCACACCCCACAGCATTAGTTTTGATACTCATTAAGTATTTGAGCACCTCTGTTTCCGACACACTTGAAAACTTTAGTTTGGATGTAATGTTGCACTTAAGAACATTTCCGGGTCAAGTTGTGTCATTTTGCTGACGAGTTTTTTTATTAAATTTTACGCGAAATCGTAATCGAAAAAATTTTGATTAATGTCAATCTGTTAATGATGACCGGAATTTGACAGAAATTTAGCAATGTGACAGGTGCGGCCGGTAAAGTGACAGGCGGCAGGAAATGTAGTCTGGTATGCCTCCGACATGGAAACTAAAATTTCCCGCCATAAAATGGGCATGAAAATGGTTTCATGACGATTTTGGGTAAAAACTATGGCGTATCTGGCTGTCTAGCTTATTAACGAGCTCTTATTCGAGTTCATGATTTTGGACTTTTTGTCCGTCCGCCCGTCTGTCCGTCTGTGTATCATGATAACTCACGAACGGTTTCAAATTTTCCAATTCTGGTTTCAGTAATAGGTAGACAGTGGTCAAGACACTAACTAATTAAATTTTGGTCAATACTCGTCAATCGGAGGTGACCTTGTTGCTCGTTGTCTATATTGGTCCAATCTATTAGTTGGCCTTATACATTTTTTTAGCGCATTTCAAAATGAAAAAAAATGCGCTATTGTGGCCACTTTGTCCGTCCGTCCGTCCGTCCGCTCGTTTTGAGACGCTACTAGTTTTTTATCTTAAGAGCTATTGTTCTACTTTTTCCGCTATTTGGTTCGTTATGGTGTCGAGTCTTGCACAAAGGAAGGAATTTTTTCTGTACCGCTTACAAAAAAAGTTTACATGTTCCATAATTTTACACTTTTGCCGTTTATTAACGATCCTAGAGATCGGTTATAATTTTGTATTGCTGTCTGTCGTCTGCCTGTTGGTCTGTCCGTCTGTTCCTTTGTCTGTCTGTCCCTCTATCTGTCTATCTGTCCGTGCATGAAATTCAATATGGGCATAGCTTTAGCCATATAATACGCAATGCCAAAAGTTGAGTCGAATCGATTCAAAATTCACAGTGCCCTTTTCGCATCTCGACCATTTATAAACCTAATTGCAAACTTTTTAATTATAAAAGTATTTAAATGAAATTTGATACATAGCCACTTGCAAATTTAACGCAAATTTCAAAATTTGGTTTTGCGCATGCGCAGTGCCAACTTTCTTATTTATGGAGGGATTTAAATGAAATTTGATGCATAGCCACTTGGAATAGATACAAATTGAAATGCGCTTTATGTAAATCGTTTACGATTACTTTTGAACTTGTTATGATATTGATTACTTATTTTCTCTACTTACCATCCTTTAAAAATTTGTTAACATGGCGATTTATCTATATATTTGTCACCATCTTCCGCTATAAAAAAGATGGAATAATTGACAAGTTCATATTTTTATCAAATTCATACTCACTCTTACTGTGAATAGGTTCCAATCCCCCCTGTCTGTAAGGAATTAACGCAAATATTCTAGCGAAGACAGGAAAAGTTACAACCCGAAGTTTAATTTAATTTTGAGTTATAGCTGAAAGTTAGTCAAACTATCTTGCTTACTTGCTCGTCGCTTGTGTAGGACAAACTGAGTTGGTGCGAAGTAACAAAACAACTTCTTCATTACAAGCAACTTGAAGATTTTGACATGCCATACTCTAAGATAAGTGATTTGTTTCAATCCTCCAGTGCCATCGGCACTACAGTCATTTTGTACTTTTCCCCTAGTAATCCTCTTGCGCCTTAGTTCTTTCATTATCCTCCTATAAGTTGGCGTTTATTCTTCAAGCTCTTACCCAATACCTTGTACTATTCCCACACCAGACTTGAGGTAGGATGCTACATTTTCAACTGGCAATATTGCACGCGTGGTGTTCTTTTTAGAACGATTTGTGTTCATTGTGGAAGTTTTACTACCAATCAATTCCAAACAACGAAAAAAATGTGCCTCGAAAGCATGTTTATTTCGACTTGCCACAGTAAATAAGACCTTCGACATCTTATAATTTACCGAATGTGCGTGCCTCGAGAAAGCAATAACGATAGTAATAGTTCTGCCAAAAACAGGCATTGAAAAAATACTTAACTTAATCACTATAAATTTCGAGACAGCAGTCCTCCTTTACGTCCTCATAAATAATTCCCAAAAGGCTGTAAATATGTCAACCGCGGAAACATATAAACCTATTTGCTTATTTTATGGTTTAAGGTGTATTAACTTCAAGCCGCAAAAAGGAGGTCTTCTCATCTTCATACAAACTCACTTTAAGATTATCAAAGTTTAGCGTGTACTTTCGGCATTAACCTTCATCGCAGTCGCGGGCGTAATTAATACGAAAATCTCACAGTTCGCCCAAACTTATGTCGCTAAAAAAGAAATGCGGCAAAAGGGAAAGTGAAGAATGTTTGACCCTTATTAATAATTGAGGCTGTCTGCGGTCCTGGAGGGAATGCGAATCACGTTAAAGAGGTGGACTTGATTTCGAAAAAGCTTATATAAATTGCTGGACTAAGGCCAACATAAGCTGCCGTTTCTGTACAAACTCGATTAAATAATTAAAATACGGCACGCGCTCGTTTTCCAACCCCAAGCCTTTTCCATTAGACTAAATTAAACCGGGAGTAGGAAAAAGCCATTCCCTCTCACGAGGGAAATTTAGACGACTTCTAGTCCAGGTATTTTGCTAGTTTAAAAAACAATTGCGGTTAATGTATGTCAGATTGATTGTATCAAGGTTGGTTTGGCCCGTCCTTGCCCTTATTTGCTTCCGGGTGCTGATGTTGAGTTTGCGCAACGTTCAAACCCCGGAATGTCGACTAGCAGTGCGCGAAAAGCTCTTTCCGAATATGTGCGCTTTTTTTATTTGACAATTCAATTCAATTAATTATGCATTGCGCTAATTTACGTCATTTTTTTGCTCGCTCGCCGAGACAACGACCGAATGGCCTATAAACGAAATGGACGTCTTCGTCGGCGCCGCCGTCGTCTTCTTTAATTATTATTTGACACGATGTGTGCGCACGAAACAATTTTATATTTAGGGCCGTTTGATTGGTTAATTAAAAAGGATTTGCATTAAAAGCAAAGCAAATGTTTGTATTGCGACTAGCGACGAAATTTAAAATGCGAGGCGAGATGCCGTTACTTTCGTGTTTGTTTATTAAGGGACTCTCTTGCTACGCAAGCGTACTGAAGCCATTATAATGAGGCTGGTATGTATTCGTGTGAGTAAATATGTAGGTATTAAGGGGTGCAAACGTAGTCAGCTGATTTTGAAGTTTAAATAACATTTCACATTCTTATGGCGTTTCCGTTGTTCACCAATTATACTTATGTAAAATGATAAAGGTAAAGAAGGTACACATAATAATGAAGCATATGGCATTTGGTTTTTAAATGCAACAAGTAGGTGCCTATTTTCGAAAAATTCACATACAACCACGCTTCCGTTATGTATTTTTTATAGAAAAAGCGTTCAGCAATCGGAAAAACGCTGTTTCCCTTGAAATGTTACTACAATATTTTCATTATAGTAACTCAAATTAATGCTCTTTAACTCAACTTCAACTCTCCAATATGTATAAATGGAAACATTTGAACTCATGCCACACTTGGACCAAATGTTGACTCTCAATGGGTTGCTTAAATATACAATAGTTTCAGTTACTTCATAGTAGAGGGAAGTATACACTAATCGCTTATAATAATACTAAGATACGTTTATTTGCCCAGAAAACCAAACCGTTAATTTTGCATTCAAAATCGTTTTTTAATTTCCAAAATGTAACTTTGGGTTAGTTATTTTCATGGTATTATGTTATGTTATATTAGTTATTATTGTGCAATGTTGTAATGTTTTACAATACCTTCTAAGTAATTTTTCTCCTGCAATTGCAATTGCAAAGCTGTTCTATATTGTGTAGCGTAGTTTCAAAAATTGGCAATGGCCCAAAAAACGTACAAACGTTTCGCCCAGATTGACGACGAATATAATTAAAGTTTGTGGCTGCGGTGATGCCACATCTAACCACGCTAGATGTTTAACAGGCTAAGTCTTCTTACAGGATTGAGAGCTGCTTCAGCATCTCTGATGTTGAGATGTGTTTGGCGAAAGGTTTATTAATTGCCCTTCACCCTTCTAAAAAGCACGATAAATTAAGTTCGCTCGAACTTGAAATCTTGCTCTAGCTCCCCCTTTCTCCTACCCTGTCAGCTAATCCGAAAACCTTAATTTCTGCTCTTCCACCGCCTCCGTCCTGGGACCCAACAAAACCAGGCGTTCTCCCCGCTTTTTAAAACACGCAGGTTATCGCTTTTAAACTGACTCGCATCCACAAACCTATATTAAGTATTAATGTATAAAATTTGAAAGAAAATTAACGGCAACCCTTTGCAGGCTGTTGAGATAAAATTGAAAAGGTAAATGTGTAAGTTTTGTGAAAGTAGCCCTCAAAAACCCTTTGTACCCTTAGTTCATTTGAAAAATAAATGTTTGTTTTTCATCCCTTTACCACTCAATTTTTCCATCAGTTTCTTGTGCGGGTTTTGACAAAATTGGGCAAAGAAATCGAAATCGGGTCATTATTTATTCAAGTGAGGGTAATTTTCTCCCTAGAATCTTCTCAGTCTCCTTAAAATCGTATTTCTATCAATGTTTTTCATTCCTTTATTTTATAGTCGGTGGAGGGCTGGCTGATTACACAAAAACAAACTCAGGCAGATAATATCGAAGTAGAATGAAGAAAAAGTAAACCAGAAGAGAAAATTAATATAAAGCGAAAAACTGATACGTATAATAATTAACAATAATCTTAAATTCATTGTATTTAGTCCGAAGGTATTAATGTTTAAATGTGTATATTAGTCAATTTCAAAGAGACATTGACGAATTTAATCTTATATATCTTTTAAATGCACAAATGAGCTTTAAACAATTGTGAGCCAGGAGAGCGGGCCGAGTTCGCTGTCGGCTGCCGAGCGTTATATGTGACGACCACAGAATATAGAAGGGTGCTCTATGCGGAATCTGTGAATTTTTTACAGTCGCAGTATCAAATGGGTCGTTTTAACTGGAATGTATGAGTAACTGTAAAGTTATGTATTATTTTACATTCGTTAACATATATTATTATTAGTAATTAAGCAGATTGTTCACCTTTAACCTATGTTTCATGTTGTTAAGCCACCCTATTAAAAAATTTAAATGTGATACAACCTAAGATACAACCGTTGTAATCACATTTGTTCTATAATCAGATAAAGCACTAATTTAATTAATTTAATTGGAAAGTTTACAAAATAAAAGATGAGTAATGGAAATCCCATTAATTGGAAGACTATGCAATAATCCTAAAAGGGATGGAAATGAAAATTTTTTTAGAGAACTCAATATTCTTTCAAATGACTTATATACTGTTTACGGCGTTGGCTACTCCACCTAAAGGTAGAAAGGGAAGGTTCAAAAGTGAAATATGGCAATTTTTTTGTACAATAAAAATCGAACTCACTTAAAGAATGTTTTAATTGAAACTGAAATACAAATTCCAAAAGAATGAATATAACCAAAATTCCTTCTCGATGAGTCCACGCGTAGTTAAATACGATACAAGTGTCGGCCTTTTCGCTAATTCCCTGTCTACTTTCAATAAAAATTCATCGAAATTTCTTAAAGAAATGCGATCGTTCTAAGTTATAGCGATTGATAAAATCAATGGTTGTCCTATCGTACAAAATGGTACGGCCCTTTTGGTAAAGATGGTGCTCCGACGCTGGACAATACATAAACTAAAAATTAGATCTTTCTATTCCATTTTAGTTCCGTTCTTTTTCACTACGAAAAGGTACACGTATATAAAATTTCCTATACTGGTAAATTTGTAAATTCAAAACCAAATCTAAAGCGACCACCTGTTACCGTTGCATTCAGTTAATTTTCTAATATATGCGTTAGAGATATCTAGAAAACGTGACAATGGGAATAAAATTCACCAACAGGATGTTGCGTTATGAGGAAGAGGAAAAATTCACTAATGAAATTGTAAACTACTTTCCATAGTAAAACCCTACTAGTTAATACTCGGTGGGAAGGAGAAAATCTGACGTAAATGATCCGAAATTTGAACTCTTCTCAAGCTTACCCGGCGGCGTCTAGCCTTTAATGAGTAAGGAAAGCTAAGAACATGCAGAAATAAATTATTCCTTTCGCCTTCGCTCCAATCCAATAAACGAAAAGCTCTCCTAGAAATGAAAACACTCCTTTCTTTCGTTCATTATGGTATAGAGTCTTAAAACCTCTCGATGTACTTAGATTGCTTTGGAAACGGTTTTAAGCGAAATAGTTGTTTTATCTAGCGTAACACTGTAGACCGATTTCGTTACCTCTGTACTATTACTGCGATTTCATACGTTTTCAATGCGCACTTACCTCAACAAAGAAAATCAGTTTCGCAAAGTTTTCCAATTTTGAAAGTTGTTTTTCCGCAGAAAACCAGTTAAAGAGAGACACGCAGATTAATTTGATGTGTTCCATTCGATTTAGAACGATGACGAATTGAAAAACTGACAAGCAGGTATGGGTGATGGAACGTTAAAATTGAAAGAGGTGCGCTAATTGGTGAATGCATTCTACTCGGCGACTTTGAAGCTAATTTTGTTAAATATGTACCCTTTGCAACGTATTTGTCGATCAACGTGCTCGAATTTTACTAATCCGTTTATTTTCGAAATTTCGCCTTTTGTGAGCAAACATTTAATCACATTATCCCAGTTTGATTTTCAGTTTCGATGCCTCTAAATATTTCAGCGTGGACCTATACTCGTTACGTTAAATTTTAGTTGCCAGAAATCATAACATGAAATGAAAAAATGCGTTACACCAAAAACCGGTCTCTGCTGGCCATTTTTTTTCCTGTTGGTTGCATTGCAACTTATGATATCTAAAGCTTTAAGGGCCGATTCTACAATGCGAGAATAAGCTATACCTAGAGTAAATGTCGACGGTTGGGTTGGTTACCAGTAATATAGGTACCAACCTTGGATTACCATTACGTCAACCAATGGGATGTACAGTTGCTATGGCAGTTATTCCATGGATATCTTATTCCGTGTAAAGGTGTAATTGTAGAATCGGCCCTCAGTCGGAATATTTAAAACTTTGTACGTAGAAGGGAAACTTTTCGTCCTTTCCAACAAAAATGCCACATAAATAACGAACTTGATTTCGCCAACAGCGTAAGAGCTTTATCAATTTTTTTTTCGATCACTACACACCTAGAAAGTGCATATCATAAGACGAAGGCTCAAAGGCGATACGTTGCCTAGAGATTAACAGAGACCTGGATATCCAATAGTCGCAAAACCGTTCCTCGTATTGGCATAAATGCTGACATGTCAATTATAACTCAAATTTAGCATAAAAATTAAATTAGAACAGTCCACTGCAATTACATCTATAAAACCATTAGCAAGATATATAAAACGAAAAAAGGGACCATAGATCTATGATGCCCATTGTTTCTCATACAATAATGGATTCAACTTTGTAGAGGGTATTTGTATTTCCTTCACTGATTGATTATATAATTTTCTCAGAAGTTTCACTTTAACTTCTGAGCATCCTCTCTTTTTGTTATTAACATCCCCGTCTCTGAACACGCTGAAAGTTTGGATTTAACTTAATGAAGATAAATTGTAAAAGTATACTCCCATGCTGAGAAAAATAATTATTCACTTTGTTGCATTACAAAACTTCGTCTAGGCATCTGGTACCTACCTAATGTCATAATGCACAAGGAAAATTGTCATTATCACAGTGCAAAGTAAAAAAGAACCATTATGGTTCTTTTTTACTTTGCACTGTGATAATGACAATTTTCCTTGTGCATTATGACATTAGGTAGGTACCAGTAATTTTCTGTAAGCTTCTTTTTTCGTACTGGGCCCTTAATGATCACATAGTAATTCATCTTATGACACACTTTAATTCATCGTGTTCGAGTTGCGTCGAAATTGGGTCTGAATAGTACAAACTTATGTTTACCACCCCTATTGAGTCTTTGTATCATTCTCGTTTAATAGATATAGATCTCTCATTAAATGCATAAAGGAATAACTTTTGTACCTTCGGATAGAATCTTCATTTATTCATCAATTTCGTTGTGGAATCACAAACAACCTTACCTTGCTGCAATTTTACATGTGTGATTTTAAATATAACTGTTCTATCTGGGCATGAGATCGAGTAGATTTGGGATAGAATGTAATTCTGAACACGTATCTAAACGGCACCTAAATGTTGTATACTCGTATACAGTTCATAATAATTAATCTGCATTAATTTACAGATCTAGTGATCATTTATTTATTGTTTATTGTACTCCACTTTATTCAATACTTTACAAATACAAAACAATGATAAATTCAAATAATCAAATTTAAATTTAAATTAAAACGTTGATAAATGGAATTAAACAAAAAAATATTTAAACTTTAAAGTCATAGAGGAGTCCCTAGAGATAATCAGCCAAGGCAATAAAAATGTTTGAGGCACTCTAAGGTTACAACCGTCCCAATAGATAATTGTCATGGTAACATTTTACTTAATTTTAAAAGTTACAACCCTCGTCATGAATGAGTGTCATGTAAGATTGAGTTTTCTAATAAACTTCTTCATCATATATGCATTTAAAATTTAGTGTGTAGACCCACTAAACATAATCAGTCAACGCAAATCAGCCAACGCAACAAAAATATAATACATCCCAATATTACAACCGTCATGCAAAACCCCACTTTACTTAACAATTTCGTAATTTTAAAACCGTAAGCTGTTAGGATTTCATATGTATTTTAAGATAGCTTGGTGTACCATCATTTTAAAATTGGGGGAAGTTTAAGGAATTTGAGTTGAGTTGAAGTTTTGAGTTTGGATACTCACCATTGATATTTTAATTATTAGAAGAGAATTAGCAAAGGTTTGATGATCTCAAATCAGCTGAACATTTCAAATTTAATTACACGTCTTTTGTTTCATTGTTCATCAATTCCCTTTCTCATTGTTTAAACTTTTACTTTTTCTAGAACAAACAGCAAGTTAATTAAGACTAGCTTTTGTTTTGTTTGTTAACCCCAAAAATTTATGTAAAAAAGTGTCAAGATTAAACAATCAAAAGTTACCTAATGGTTGGCACGGTGTTCGCAAAAACCAAATCGGTAAAGTTTCGTATTTCTCAAAAATCTGGATAATAAAATTAAACTTATAATGGTTTTTAAAATCAGTTCGAAATGCTGCAAAACTTTGATAATTTAGCCTTGTTTTTATCTCTTCTATTAACCGAAATGAGATTTTCTCTCTGTGCTTCAAAAGACGAATGTCCCATAATTTAGTTACCTACAGGAATTATTTAAACATTAATTTCTCAGCAAGTTCTAATTTTTTGTTTTGTTGAGAAATGAATGCAAAACATGTGTTTCTGAAATTTTTCTTGTAAATTTATGTAATCGTTTTTCTTTTTTTGCCCTCTATCTCATTTTGTATAAATGTTATGGAAATGCTGATAACCGATCCAGAATCTTCAAAGAAAAGTGCCCATGGAAGGTGCTAACGACCGTTCAAGCTAGGCAAAATGAAAACGAACATGGCATTTATATTATACCTATACATTATAGCATTTCAAATACGTTTTTACGTGTGTTTCACACAATTCTAAGGGTAATGCATGTTTCCGACAGCGACCGCACAAGATATATACTCCGTTCAATAGCTATTGTCCAAGTAGTAGGCCATGTTAGGGTGATGAAATTCACTGTGTATATGTGCTGTCACTCATTAGGTTATGTCCATTTTATACAAAATGATAATTTGCCTGTCAATGTGCAAAACCTAGTTGCCAGATTTAGTTTTGGATTTTGTGGTAATTTTGTTATAGGTTAATACGTATAAATTTCATGAGAAACAACTTGCTCAATACGTGTCATACTTTATTGAGTAGGCAAATGGCTCTAATGAACATTATTAATTTACAATTATATGCCAAAAGGCTGTAACTTTTGAACTAGTATCCCAATCTTGGAACTGTTTGAAATTATGGATTCTACAGGCCACATTTTATAAGAAAATTTTTTTTCCGGGTCGATCTGAGACAATTTTTTTTGCGGGCCTCAAAAAAAGGCAGTGTATAACCTTCCTTTTTTACCAAAAATCGACTACACCAAAATTTTTCGGGAAAACACTTTTTCTTATTAATTTTGGTGCGTAGAATCCAAAACAATTCGTACTTTTTCGATCAGACTTCTCAATGAAAAGTTATAGACTAGAAACCAATTTCGAAAGAAAATTCAGAGGGCTGTAACTTTTGAACTAGTAGCACAATCTTGGAACTGTTTGAAATTATGGATTCTACAGGCCACATTCTATAAGAAAATTTTTTTTCCGGGTCGATCTGAGACATTTTTTTTTCGGGCCTCAAAAAAAGGCAGTGTATAACCTTCCTTTTTTACCAAAAATCGACTGCACCAAAATTTCTCGGGAAAACACGTTTTCTTATTAATTTTGGTGCGTAGAATCCAAAACAATTCGTACTTTTTCGATCAGACTTCTCAATCAAAAGTTATGGACTAGAAACCAATTTCGAAAGAAAATTCAAAAGGCTGTAACTTTTGAACTAGTAGCCCAATCTTGGAACTGTTTGAAATTATGGATTCTACCTCGTTACTATTTGAAGTTTGTAATAGATTACACCCTTCCAAAAATCCAAAACGAGACCCCGCATGCAAAACAGTTTAAACGCTCCCTTCTGATTTAATTTTAGACGGATTACAGAATCGTGTACGCATTTTCGGACGCTGGATCCATTTTGAAAAATCCAAGTTTCGTCCAGATACACGAATGTTATATTTTCACTTGAATTTTGGTATTGCAAGAATTTCCTCAAAAATGTAATTTTGGATGCAACAACATATTTTTGTTCACAGAGAATTTTACGTCCATATACGTGTTTGTATTTATAACCCATTGATTTTAGAATGTTGTATAAGGTAGTTTTCTCCTTATCAAAATCAAAATTTTCCCGCGCGTCCCTTAGTAAGTCAGCCAAAGTAAAGTGTTCATTTTTCGAGTGATAATTCCAAATCAGTCGTTGCAAATCTTCCCGAAATGAAAAATTTTTATATATAAGTTTTAGGTCGTGGGCCAAAAGGTTTCAATTCAAAAGTATCCAGCCGGATAATTCTTTCAATGGTTTTTTCTGATACCTAGAATGGTACAAACCCCAAAATTAGACCGAAAGTTAAGTTCAATGCATAAATACTCACATCCCAAATGTCACTAAGCCGGGCTAAGATTTCCGCTTTCCTTAGGTCTGGCCTGTCTGTTTGATAATTCCTGTAGGCTTTTAAAATTTGCATTTTCGCATCTGAATTTATGATTTTCGGCATATTTGCATAATTGCAAATCACAATTGACCGATACGTATCCATGACGCCGATATACAAACATATTAGGTCTAGTGGCAAACAAAGTGTGAAAGCACTGACAATATTGTACGTTTAACCTCAAATAGTCAAATTAGACATTCCTGTACTTCGCAGCTGATTCTGATAGGGAGTTTTAATTTTATTAAACATAAAAACAAAATTCCATAGCTACACCTATATTTGGACAATAACTATTGAACGGAGTATAGCTAGTGTATTATGGAAGCAAGCGTCAAAGGTCCTGTAGTAAAACGTGCATCGTGTAATTTCAGAGCAGCGAATACTATGTAAAACTGACTGATATGCATAATCTAACCTACATAATTTAATAAAACGTACCATGGAAAGGCCTGAATTTAACAAAAAGGACCTACTACCCAGTTATATTGGCTTATCATTACTTATCCTGCCTTTTAGAGCCCTTTTTAAGATTTGCAATATTATAATATTTCTTTGACAATATAAAGCAAAAGAGTTTTACCACTGTTCATTATTAAATCACTGATTTCATTCTTTTATTTTAAAGGACTTTCTAACCCAATTGGCAACCTTTTCCTCAGAGTGACAGGTTTCAGATAAATAGATTCCTGCTTAGTAACAAATCTATTACGTTCTTAATTGAAAACGTCGAGGAAATCTCGTTTAAGCGCGTACAATTATAATTAAAAAATGTAATTTTAATTAAAGTCCCCATCATTTTTCCGGACGTATAAATATATAAGTAATACGATAGTAACAGTAAAATGTAGATTGGATTGACGAAATTGCTTTGTACCAATTACTTTAAATGTAAATTACCGACCCACTGTAATGTACTTGCCTAATTATGATTTAGGAACAAATTTTCACACAAATTGCAGCATTAATTTCTCCTTTGGTTACAATAATTGTTACCTGACCGTATTTTAAAGGAATTTTGGGTATTTGGAATTGGAAATATTGCGAATAGGTTGAATATTCGCCGGCTTTATTATTAGATTTGCGTGCCATATTTTACACGAGATATAAAATTTTGGTAGTGGCGTTCTATTTTGCGTTTAATGCGACGTTTCCGATATATCCCCTAAAATATGTAACTTTTAAATTCAAGTATCTAATCCTGTCATATGCGCAAACATTTTACTAATATCAAATGCTTCAAATTTCTCGGGGGACAGTAGCGAATGTGCCCTTCCCTATATTAATCACTCAACTTTCAAGTGAGTTTATAATACGATACTCAAACTACAAATAAATCAACAAATTTTTCCAAATGTGTGTCCATTTGAATTAAAATAATGAAATGACTTGGATTATAATGTTACATACAGGATGTCCTGACTGCTATTTCCGATATTCAGACGTTTATAACACGTAGTTTTACACTACAAGGTGGCTTTCTCTCATCTTTGGCATTGTTGCAACCTGGAAAAATGACAAAGCCATGTAGTTTACACAATTAACTAAACAGCAACTCGCTTGAGGTTCGAATGCAAACCGTATAACAAACTACATATAATACAATTGAATATTTTGCAATTTTATCATTAATTAATTGTTGGTTAATCGTGCTAAAACGTGTCAACTTCATTAAACTTTTTTGGTGGTTTTTCGGTGGTTCCTGCAGATTGTTTTACTTCAAGCAAAGGTTTCAGTGTTTCTAATTATAAAGTTTAATTAAAAATCAGCTAATGAACGATCGACAGGTGTTTTTGTCAATTTTCATTGAGGAGACGATAGATTTTCTTCTTGGTATTATAGGCCTCATTTATTTAACACAAAAATCCGCTCCTCGAGTAGGGTAGCTCTTTATTAAGCAAATGTTTCTTTGTTTGCTTACCGAACGTGCTTTTTAGCATCGGATTGGTCTTTTACTTTAATCATTTATTTCTGTCATAACAGAATCCAAGGAAAATCCATATCTTTTCGAAGGATTCAGATTATAAGATGAAAAGGTGGCGATATGTTCACGGAACGTGATTAAATACACTAGGGAATGTCGTAATCATTCATCCGATAAGGCCGAACCAAAATAGAAATTGTCACACGAGTGATGAAAGACGTGTGCTTTGTCTGAATGGCCTATAATGCTAGTACGAAAGCACATGTTTCAATATTTAAAATCTCGGAAAAGCTGCACGGAATATTAAATCGGAGGATAAACGCAAAGTTATGGTAATCGAGTTTACGAACAATCAATAAGTTAATTATATAATCAGTTAAACTTCCCTTAACTAGTAATAAATTTGCGAAAGTTAGAAATGTCGTCGTAGCGTTACGATTGGCAAATGATTAAGTTTATGGTCAATTTGAGACATAATCACTTAATTAATCCTACCTCCCTGTTATCGAAGTGAAGCATAAATTTCACCTTAATCTAATTTAAATCGTCATCGCCGCGTTTCGGAAATTATAGGACTTTTTTCTTTCTCCTTTATCGCAATGAATTAGTAATGTAGGCGATGAGCAGTTTACGACCTTCATTTGTAATCGAGTAGAGTTAATAAGGGAGTGTTTGAATGGGTGGTTTCTGTTGAGTAAAGTCTGCGATCTAATGACCAACCACGGCAAACAAGGTAGGTATCATTTACTTGTGAATAAAAGCTCATTTGAACTTCTTTCCCAGTTTCACCGAGGCCTTGTATTTCACTGTAAAATAGTTACTTACCTAATTACTATGTATTTGCTTTTGTTTTGTGACAACCTTAACGAGCCTTGTTTATTTGATACAGGCAACTTGATAGGTACTTAATTTATGTCTAGTAATCGCAAAACTTGGAGAAATTTGGGCTGGTATTCTTAATTAAATCCCTGAAATTATACATGTAATTAATCGAAACGGGTTCCAACAATGTAAACGTCAAACGGGACTCATTGCTGTCTAGAAGCCATTATCATGGGACCGATTTATTTACTCAATATAAACAAATTCCCATCTTCATCATTGCCCATGTTGATAACGAGTCGTCGAGAATCGCGTAATTTGCGAACCCAGTCATGTTTTTAACATTTTATTCTTAATTTATGCGGAAGAGGCATGCATAAAAGTCAACGTTAATAGTCGAACAGGGAAAATTGTCATTTTCTTACACCGCGGAGACCCAGTGCTCATTTTATATTTATTCAGGTCATTGATAACGCTCGTCTTAATTTTATTCTACATTTAACTTAACAACCTCCTTTTCGTAAAATACGTCGCCGTCATTTACGAATTTTTACGGTCCTTGGATGGAATATCTTTTACTTTATCAATCGAGTTTTGTACATATGAACACTATTTGAATTTTAATATGTTGGGAACTGCCTAGGGGAATGTTTGTTTGATAAACATTCAGAAAACGTATGAAATATCTCAAATTTGTCAGTTGGTGGGCCTAGTAAATTGTAGCCTCTTCTTTACACATACGGAAACCATTTACGAGATGAGGCTTTGTTGCTTCTGTACTGGTTGGAAATCATTCGTGTCTTCACCTTTATTGTCCAAGGAGTTTGCCATATCGGCTTTCCAACGCGCAAACAAACTTGTAGTATGATCAGCGATGATGTGTTATGCCAGTATTGTAATTGCTCAAAGTTGGAGGTAATTCAAAATTGCCATATTTAAGACGTACCTACGCGATCGATTTTAATTATGGCGCTCTAATTTATTGCTTCCTTGTTCTTCGCCTAGTGCTGCATAATCAGTCCGCCTCTCTTATGGTTCTCAGGTGACAAACCTTTCCTAGTATAAATCTTTAAAAAAGATAGATTTTCACTGATTTTTGAAATTCTAATAATATAAATTGAAAATTAGGAAATTTGATGCATGAGGTACACTTTTACTCGGAGCTTTTGTACCGCTAATGTAATTTTCATATTTTCTTTCATCCGCAATAGAAAGTAACATTGTTCTCAAGAATCTCCCTTACATTGCCACTTACCTCCCGGAAAACCGGGACTATCACTATGTCTCCATGTCCCAAAAAGGCGCCTCGAGACACGATATGGCTCCGGTTTTGCAAAATCAAAATGGGAATTGCCTGGAGTCGTTGATGGTTATGATGTTTGTTATTTTTTGTAACACCCCTCTGTCGCCTACCAGGTTTATTTATCTGGAGAGAATAGCTTTTCTGCAACATTTTTTACAAATTTTTCAGCATCAAAACAAAATGAGCTTGAAAATGGTTTCCTGATCATAAATAACTCATTAATTTTAATCTAAATATTGAAATGCCACATTTAATGGGCTATTTTCTATACATTTTTGTGGTCTGAGAAAGGCGTAAATTATTAGTCTAAAAACTCGTGTAGGTAAAACAACTAAAATTTCAAAAATTTTTCGGAGGAGGAGGGTATTGCATACCCCCCAAACTATACATACATAGTCCAGAGCTGGGTAAAGCCCTCTTGAAAAGGGCTTGAAGCACTAAGCGCCAAGCACTTTGTTTTGATAAAAGTGCTTGCAAGCCCTAAGCACTTTGATGTGATTAAAGAGCTTGGAATTACCAAGCACTTTCTAAAGTAATTGAAAATACAAAGCACCAAGCCCTTTCTTTGAAGCCATTAAAAGTGCTTGAATCACAGTAATTGACAATATAAATTAATATAAATATGATAGTTATTAAGGTAGCAAGGGCGTTATGAACTAAATAACGCCCCAGGTCAACAGTGTAGAACCCGAGGGTTATACGTTGACCGTGGGCGTTGTGTTCATAACGCCCGTGGTGCCTTCAACGTTTTATGTCATACTTGATGATTTTTCAAGAATTAGCGGTGACAGATGATTAAAAGAGTAGATAATGTGAATCATCAAAATTAAGTTATCCATGGTCGTAACTATGGAGATAGATATTATATATGTCAAACTCAAACATTCTAAAAACAATGCGCTTTGGACGAAATTTTCAATGCTACGTAGAGTTAATGGTAAAGAAGAAGATTAAGAGTTTCGAAAAATATGTGCAGCTACAAGGGTATTTAAAACAAGTTCAGAAAAGCTATCGTCCAAAAAAATCAAAAATCCTTACTCGCGAACAGATAGTCGCCTTTCTTACAGAAGAACCTGATCCGCAGTATCTGATGTACAAAGAGGAAAGAAAATGTGTGGGTCTGGGTCAAGTTGGTGCGGTGTTCTCTGGACAGTTCCAGAATTGTTCTTTTTACTTCAAAGAATAACAGCAGGATAATACGACATCAAGACAGTTCGTTTTATTTAGTTGTTGAAAATAAAAAGTTCGTACAGATTCATTATTCCATATTTATAGGATTTACAGAAATAACGCCCTTGGGCGTTATAGAAATAACGCCCGTTGCTACGCATAATTGAGGTTGTCATGGTGGAGTGCATTATTTGTCATTTAATGTATCTTGATTTAGGATTATTATAACTGAATA
Source organism: Photinus pyralis (assembly GCF_008802855.1). Classification (NCBI taxonomy): domain Eukaryota; kingdom Metazoa; phylum Arthropoda; class Insecta; order Coleoptera; family Lampyridae; genus Photinus; species Photinus pyralis. The sequence goes on from NW_022170403.1 coordinate 25,872,848, forward strand.
ATGATCAAGTATGACATAAACAATATAAAGCACCTTTCATATTACTGGAAACCAGGGTTTCTAGTCTATAACTTTTGATTGAGAAGTTTGATCGAAAAAGTACGAATTGATTTGGATTCTACGCACCCAAATTAATAAGAAAAAGTGTCTTCCCGAGAAATTTTGGTGTAGTCGATTTTTGGTAAAAAAGGAAGGTTATACACTGCCTTTTTTTGAGCCTCGAAAAAAAAATTGTCTCAGATCGACCCGGAAACAATATTTTCTTATAGAATGTGACCTGTAGAATCGATAACTTCAAACAGTTCCAAGATTGGGCTACTAGTTCAAAAGTTACAGCCCTTTGAATTTTTTTCAAAATTTGTTTCTAGCCTGCTGGACACTTTAAAAAACACGCTAGAAACAGTACTTCCGCATCGTAATTATACTGGAGGAATTAGTGGTTTTATCGCTAAAGTTTTGCTTGTCCAAATTTTCGTTTAAAACGATTAGGTAAACAAAAAAATGTTGTTATCGGTACAGTACTCTCCCCGTAGCCATGGGTGATGACTAATGTACAAGTAATAACTGCATGTGCTATAAAAGTAGGTACTACAAGAAAAAAATCCAGAATGTTGCTAGGAAATTCCTTGACACTTGTTACTTGTAAGTACGTACCTACCGAGACGTATCTTCTGAAATAATTGAAATTAGTGATAGTATGTTACGTGAAGAAATGCACAGATAAAATTTGTAAACTTTTAGTATGTAGGTAATAATTCTTAATTACAAATATAAAAGGACAATCAAAGATAACAATTCCTTATAATCAAAGTAATACAGATATAAGGGTTAAGACTTAATTAAAAAAATAACTTGCAAACCAAAATTTAAACTTCTACTATTCTTGGTATTTACTATTTTGGCGGTTTGATGTTATTTTGTGGCCTTTTATAAAAATGTTTAATTTAGTGGCAAGTGCGTGGTAATTGATTAGGTACCTACTTTTTTTGCCGTTCAGGTAATGTATTTTATGTATTATATACGCGAAAGTAAATTATCTGATTATACCTATCGTAATAACTATAACAAAACTTAACGTATGCCGGTATGCCCTGAATATGATAGGGCAGCGTTAATAAATGGCAGAACTTTACCTCTTCCTTTTTTTGTTCGCGAAATCGTACGACCCCTTTCACAGGAAACCACACAATACGAAAAACAAGAAGTCAAAAGTGGGATGTGCAGACTGCAGACTAATCACTAATGAAGCACAGAACACGTAGGTAACGTCAGAGTAGGAGTGAAGGAATGAGTAAGACTAAGGGTTTTCTAAATTCGTCACCTAATTCACGATAAGAGCTTCGTTATGAAAGTGCTTGAAGCTCTTTGTAAGTGCTTGAAGCCCTTAAAAAGTGCTTGAAGTTCTTTGAAAGTGCTTTAAGCTCTTTGAAAATGCTTGAAGCTCTTTATAAGTGCTTGAAGCTCTTTATAAGTGCTTGAAGCTCTTTATAAGTGCTTGAAGCCCTTGATAAGTGCTTGAAGCTCTTTAGAAGTGCTCGAAATTGTATGAAAGTGCTTCAAGCAGTTCAATAGGGCTTGAAGCTCCAAGCACTTTTAAAAAGTGCTTGGTAATTGAAGCACTTTTTCCTGAATTAGAAAAGTGATTGAAGCACAGAGCTCTAAGCACTAAAAGTAATTGAAGTCCTTTAGCAAGCACTTTTTTTCAAAGCACTACCCAGCTCTGATACATACACGTGATGGCGAAATACCTACTGCTTGTATATTTAATACTCCAATTTTCATAGAACTGATAATGCAGCAATTATAATTTATTGCTGCAGTATCGTTTGCAAACAGAATGAAATTGGAATTTGCATCACACAAAGCTATATCGTTGATAAATATCAGAAATAAGCATGGCCCGAGAACTGATCCCTGAGGAACTCTATTCCTAACCATCAACGCATCGGAAAATGTATTATTATATTTGACAAATTGTCACCTTATCAGTTAGGTAGGATTTTATTAAACCAACACTAATATTGGAAAAGTTATAGGGACTTTAGGATTTCATGGTCAACATAATCGAATGCCTTAGTTATACCGAACGGAATAACTTTATTAAAAGGCTCTCGTTATATACGTTACTCAAGTAGCGCACAACTTTCCTTTTATAAGACTTCAAAGTGGTAGCAATTTGTCTATTAATACCATAGTTAATTGTCCTTTGTCTTAGTAAAGATTAATAAATTTCTGCAAAAATCACCCACGTAAACCGCTTGCCGTTCAATATAGAGCATTCCGGTCATTGCAACTAAATCAAATATTGTTTCATATTGCATTAATTAAAACAGGGAGTATCGTGGTTCGTTCGATGGAAGTTGTTGGCAACGGAGACAGAGAAGTGGAAAACTAAAGGTCCAAATATTTTTCGATTTCCTTCTGAAAGCTATGTAATTAAACTTTACGAATAGAGATTGCGGTATAAATTTCTAGATTAGATTGTAGTGTAGCATATAAATAGATAAATATAACTAAGGGCTGAAGAGCACTAGGAGCTCGATATTAAATGTAGCCGCGGGTAAGGCTCTCTTATTACTAAGCAGAAATGCACACCGCTTTCATAGATGAATCGTATATAGTGAAAATTAGTAATGAAATTCCTGTTTAAATACAATCGCATAATTATTGAAATTTAAAGTGAGATTTTAAAGTAGTTAGGCCGCGGTTCGGCTGAAGTCAAATGATGTACTCGGCTACCTATTCACTTACGGTTAAACGTCCCCAAAAAAAATGTTGTATGAAGGAAACAAATTTAGTAAATACGATGAGTTAGTAGATAAGGGGCCACCTATGCGAGACTGTCACATGGCGCAGCAGACAGTGAGGTTCAAGCGCACGTGCGTTGTGGTGTCTGCGTCGTCTTGGCATCTGACCTTCGGGGCAGTTCGAGCAGAAGTATTTTGGTAGTTGGCCCAGGGGTGCGAATCATATTTTAGTTAGGGGTAGGTTCAGGGGTAGCTCAAATGCCCTAGGGGTTATTTATAGAATATAAAAGGAACTTTATTTGTTACTTCCTTCAAAGTCGTAGAAATCCGTCCGTTCCTTTAAAATTGCGGAAAGCCATCGTGGCGTTGCCATACTAGTGGATAGGTACCTATGAAAAAAATTTATTTTGGATAAGTACAAATAATAATTTCAAGTTATGTTTTTAAAAATAGGCTCTTGCATAAAATTGCACAATCCATATTATCGTCTGACCACGTGACAAATGTCTAGTAGGTAATGCATTCTAATAAAGGCAGTACACCTGCAGTAACTCGTTAGTAGGAAGACGAGGTTCGAAGTGATAACGTGCTTGTGATTCGTTTCAGCAGAAATTGAATTTTTTTTCTGGGCGCGCACTTAACCCATATTTTGGTACCCTCGAGCGACCCCAAAATCAGCTTTTGTATTAGAATTCGAAATCTGCCTTAGGAAAAGTAGACTACCATCGATAAGATTTTTGTTAAGTGGAAGTCTTCCGCTTGCTATAAGAAGCTAAACGTTTTCTCGATTTAGTGATTAGTCTGTTTCATCCCAAGCGCAGCGAGTGGCGGATGTTAATTACTGTAACTACGTTTTAGTCGACGATTTGTTGAAATGTTTATAAAATTTATATGATCGCTTTACTACCTTCAACAATAGAAATTAAAAATTCGTAGGCTGGTAAAATCTCCCAATATTACGAAAAATTGCACAATCGAGTTAATTATTGCAAGAGCTTTTGCAAGCACTGGAGCATCGTAGACATTCCATTTAGTACGCATATGCAGCTCAACGGCTTGGTTCTGATTGCGTGTTTAGACTTCCATTAATTATCTAACATTGCATCATCTTCATCAGGTGACACCTGTAATCCTACGGCGGTAATCAGTATCCGTTTGAGCGTTAATGCAGGTAGTTCATATTTTTCTTTGTAAAGAATATCGTCTACGTAGTACGTGTAGTCAAAAATTACATATAGATTAGATTAGGTGTACATTGTCTTCAAGCAATTTTCATTGAAATTTGAAGACTTGGAATTTATCCACTTATATCAGCCTTTTTCCGATCACGTGATTATTCGCTTTCTATAAAAAGCTAAACGTTTTCTCAGTTTGTCAGTTTAATTTGAAACGCCGTTAGTGACGTATTTTATAACAACTGGGATAAAGTATAAAGTACCTATAGCATCAAATAATTATAAAAATTTATGAGCGCATTATTATACCCTGCACGATAGTAATTAATAGTTCAGTCAAATCAATTATTACGAGAAAATTTAAAAATCGAGTTATTTAACGGGTCAGTTTTTACAATCTGGGTGACGAATTCTTTTTAGTGCGTAAGCGCAGCTTAACTGTGCCCTTTGGTTTAGCTATCGACTTTCTATTAAAAATTATACTTTTAGATAAGGTGAATAATTAAATTACAATTTAATTAACAAGTAACAACTTGCAGAAGAATCTAAACATGCCCAGTTTTGTAATTGAGAAGGAGTTTGAAAAGAACGTTAGAAGATTTGGTTTAAAAGGGCGAACTATTCAATTTAAGTTAAAGCAAATACCACCAAACGAAAATGGCATATTATGGATTAAGAATGCAATCAGACAAATCGTCACCTATGCATGCGATAAGATTTCGGCTGAAGATATGGTCGGGTTTACTTTTTGTTCTAAACAATTCTGTCGCGGAAGGGGTTATTTGAAGTTTCAACGCGCTGATTCGGTATATTTTGAAGACATATGGGAGATGATTTCGTCTATATACCAATCAAATTCTGAGGGATTGAGCACAGAAACTTTTTGTTTGGAAGTGACCGTTGTCCGTACCCCGATAGGCAGGGGGAGAGCTTCTAACAAATACAGTAGTTTTGAGGAGGAATGTAAAGCAAGGCAAGGAATTGTTTACATTAAAAATGTAGATAATTTATGCTTACCTAGAGCTCTTGTCGTTGCAATAGCCAATGCAACTGATGATTCTGATTATCAAAATATACGCAGGGATGTAGCTCAAATTCAATACAAAAAAGCAAAGCAATTAATGCAAGAAGCTGATATTGCGATTGGAGCAAACGGAGCAGGTTTACCTGAATTAGAAAAGTTTCAATCCCATCTAAATAATTTTAAAATTGTAGTTTATAATTATGGTACGAAAGGGCGCGATCTCCTTTTTGAGGGTGCTTCTGACGCATCACTAAAAATTAATTTATTGTATCATAATAATCATTACAATGTAATAACCTCACTAACGTCTGCCTTTGTATGCCGGTATTTTTGCGATAAGTGTCACGTGGGCTATAATAATAAATTCGTTCACAAATGCCCCGGTGTTTGTTCATCATGCAAACATTCTCCTCCATGCGATCGCGATCAGTCAATAAAGTGCTCAGACTGTTGCAGATATTTTGTTTCTAAAACATGTTTTGACAATCACAAAGAATTAGGCTACAGAGATCATAAATCGATTTGCGAAAAATTCTTTAAGTGCCGAACTTGCTATAAAACAGTTCGAGAAGGGAAGGATCACATGTGTAACTCATATTATTGTAAAAACTGTAAGCAAAACCGGCCAGCTGATCATCTTTGTTATATGCCTGTAGATAATTCAGCGCCAAATTTAAAAAAATTTTTATTCATTTTCTACGACCTTGAATGTACGCAAGACAAAAAATTTAGTGAGTTGAAAACTTTACATGAGCCGAATTTGTGCGTTTTTAATCAAAGGTGCGAGGTGTGTTTAAATGAACCCTTGGAAAAAATGATTTGTAACAACTGCGCTGTACGACAGCAAATCCTAAAATTTTCCGATGTTATTGAGAGATTTGTTTATTACATTTTAGAAATAAAAAGAAGGTTCAAACGCGTCATCGTTTTGGCTCATAATGGGCAGGCGTATGATCACCAATTTATTTTAAATTATATTTTAACCAAAACTCAATTTAAACCTGAGATGATTATGCGAGGGTCTAAAATTATTTCTATGTATATCGATAATGTCACATTTTTGGATTCCTTAAACTATTTTCCAATGGCTCTATCGAAACTACCCAAAGCATTTGGTTTGAATGATAACTTTCAAAAGGGTTATTTCCCATATTATTTTAATACACTTGAAAATCAATGTTACACAGGACCTTATCCTGATATGCAGTACTATGGGCCAGATTCTATGATGGCAGACGATCGAGAAAAATTCATTCTTTGGTATAATGAAAACAAAGGCAACGCGTTTGATATGCAAAAAGAAATTGTCTCGTACTGTGTATCTGACGTAAATATTCTAACATTGGCTTGTTTAAAATTCAGAGATTCGTTAATTAAAGCGGGGAACGTATGCCCATTTTCAGAAGCTTGCACTATTGCTAGCTCGTGTAATAAACTGTTTCGTCGAAACTTTTTGAAACCGGATACTATTGGTTTGATTCCGAGACATGGGTATCGTTATAGAGATAAACAATCAAAGATAGCAATTGAGTGGTTAATATGGGAGGAAAAAGTAAGAGAAATTAACATCTTGCACGCTGCTAAAGGGAAGGAAATGGTACTAGGTGGTTTATCCGTCGACGGGTATTGCGCAGAAACAAATCAAGTCTTCGAAATGATGGGGTGTTTCTACCACGGCTGCACAAATTGTTTTAAAAACGATCGTGATAAACCAGTATATAATAACAGCGACGAGACCATGAATCTAAGATATGAAAATACCCGTTCGAAGATCGATCATTTAAATCAACTAGGTTACGAGGTCATAGTGAAATGGGAATGCGAATTTAATCAAGAGAAAAACTCCGATATGACTCTGTACATATCTGACCATCCGCTAATCAATTTTGCCCCTTTAAATGCGAGAGATAGTTTTTACGGAGGTCGCACAGGAAACATCAAGTCTTACTACCAAGTGAAAGAAGGGGAAAAAATAAAATATATTGATATCTGCTCATTGTACCCCTGGGTTTGTAAGTATGGAAAATTTCCGCTAGGACACCCCAAAGTTTTACTCTCGAATGACTTGATCGATCTAGATGTTACCAAAGTAGACGGCATCGTTAAATGTAAGGTATTACCTCCGCAAAATTTATTTCACCCGGTACTTCCAATAAAACTAAATAATAAATTAATGTTCCCTCTGTGTTTCTCTTGCGCCAAGAGCTTTAATCAGGGGGAATGTTGTCACAACACAGAGGAGAGAGCCATTGTGGGAACTTGGGTCGTTGACGAACTTGTTAAAGCTTTAGAAAAGGGGTATGAAGTTCTACAAATCTACGAAGTTTGGGATTATAAAACCGAACAATATGATGGGAAGACAGGGGGATTATTTACAGAAATGATGAATAAATTTATCAAAATTAAACAGGAAGCGAGTGGATGGCCCTCGAACTGTAAAACTTTCGAACAGAAAATTGCATATATTGCTCAATTTTTTGAAAAAGAAGGAATTCATTTGGATTTTGATAGTATTGTAACTAACCCAGGTCTGCGCTCATTGGCAAAACTTATTTTAAATTCATTTTTTGGTAAATTTGGGCAACGGGAAAATCAACCGAAGACAAAAATTGTTAAGCAGTCGACCGAACTGTATTCACTACTATTTGATCCAGCAATTGAAGTTGTTGGAATTTTACCAATAAACGAGGAAACATTGGTAGTCAATTATCAATACAAAGAGGAATCATATACTCCTTTAAGTACAGTTAATGTTTCAATTGCGGCGTACGTCACAGCACAAGCACGTTTAAAATTGTACTCCTACTTGGATCAATTAGGGGAAAGGGTTTTGTATTTTGATACCGATAGTGTTATTTATATTTCACGAGAAGGCGAATATGAGCCCGAAACAGGCGACTGCCTTCGTGACATGACCAATGAGCTGGAGTGTTACGGACCAGGAAGCTACATCACCGAATTTGCGTCGGGTGGTCCAAAAAATTATGGATTTGTGGTCTACTCTCCTACTCAAGATAAATGTTTTCAATCGTGTAAGGTAAAAGGCATATCAATTAATCATGAAGTATCAAAATTGGTAAACTTCGACACGATGAAAAACATGATAATTAACGAAGAGCCGCCTCAGAAAATATTGTATAAGAATTTTGAAAGAACCGCAGAACATCAGGTTTTAACTGTCCAAAGAGAGAAAATATTCCGACCGAATCTATTGAAAAGGTGTTTCAGCAGTTACGAATCGTATCCCTATGGATATAAAAAATTTAAAACGGAAGAAGATGAAGACAGTAGGAATCGCGGGTCATCATTTCCCGAAGCATCTATATATCTCCAACTCCAACAAGAGCAATGAGAGGAAAAGTTTGACGAATTAGTGCGTACCAGTATAAATTTTGTGATACCTACACCTACCTATACTTACGCATTTTATATTGACTTACAACAAACTACAAGTAAACCAATAAACTAGTTAGGTGATATTGTAACTTACCTATATAATAATTAGCGAAATTCCGTTTGTTATATTTGCGATGTGTGTTTACAAGACAAATAAAAAATGAATAGGTTTTCTTTTCTTTTACCACATCGGCACCAGTGATCCACCTACCTGTAAAAGAATAAATGGTAAGTTACATCAGGTAATTCTCCTTTAGGTAGATTTCTATCTATTTACCTAATGTAATGGTACCAGTACCTACATTTATAGGTACTTCCAAAAACACTCTAACTTTCGTAACTATAAAGCAATTTCGAACAAACTTTAAGAGATGGTGTAGCTCATAAGTATCTCGGACAAGTTTGTGGATCAGTCAATTCCGTCATACAACAACAACAAAATGGCGGAAAGATATCTACCTATACCTGATCGGCAGAGCCGAAGGGGATTTTGATATTAAAAATCACTTCTATCCTCTTTATAATTACCTTAATTCTAACATTACAAATGGCATTTTAAGTTAGGAATGTAGCGTTCCATTTTATCACGTATTTGATAGTAAACTTTTATCTTGATTTAGCATTAATTACGTCAATTGTTGGTTAAAGGTTGTTCCATATTTTGAAGGTGTTTGAAAAGTCTGGAAAGGAGTGTGACTGAATATCACTACGCTCCATCATTTGGCTAAATTAATGTCATCATCCACTCCTACTACTCTACTGACACTGTTTTCGACAATCGAACACTTACGCTTCCTCAAATGGATTGGGTTTGTTAATAAAAACATTAAAAATCAAGATTTTTATACATCAATTCCATTCTAGATAGCTGGTTAAATAGAACTCAATCTAGTTTCAAAGGTACTATCAGACAAAGTTTCTATAATTTTGAAGGGGAAGGATCTTTTAAGACCGGTGAGAATACTCGCATTCGCACGCGTTTTTCATGAGTTAAAGGAATAATTAAAAACAATGTCCTAGTGTCATCGCTATTGCGGTGAGTTCGAATCTCACAACTTGCCAATTTTTTAGTAGTACAAAACATATCCTGATTACCAAGCTTCGTAGGGCATGTACCTAAAGTTGGCGGTTCCGGCAGTGTACCATGACTGTCGTTAGGTGACGCAGACGGCTGTTGATGTGATCTAAAAACGTCTGTACCTCGGGAGTTTCACCATAAATAAGTGTTCAATTGGACAGCTCAATGAAAGTTCGTCAATAAAGTCGCTCAAAAGTGACATCAGACTTCAATGAAGTCAATTTTAGTTAGAAAGAAAAAGAAAACCGTACGTTCTGATGCAGCGATCTGTGCTCGTCATAAGGAAAGCAATTCTTTTGATACGACTATCACTACCGTATGGTTCTAGTCTGGGAAGATCAGGAATTGTTTCATAATGCGATATGCGTTCCACCTTTCATCAGAGCTTTTTTCAAAATATTTATTGAAATACTACTCCTTAGAGTATAATTGCTGTGGTTGCTGTAAAGATCGTTTCCAAGGTCTCCCAGCGAATATAATCTACCGATCCCGATGCTCAACAAGTAACCCACTTAACGTACAGGTCATTTATTTTGGGGTTAATACCTTCTCACTCGATTGGTTTGATGACAACTAAACTAATATTTATTGAAGGTCTCAAACGAGATGGGGTCGATCGTTTACTTGTCGAATTCTTCAATTATCGCTGTAGTAAACACGTCGCTGGTTTACCCATGTCCAGCTCATAAGTTAAATCAGTCCACAACCAGTCGTATCCCCATTCCCCTCACGCAAAATATTCACTGCAATACCGACGCATTGACTCATTTTTACGGTTGATGAGTATAACCCCTACAATATAGGGTATTTGATATTCATGTTTTAAGGCGATACTAAAATCGCCCGCCTAATTTTACGACGAAGCCAGTTACATCAGATTTACCTAATAGGTCTACATTCGCTCGCTTGATCTACATACCCAAATAGTAAATACATTCGACTTGTACTGTAACAGGAGATCCGTCTGATTTAAAGTGAGGTGTTTCTGATTAAACTCAACGGCGCGAAGAAATAAGATCAGCTGTCCTGGAACACTCGCCCTTAAATCCGTACGCACACGCTTAATTAAACGCGAATGGAACCACAGACCAAGCTTAATTGCAAACTCCACTGAATGTAAATCGCACTCGAACCGAACCCGAATAACTAAGATACGATTTGAGATTCATCGTGTTCATGGATGAACGGGGAAACTGATTGCAAATGGAAACAGATCCATTGTATGGGGCCCCTTTCTAGTAAACAGAGAAAGTTACTTCTCTAATGGTGACCGAGCGACATTGTCAGGTGTTATTGATTGATTATAGATTTCGAAGGACACAGAAGATCAAACGTATAACTGGTAAACAGGAAAACAGGTAAACAGATGAACGGGTAAACAGGTAAACAGATGAACAGGTAAACAGGTAAACAGATGAACAGGTAAACAGATAAACAGGTAAACAGATGAACGCGTAAACAGATGAACAGGTAAACAGATAAACAGGTAAACACATGAACAGGTAAACAGATGAACAGGTAAACAGGTAAACAGATGAACAGGTAAACAGATAAACATGTCTTGTTTAAACAGTAAACATGTCTTGTTTATCTGTTTACCTGTTCATCTGTTTACCTGTTTACCCGTTCATCTGTTTACCTGTTTTCCTGTTTACCAGTTATACGTTTGATCTTCTGTGTCCTTCGAAATCTATAATCAATCAATAACACCTGACAATGTCGCTCGGTCACCATTAGAGAAGTAACTTTCTCTGTTTACTAGAAAGGGGCCCCATACAATGGATCTGTTTCCATTTGCAATCAGTTTCCCCGTTCATCCATGAACACGATGAATCTCAAATCGTATCTTAGTTATTCGGGTTCGGTTCGAGTGCGATTTACATTCAGTGGAGTTTGCAATTAAGCTTGGTCTGTGGTTCCATTCGCGTTTAATTAAGCGTGTGCGTACGGATTTAAGGGCGAGTGTTCCAGGACAGCTGATCTTATTTCTTCGCGCCGTTGAGTTTAATCAGAAACACCTCACTTTAAATCAGACGGATCTCCTGTTACAGTACAAGTCGAATGTATTTACTATTTGGGTATGTAGATCAAGCGAGCGAATGTAGACCTATTAGGTAAATCTGATGTAACTGGCTTCGTCGTAAAATTAGGCGGGCGATTTAGTATCGCCTTAAAACATGAATATCAAATACCCTATATTGTAGAGGTTATACTCATCAACCGTAAAAATGAGTCAATGCGTCGGTATTGCAGTGAATATTTTGCGTGAGGGGAATGGGGATACGACTGGTTGTGGACTGATTTAACTTATGAGCTGGACATGGGTAAACCAGCGGCGTGTTTACTACAGCGATAATTGAAGAATTCGACAAGTAAACGATCGACCCCATCTCGTTTGAGACCTTCAATAAATATTAGTTTAGTTGTCATCAAACCAATCGAGTGAGAAGGTATTAACCCCAAAATAAATGACCTGTACGTTAAGTGGGTTACTTGTTGAGCATCGGGATCGGTAGATTATATTCGCTGGGAGACCTTGGAAACGATCTTTACAGCAACCACAGCAATTATACTCTAAGGAGTAGTATTTCAATAAATATTTTGAAAAAAGCTCTGATGAAAGGTGGAATGCATATCGCATTATGAAACAATTCCTGATCTTCCCAGACTAGAACCATACGGTAGTGATAGTCGTATCAAAAGAATTGCTTTCCTTATGACGAGCACAGATCGCTGCATCAGAACGTACGGTTTTCTTTTTCTTTCTAACTAAAATTGACTTCATTGAAGTCTGATGTCACTTTTGAGCGACTTTATTGACGAACTTTCATTGAGCTGTCCAATTGAACACTTATTTATGGTGAAACTCCCGAGGTACAGACGTTTTTAGATCACATCAACAGCCGTCTGCGTCACCTAACGACAGTCATGGTACACTGCCGGAACCGCCAACTTTAGGTACATGCCCTACGAAGCTTGGTAATCAGGATATGTTTTGTACTACTAAAAAATTGGCAAGTTGTGAGATTCGAACTCACCGCAATAGCGATGACACTAGGACATTGTTTTTAATTATTCCTTTAACTCATGAAAAACGCGTGCGAATGCGAGTATTCTCACCGGTCTTAAAAGATCCTTCCCCTTCAAAATTATAGAAACTTTGTCTGATAGTACCTTTGAAACTAGATTGAGTTCTATTTAACCAGCTATCTAGAATGGAATTGATGTATAAAAATCTTGATTTTTAATGTTTTTATTAACAAACCCAATCCATTTGAGGAAGCGTAAGTGTTCGATTGTCGAAAACAGTGTCAGTAGAGTAGTAGGAGGGGATGATGACATTAATTTAGCCAAATGATGGAGCGTAGTGATATTCAGTCACACTCCTTTCCAGACTTTTCAAACACCTTCAAAATATGGAACAACCTTTAACCAACAATTGACGTAATTAATGCTAAATCAAGATAAAAGTTTACTATCAAATACGTGATAAAATGGAACGCTACATTCCTAACTTAAAATGCCATTTGTAATGTTAGAATTAAGGTAATTATAAAGAGGATAGAAGTGATTTTTAATATCAAAATCCCCTTCGGCTCTGCCGATCAGGTATAGGTAGATATCTTTCCGCCATTTTGTTGTTGTTGTATGACGGAATTGACTGATCCACAAACTTGTCCGAGATACTTATGAGCTACACCATCTCTTAAAGTTTGTTCGAAATTGCTTTATAGTTACGAAAGTTAGAGTGTTTTTGGAAGTACCTATAAATGTAGGTACTGGTACCATTACATTAGGTAAATAGATAGAAATCTACCTAAAGGAGAATTACCTGATGTAACTTACCATTTATTCTTTTACAGGTAGGTGGATCACTGGTGCCGATGTGGTAAAAGAAAAGAAAACCTATTCATTTTTTATTTGTCTTGTAAACACACATCGCAAATATAACAAACGGAATTTCGCTAATTATTATATAGGTAAGTTACAATATCACCTAACTAGTTTATTGGTTTACTTGTAGTTTGTTGTAAGTCAATATAAAATGCGTAAGTATAGGTAGGTGTAGGTATCACAAAATTTATACTGGTACGCACTAATTCGTCAAACTTTTCCTCTCATTGCTCTTGTTGGAGTTGGAGATATATAGATGCTTCGGGAAATGATGACCCGCGATTCCTATTGTCTTCATCTTCTTCCGTTTTAAATTTTTTATATCCATAGGGATACGATTCGTAACTGCTGAAACACCTTTTCAATAGATTCGGTCGGAATATTTTCTCTCTTTGGACAGTTAAAACCTGATGTTCTGCGGTTCTTTCAAAATTCTTATACAATATTTTCTGAGGCGGCTCTTCGTTAATTATCATGTTTTTCATCGTGTCGAAGTTTACCAATTTTGATACTTCATGATTAATTGATATGCCTTTTACCTTACACGATTGAAAACATTTATCTTGAGTAGGAGAGTAGACCACAAATCCATAATTTTTTGGACCACCCGACGCAAATTCGGTGATGTAGCTTCCTGGTCCGTAACACTCCAGCTCATTGGTCATGTCACCAAGGCAGTCGCCTGTTTCGGGCTCATATTCGCCTTCTCGTGAAATATAAATAACACTATCGGTATCAAAATACAAAACCCTTTCCCCTAATTGATCCAAGTAGGAGTACAATTTTAAACGTGCTTGTGCTGTGACGTACGCCGCAATTGAAACATTAACTGTACTTAAAGGAGTATATGATTCCTCTTTGTATTGATAATTGACTACCAATGTTTCCTCGTTTATTGGTAAAATTCCAACAACTTCAATTGCTGGATCAAATAGTAGTGAATACAGTTCGGTCGACTGCTTAACAATTTTTGTCTTCGGTTGATTTTCCCGTTGCCCAAATTTACCAAAAAATGAATTTAAAATAAGTTTTGCCAATGAGCGCAGACCTGGGTTAGTTACAATACTATCAAAATCCAAATGAATTCCTTCTTTTTCAAAAAATTGAGCAATATATGCAATTTTCTGTTCGAAAGTTTTACAGTTCGAGGGCCATCCACTCGCTTCCTGTTTAATTTTGATAAATTTATTCATCATTTCTGTAAATAATCCCCCTGTCTTCCCATCATATTGTTCGGTTTTATAATCCCAAACTTCGTAGATTTGTAGAACTTCATACCCCTTTTCTAAAGCTTTAACAAGTTCGTCAATGACCCAAGTTCCCACAATGGCTCTCTCCTCTGTGTTGTGACAACATTCCCCCTGATTAAAGCTCTTGGCGCAAGAGAAACACAGAGGGAACATTAATTTATTATTTAGTTTTATTGGAAGTACCGGGTGAAATAAATTTTGCGGAGGTAATACCTTACATTTAACGATGCCGTCTACTTTGGTAACATCTAGATCGATCAAGTCATTCGAGAGTAAAACTTTGGGGTGTCCTAGCGGAAATTTTCCATACTTACAAACCCAGGGGTACAATGAGCAGATATCAATATATTTTATTTTTTCCCCTTCTTTCACTTGGTAGTAAGACTTGATGTTTCCTGTGCGACCTCCGTAAAAACTATCTCTCGCATTTAAAGGGGCAAAATTGATTAGCGGATGGTCAGATATGTACAGAGTCATATCGGAGTTTTTCTCTTGATTAAATTCGCATTCCCATTTCACTATGACCTCGTAACCTAGTTGATTTAAATGATCGATCTTCGAACGGGTATTTTCATATCTTAGATTCATGGTCTCGTCGCTGTTATTATATACTGGTTTATCACGATCGTTTTTAAAACAATTTGTGCAGCCGTGGTAGAAACACCCCATCATTTCGAAGACTTGATTTGTTTCTGCGCAATACCCGTCGACGGATAAACCACCTAGTACCATTTCCTTCCCTTTAGCAGCGTGCAAGATGTTAATTTCTCTTACTTTTTCCTCCCATATTAACCACTCAATTGCTATCTTTGATTGTTTATCTCTATAACGATACCCATGTCTCGGAATCAAACCAATAGTATCCGGTTTCAAAAAGTTTCGACGAAACAGTTTATTACACGAGCTAGCAATAGTGCAAGCTTCTGAAAATGGGCATACGTTCCCCGCTTTAATTAACGAATCTCTGAATTTTAAACAAGCCAATGTTAGAATATTTACGTCAGATACACAGTACGAGACAATTTCTTTTTGCATATCAAACGCGTTGCCTTTGTTTTCATTATACCAAAGAATGAATTTTTCTCGATCGTCTGCCATCATAGAATCTGGCCCATAGTACTGCATATCAGGATAAGGTCCTGTGTAACATTGATTTTCAAGTGTATTAAAATAATATGGGAAATAACCCTTTTGAAAGTTATCATTCAAACCAAATGCTTTGGGTAGTTTCGATAGAGCCATTGGAAAATAGTTTAAGGAATCCAAAAATGTGACATTATCGATATACATAGAAATAATTTTAGACCCTCGCATAATCATCTCAGGTTTAAATTGAGTTTTGGTTAAAATATAATTTAAAATAAATTGGTGATCATACGCCTGCCCATTATGAGCCAAAACGATGACGCGTTTGAACCTTCTTTTTATTTCTAAAATGTAATAAACAAATCTCTCAATAACATCGGAAAATTTTAGGATTTGCTGTCGTACAGCGCAGTTGTTACAAATCATTTTTTCCAAGGGTTCATTTAAACACACCTCGCACCTTTGATTAAAAACGCACAAATTCGGCTCATGTAAAGTTTTCAACTCACTAAATTTTTTGTCTTGCGTACATTCAAGGTCGTAGAAAATGAATAAAAATTTTTTTAAATTTGGCGCTGAATTATCTACAGGCATATAACAAAGATGATCAGCTGGCCGGTTTTGCTTACAGTTTTTACAATAATATGAGTTACACATGTGATCCTTCCCTTCTCGAACTGTTTTATAGCAAGTTCGGCACTTAAAGAATTTTTCGCAAATCGATTTATGATCTCTGTAGCCTAATTCTTTGTGATTGTCAAAACATGTTTTAGAAACAAAATATCTGCAACAGTCTGAGCACTTTATTGACTGATCGCGATCGCATGGAGGAGAATGTTTGCATGATGAACAAACACCGGGGCATTTGTGAACGAATTTATTATTATAGCCCACGTGACACTTATCGCAAAAATACCGGCATACAAAGGCAGACGTTAGTGAGGTTATTACATTGTAATGATTATTATGATACAATAAATTAATTTTTAGTGATGCGTCAGAAGCACCCTCAAAAAGGAGATCGCGCCCTTTCGTACCATAATTATAAACTACAATTTTAAAATTATTTAGATGGGATTGAAACTTTTCTAATTCAGGTAAACCTGCTCCGTTTGCTCCAATCGCAATATCAGCTTCTTGCATTAATTGCTTTGCTTTTTTGTATTGAATTTGAGCTACATCCCTGCGTATATTTTGATAATCAGAATCATCAGTTGCATTGGCTATTGCAACGACAAGAGCTCTAGGTAAGCATAAATTATCTACATTTTTAATGTAAACAATTCCTTGCCTTGCTTTACATTCCTCCTCAAAACTACTGTATTTGTTAGAAGCTCTCCCCCTGCCTATCGGGGTACGGACAACGGTCACTTCCAAACAAAAAGTTTCTGTGCTCAATCCCTCAGAATTTGATTGGTATATAGACGAAATCATCTCCCATATGTCTTCAAAATATACCGAATCAGCGCGTTGAAACTTCAAATAACCCCTTCCGCGACAGAATTGTTTAGAACAAAAAGTAAACCCGACCATATCTTCAGCCGAAATCTTATCGCATGCATAGGTGACGATTTGTCTGATTGCATTCTTAATCCATAATATGCCATTTTCGTTTGGTGGTATTTGCTTTAACTTAAATTGAATAGTTCGCCCTTTTAAACCAAATCTTCTAACGTTCTTTTCAAACTCCTTCTCAATTACAAAACTGGGCATGTTTAGATTCTTCTGCAAGTTGTTACTTGTTAATTAAATTGTAATTTAATTATTCACCTTATCTAAAAGTATAATTTTTAATAGAAAGTCGATAGCTAAACCAAAGGGCACAGTTAAGCTGCGGTTACGCACTAAAAAGAATTCGTCACCCAGATTGTAAAAACTGACCCGTTAAATAACTCGATTTTTAAATTTTCTCGTAATAATTGATTTGACTGAACTATTAATTACTATCGTGCAGGGTATAATAATGCGCTCATAAATTTTTATAATTATTTGATGCTATAGGTACTTTATACTTTATCCCAGTTGTTATAAAATACGTCACTAACGGCGTTTCAAATTAAACTGACAAACTGAGAAAACGTTTAGCTTTTTATAGAAAGCGAATAATCACGTGATCGGAAAAAGGCTGATATAAGTGGATAAATTCCAAGTCTTCAAATTTCAATGAAAATTGCTTGAAGACAATGTACACCTAATCTAATCTATATGTAATTTTTGACTACACGTACTACGTAGACGATATTCTTTACAAAGAAAAATATGAACTACCTGCATTAACGCTCAAACGGATACTGATTACCGCCGTAGGATTACAGGTGTCACCTGATGAAGATGATGCAATGTTAGATAATTAATGGAAGTCTAAACACGCAATCAGAACCAAGCCGTTGAGCTGCATATGCGTACTAAATGGAATGTCTACGATGCTCCAGTGCTTGCAAAAGCTCTTGCAATAATTAACTCGATTGTGCAATTTTTCGTAATATTGGGAGATTTTACCAGCCTACGAATTTTTAATTTCTATTGTTGAAGGTAGTAAAGCGATCATATAAATTTTATAAACATTTCAACAAATCGTCGACTAAAACGTAGTTACAGTAATTAACATCCGCCACTCGCTGCGCTTGGGATGAAACAGACTAATCACTAAATCGAGAAAACGTTTAGCTTCTTATAGCAAGCGGAAGACTTCCACTTAACAAAAATCTTATCGATGGTAGTCTACTTTTCCTAAGGCAGATTTCGAATTCTAATACAAAAGCTGATTTTGGGGTCGCTCGAGGGTACCAAAATATGGGTTAAGTGCGCGCCCAGAAAAAAAATTCAATTTCTGCTGAAACGAATCACAAGCACGTTATCACTTCGAACCTCGTCTTCCTACTAACGAGTTACTGCAGGTGTACTGCCTTTATTAGAATGCATTACCTACTAGACATTTGTCACGTGGTCAGACGATAATATGGATTGTGCAATTTTATGCAAGAGCCTATTTTTAAAAACATAACTTGAAATTATTATTTGTACTTATCCAAAATAAATTTTTTTCATAGGTACCTATCCACTAGTATGGCAACGCCACGATGGCTTTCCGCAATTTTAAAGGAACGGACGGATTTCTACGACTTTGAAGGAAGTAACAAATAAAGTTCCTTTTATATTCTATAAATAACCCCCTAGGGCATTTGAGCTACCCCTGAACCTACCCCTAACTAAAATATGATTCGCACCCCTGGGCCAACTACCAAAATACTTCTGCTCGAACTGCCCCGAAGGTCAGATGCCAAGACGACGCAGACACCACAACGCACGTGCGCTTGAACCTCACTGTCTGCTGCGCCATGTGACAGTCTCGCATAGGTGGCCCCTTATCTACTCGTACGCTTTTTTAATATCAAAAAATACCGCAGTGGCGTGTTCAGTATTAGTGAAAGCCCCCTTGACAATGTAATCTAAATAAAGGAGTTGGTCCACTGTCGAGTGTCCCTTCCTGAACCCGGCTTGATATTTACTTATTCGACCATCCTTCTCCAGCATACTCACTAATCGATTATTAACCATTCTCTCCATAATCTTGGACAAGCATGATGTAAGGGAAATTGGGCGAAAATTTTCCGGTTGTGAATTGTTCTTATTCTCCTTTGCCAGCGGTATAATTGTTGCAAGTTTCCACGACTCTGGATAAGTGTTGCCCTTCCATATGTTATTATATAACTGCAGCAGTGCATTTTTGGCTTCAGGGGGCAGATGCTTCAGCATGCTGAAGGATATTTCGTCGTGCCCTGGGGCCGTATCTTTGGACCGTTCAAGCGCACTTTCCATTTCGGTCATATCAAAGGGTGTGTTATAGGATTCTTGATTGCTGCTTTGGAAGTTTAGGGGTACAGATTCTCTGATTTGTTTTTGAGATTTAAACTCTTCACTGTACTGTGTATCGCTGGATATCTCCCGAAAGAATTCTACTAGGTATTTGGCTATGCGTTCTGGTTCTTTCACGGCTGTTCCATTTATTAATAGGGTGTGTTCCCTTTGTGGTCTGGTAGATCCGATGATACACCCCACTTTCTTCCACATTTCTCTTTGAGAGCTGAAGTGGGTCAGTGTAGATGTATATTCCTGCCATGATTCTCTCTGTGCCTTTCTTTTTGCACTCCTTTCTCTTGCCCGTGCGATCTTAAATTTCACCCAGTTTTCACTCGTACGGTGCCTTTTAAATATATTCAGCAATTGTTTTTTTGTTTTATTAAGGTTCTTAATTTCAGCATTCCACCAGGGCACCGGGGGCCGCTTCGTTTTCCCTCCTGACCTCGGTATAGCTTTCGATGCAGCTGTCATTATTTGCATCCTCACGTTCTCGGCTGCGTTCTCAATTGAGGTTTGCAGCACGTTGGGTGTTTGTACACATTCTTCAAATTTTGCCCAATCTGCCTTTTTGGTATTATACTTCCATACTCTCTTGCTGTCGAATTTTTTAATGTTTAACTGCATTAGAATAGGGAAATGATCGCTATGATGAGCATCCTCTAGAACTGTCCATTGGACCAGTGGTGCCAAGGCTGGGGAAGCTAGTGATAAGTCTATTGCACTAAATCTACCACTTGCTTCGTTAAGGTAAGTCGGTTGTCCATTATTTAGTATGATTAAAGAGTTTTCATTGATAATTGTTTCCATTAGGCTTCCTTTTGGAGTTGTTTGTGACGATCCCCAGACCGTATTATGACAGTTAAAATCCCCAACCAGAATAAGGGGTTGTGACACTTGCGACACCAGGTTCGTTACATCGTTCTCAGACCATGATGAGTTAGGTAAGTATAGATTTAAAACGGTGAACTTTTTTCCAATATTTATTTTGGTAGCGACGGCCTGGAGCGACGTATTTAGCTGAATTTGTTTCATCATTGTTCCCTTCCTCACGAGGTTCATTACACCTCCTCGGCTTCTCTCGCCAGGGCCCACTCGAACATCTTTCCTGTGCACCTCGTAATTTGTCATTCGAAACACTTCATTCGCGTTAAGCTTGCTTTCTTGGATTGAAATAATCACCGGTTCTATTTGCTCTGCCAGGGAATACCTCATCGTATTTTGTCCTAATCCCTCGTGCGTTCCATTGAATTATCTTTTCGTACATAACTTAGTTAAAATTAATTATGTGTCTGACAATCTGATTGATTGTTTATCACTAAAAAAATATATCGGACTAGAACAAACAAGAAATATATTATGTATGTATACGGGACTTTTACAACTTAAGTATCACAGGTTTTAATCCTAACATATAATATCACAGTTAAATATCACGTTTGCAATTATAACAGCTAGGTTTAACTCAGTTTAAGTATCTTTTTTTTTCTTTTTGACGTAGGTTGTCACTTCCGGATCTTTTCTTTGGTTTATTCTTGGTTTGCCTCGTGGCCACCCTCTTGGGTTCTTTGGTTTTTTTGGTTGTGATTGCGATGCTTCGGTATCGGCAGAGTCAGTATCCTCTGTTTCTTGGCCACAACTATTGTCATTCCAGTGTTTTATAGGTGGACCTTGCTGCCCAAGGCTAACACTCGGACTTTCTATCGAGATTATTGATGACATTGACTCCGACCTATCTGCTTTGGTATTATTATTATTATTATACGCAATGCTAAAAGTTGAGTCGAATCGATTCAAAATTCACAGTCCCCTTTTCGCATCTCGACCATTTATAAACCGAATTGCAAACTTTTTTATTTATAAAAGTATTTGAATGAAATTTGATACATAGGGGCTTGGAATAAAGGAAAATCTAACGTTAGTTTCAAAATTTAGATTTGTGCATGCGCAATTCCAACTTTCTTATTTAGAGAAGCATTGAAATGAAATTCTTCTTATAAACAGAAATTGAAGTAGCACGTCAAAAATGGATTGCACATTGTGCAACGCTATGTTTCATATTTGTGGCCGGATTTTTACGATTCAAATGGGAAATGAATGCAAGTGGAAATGCGCTTTTTGTAAATCGTTTACGATTACTTTTTAATCTGTTGATACACGTGGTTGTATCTTGCTCCATTTCGTAATATTGTATTTTTGTAAAATACGTGCATTTGCTCTATCACACTTCGCAGATGTCTAGTCGCAAATAGCCAACTCCGGAAGATTGAACTCATCTCCACTACCAAAATATAACACTTAAAAAAGGCAGTAACCCCACGCAAGTACTGCAGTGTTAATCTGTTTACAATATGCGATACGTTTGCTTACACTAATAGCATCTTTGGGTAAAATTTCAAAGAAATACCTCCATAAATAAGAAAGTTGCCATAGCGCTGTCTGCGCATGCGCACAACTGATTTTTACTATATGCGATATATTTGCCTTCACCAGAAGTATCTGTGGTTAAAATTTGAACAAAATATATTAATAAATAAAAAAGTTAACATTGCGCAGCCTGCGCATGCGCAGTGCAATCGTCAAGACTTTCCTTGACTCAGGTGCCAGAGCGATACGCTACCGAATGCAAAAAGAATGAACTAAATATCTTGAAAACAGTAGGAGTAGTTAAGGCCTCGGACAGACGGACGGATAGAGAAAGTGGCTGCAATAGCACACCCAACTTCGTTGGAAAATGCGCTAAAAATATGTAAAAGATTAGTAAAAAAATCAGCAACCATGGAGTCTGAAACGTCCCTCCCATGCAAAATTGTCTACGAATTAATGCAAAGTAGTGGGTTTTTTAAGTGACCCTGAACCCTATTTATTTAATCAATCAAATAATATATTTTTGAAAGAAAAGTTTTGAAAAAATCGGAGGAGGATGTCTAGTGATATGCAACTGTGCAACTCAAGAGATACTTGAGTCGATTGAGAAAACCATAGCCATAGATAATTAATATTTTATTTAAAACATAATGAAGAACTAGAACATACAAAAGTTACAAAAATTTTGTTCCTATTTATTGCACTACTGAGCATTGTAAAGAAAAGCGAGTATTAAAAATGAAATATATATCCAATAATTTTGCGCCTTTCCGCAGTTTTGCTGGCAAATTCTTTCAATATATCCTCTACTACTACACTTTTTGTAAATTCTGCATGCACATGTAGTAGAAGGTCGCTGTTGGGTAATTTATCTACTCATTCTTAGAGGGGGCGCGGCCCCCCTTGTGTAAAAACTGAGGGGGCGACTCGCCCCCTCTGACCCATACTTGCGACGTCGCTGGATACCTACAGTTAAACCATGGTGTATAATTATACACCATGAGTTAAATACACTCGATTTTGTTGAATTGGAAATGTATGCTTTATACGTGTCCTGAAGCCGTCTCTGCTTATGAAAATTTAAACTCGAAATGCATGATCGAACAGATCCGCGGTGTGTCGTATTGTTTACGAGTACACAAGAACCCATAATATAAACCATATAATGCATTCCTCGTACCCCTGAGAAACTTCGTCCGACTGTAAGATCAGCCTTAATCTATTTCAATAAAACTGCCAAAAAGAAACGTCGTTAAGGTTTAAAGGTTAGTTAATTAGAGCATTTTTTAAGAATTAAAAAAAATGTGTTATTATTTGCGTTTTGTCCGTCCGTCCATCCGTCCGGACCCACTTCTGCCGTTTCGAACTACTTCTAGGGGAATGGTCGTAGAGTCCTGGAATTTTTGCAGTAGGTATCCTATACCTTGAAGGTGTGCCAGACGGCCATCAAATTTCGCTGTCTAAGAGGGCCCCCCCCCCCACGACAACCAATTGGTCTCAGATTTTGCATACGCATGCCTTTAGTGGTGTAGTAGTGTTAAACTTTACAATATGGGGGGGGGGGGGGGGCAAACACATGTTCATGGTATTCTAATGAAAGGTCTCATCGAAATAAATTGGTTTGTACAATCTATAACTTTCCCGTCCGACTCTTCTTCGAGATCAGTGAGCGACAGGGCCTGACGGGGGGGGGGGTAAAAATTAATTGGTGATGTCAGAACAAAAGCTATTTCGGGTAAAAAAATGCGCTTTATCTGCACATGAGTTGTGCACAATTTATACTGGTTTGAACTTTAAAACCAAGAAATTGGATAACTAAAAACTGGTGGTTTTAAGAAAATCAGTGGTGCCATGGAAGTTTGAGATCAAACAAAGCTAACTAATGGCAAATCCAGCCGCATTTGTTTGATTTCATAATTCCACGGCATTACCGACTTTATAAACGCGATAGTTTGTAATTTTTTACTGTTTCTGAATTTATAAAATAGGAAACAATAGTTTGTATGGATTAGTAAATTTTTTCTCTACAAAAAACCTAAATAGGCTATTTCTAAAATAATTAGGGAAGCTAATAATCAGAAATTAAAATATTACTATTGAAATTCCTCTGGTGCGTTCGTCAAGCCACCACTCTCTATAATGTCAAAAACTCGCGTGAAATTCAGGAAGACCAAAATAACCGATTTCTCATGTGACGATTACTCACTAGTACTTTTCAAAATACCAGTAACTTCTCATGAAGTAATTTTGACAACTGTGACGTTTTGGAAATCCTGACGTGAATTTCGGCAAAATGTTTTATTTAAAATCATTAAAATATGTCTGGGGGTTGTAGCTTGCAAAAAAGTAAAATTTCTAAAACTTTGGTATGTTGTTCGGTGATGTTCAGTTTTACTGCGCTCCATGTTTCCAACCAAATTTCGTTGTGCTCACTTCAGGGGACTCAAAAACCCTCGACATTTTTGGAATTTTATTCTATTTTTGCTTCTAGGGTGATAACGATCAATATAGAAATTAATGTGCCTAAAATTTACTTTGATTAAAAAAATTCACGACATTAAAGTTTTATATTTTAGACGGCTGTGCGTTGCCATTGGCAGCGTGAAAATAGTAGGTTATTTTATGTGGTGGAGAAGTATTACTTTTCATCGCGAAAGAAGTGCTTGTTTATGGAAAATATAGAAATCAAAAGGACGTACAAAACACGTACAATAATAGCACACATTTTTAATATTTAAAAAATGTGCTAACAAATTAAGGCCGCAATATTATTGATCACAAAACAATTATTATAACCTTATAAAATATATGAACTATAATCAACTAAAAGACCTTTTCATGCAGGTCTGAGAAAGTTTTTACATGAACCAAACTGTTCATCAATTTCATAAATGTTATTCACTCTACATGAGTACAAAATACAAAATCTATAATCGATCGCTTCAAGCAAAACACAATTTTTAGCGCATTTTTGAAAAAAATACGCTATTATATTCGTTATGGCTGGCTGGCCGGCTGTCCGGGTGAGATCTCAGCAACTACAATAGCTAGAGAAATTTTCACTAAAAGCTTCCTGCTATAGTGTATATGTGCAGGCTCTAGTCTATTTTGAGTTAGATTACTTGTGAGATTAATAATTTAAGAAAATAATTTCGATATGGTTTTCGGAGGTGCTATAATTTTACCGTTAGATAGCGCTACCAGTATAAACTCTTAATTATTTACTTTGTGATTTGCTTTACAAAATAAAGACGTATCCTCAATTGAAATTAAATAAATTACTCGTGAGATCGATAATTTTAAACTTCGCTAATAAAATACTGACCTGTATTACCAAAAATGCGCTTTAATCAATATTTTTGAACCCAAAACATATTACCAGAATTGATACATCGAAATGTGCTTCATGTAGATACTTCCTTCATTGTAGCTATAACATCGGGTATAACTACCCAATTTCTAAAAGAAGCCGGATTGCCACTTTCAGATGTGGGTAGAGTAAATTATCACCTCTGATAAACATTTTGTAATTACCGACGAGACGAATCATGAGATCGAAGAAATTCCTCAATGCTCAATGCATTGTAATAACGTTTCCGGAATAAATGGAAGATGTTGCACAACAGAACGTTCATTACGGTTTTGGTAATCTTAAGCTTAATACGGTAATTGCTACATTTCTGACAAAGGCTTTACTTAATATGTTTGTGGAGTTGTAGAACTAGTAGGTACATCTAACTTGAAACGTAAATAGGCGTTTATGATGAGAGCTTTAATGTCATGTCAGCTTAAATGTGTGTACCTTCCCTTTATACATCGTCATCAAAATTGGTGTTAATCTGTGATGTGTTTCAGTGTAGTTTGAATACCGATGATGACTTTAATTTCCATAAATGAGGCTCTACCTCAGGCTCTACACAAACTAACTTTAGCTTGCATTAAAAATAGTGCTTTAGGGCGTTGATTCATAAATCTTATTTCCTTTATTATTGATATATTTAGTACAGAATTTGAAATGACGCATTGTTCCAATAAAAAATTATCAAAGTCCTCGTGTAAGATCGAAGCTGGCCCTTAGCGCATTTTTGTGCGGCAGATCAGTGTTTTATTATACATACAGCCAGTGTTGAATCCGCCATCAATAAGATGTTGTCTAAAGCTACGACATTCACTTTGTCGGTATCCGCTTCCTACTTCCCGTGCACCCGCAATTCGCGTTCGAAGTTTTGACTCCATCATCAGTAAAATCTTGTCTGGGACTACCATATTCCCTTCATATGATATTTCGTTTAACTGCTTTCAATAAGAAAGTTGCCATTGCGCATGCGCAAAACAACATTTCGGAAACGTCGTTAATTTTACTTATATTAGCACATGCGTTAAACCGCTATTGCACTTTGACGTCCGTCCGCCCGTCCGTCCGTCTGTCCGTCACAGTACTCCTTCTAAACCACTGAACCGATTTTGGCGATATAGGACTCATGTGAAAGGGATTGGTCCAATGATTCCGTGCATACCCATATTTTTTGGTTTGGCGCATGCGCAGTGTCAAACATTTG
Source organism: Photinus pyralis (assembly GCF_008802855.1). Taxonomy (NCBI): domain Eukaryota; kingdom Metazoa; phylum Arthropoda; class Insecta; order Coleoptera; family Lampyridae; genus Photinus; species Photinus pyralis. The sequence continues at coordinate 25,899,282 of NW_022170403.1, forward strand.
GTTTAACGCATGTGTGATGCTAACTTTTTTATTTATGGATCCTGTAGATCGAAGCCAAACTTGCGGAAGATAGGACATGGAAATTTCCTTCAAAGAAGCGACGAAGTGTGACTTCCTACAAAATAAGATTGGATAATTCTGAGAGGTGTCTTGAAGAATGAAATTTACATGACCCAGAAAATAGTCAAGATCAATAATTTAGTTAATAAAATGAAGGATAAAACTGGCTACAGTGGAGATAACGTCACACTAAAGCGGCTGTAAATACAAAAAATGTCGCAATAAGCGAAAATTATTAATGGAACGAAGAATGAAAGAAAACGATGCTTTAGGGAAAAACAAGAACTCGATCACATTTTTAGATGAAACCTACATCCATCCATTGTATGTGGAGTGCTTGCTAGCAGAAGACGACACTGGTGTATATAAAACTGACTGAAGCAGGACGAAATAAATTGGAATGAATTGAAAATGCACATCTCATCATCAAATCGAAAAGTAAGTCGGGAGACGACATAAACCACCTTAAGAGATTGGATGAAGACATGTGGCAACGCCAATGATTGTTAGATGAAGCTGTAGAAAGACGAAGGTTCTGAAATCAGTGAAGAGGATCTTGTTTAATTTGTTTTAAATACACACTGATAGGGCATTCCTGATTAATAACTATTTTGATATTTTGGTTTGTAATTCTTGTAGTAAATTTTTTTTCCAGTTTCCAAATGTAGCCACATAAATAAATGCAAAATACAACAAGTTTAAATTTACCGCCAAACATTATTGCCACAGACTGTACTTCTAAAATACATCAGGGACACCAGACCATCGCCTTCTTGACGGACTTGTTTGCTTGGCTTGACTGTAACCTATTACATTTTTTCCTTGTTGTACCAGAGCTTAGGTGGGGTGAGTAAAACCACAATGCCAAAAAACCCAAAACTGATTTTATTGCCGGCCGTGAACAAGAAAACTAAAATAACATTGCAAAAACAAAAAAATCTCTCTACAAACCTAACAGACCCTTACCTAAAACCAGGCAGCGTGTTACCAAAATTAACAATTTTGTCCCAGCCGCAACCCACAGGATTTAAGTGTTCTTAACCGCGACGCAACAACAAATCAAAATGACCTCTCTATAAACCAAACCAAACACGCATGTCGCCTGAACATCAAACCTTATAAAAATTAGTCCACGGGCGTAATATGAAGGCTTTCCAGTGGCGTTCATTCTCAAACGAATAACTAAAATAACTATTCATTCTAACGTACAAATTAATATCCCGTACATTGTATTCGTGTATTCAACTCATTACCTTGCCTTTAAGGGTGTTAAAAGTTAAATTTTTTGTCACCTTAAACAATAAAAAAGAAAACCTTACAGAATCGGTACCTACCATTCATCTTGTTGAATGGTTTTGTGATTTGTGTACGGACCCATCTAAAAGGGTTTACGTTTAGAAGGAATTTTCCAATGGATATTAATTTTTAATAGTAAAAACTTAATAGTTCCACTTCTTATGCAACATTTTGTCAATTTAAATGAATTGGGTATTTTCACTTTGAGATAACAAATAAGTATAACCAAAATGTAAAACTTCATTTTTTTATTTGCTGTATTAGCACGGAATATCATACGAAATCTGAATCTCAGTATCAAATGCGCCAGTGGTGTGGAAACGAATTTAGATTAACCACTACATTCATTGCCACTATCTTGCATTTTCTTTTGTGTTTGGCCGTGAAATTTCTAGACATGTTAACGTGAGTAGTTATGAAAGCTTTGTGATTCGTATTAAACAAATACATCAGCGTGCAACACTTAAGTAATAATTACAATTACAAATATCGTCGCTATCGGAATTTTTTCGCACCCCGTTTAGGGATGCACTATCATGGGTAGAAATTTTGAGAAAATGTTGCAAAATTATAAAGGAAATATTCAAAAATGTAAGCAAATCGGTTAAATTCATGGCGATAAAATACACAGACTACCTACTCCAAATAAATCTTTAAAAATTCCAATTTCAAATTTTCTTGAGAAGCGTGTTACAAAAATATAAATTAGATAACTACGACCACAGATTTTCTAGGTATTTTATTTTAACACGAAGTCTCTAGGTGGCCTATGGGCCAAGATCGCGATGGATCAGACACACAGACGACGGAAAATCAAGCATATAAGCGTTATCTCAACTTCGTTGTGTTGCGCTAAAAAGTACCTTCTCACTGAATTCAAACGTCTCATATTTTTGGGAGTACCCTTTCAAATATGTATACATATGACGTGATAAATATAATAATTTGGTTACATTAAGAAGGATGTATCGTAGTTAACGAAAAAGCGAACAAATTCTTTCTAAAATTACTTCCACTTGCAGTGATTTTATTCAATCTTTGATAAGTTGAGTTTGGTAGCATGAAATAGAAAATAGTTCTGCATTTTTTAAATTACGAAGATACTTTTTGTTAGAGTTAAAAGGGACAGATCGTGTGTGGACTTCTGCGGATTTAGAATGTAAGGATCTACTTTAAGAAGATAGTCGCAATCTCCGTGCTCTAACGTGCGTAAAGGAGTGCACAATTCAATCAAGCCTCATTCTTGTGAATTTACGGTTCAGAACACAAGAGCGGTATCCCTCACTTTTATCATTATTTATATCAAATCAAACACGATAATTTTCATTTAGATGTGACAAGTATATGTATGTATTTATGCATCATTCCGACCTCAATGCTTACTGGGGTAACATATGCATAAAAATAGTGCGTGCCTATGAAGTACGAAACATTAGCATAGACGTTCGCATGAGTTGTTTTACGGATACATTGTGTACTTTGCTCGTATGTTGAGTAAAATAACATTTATTTGACTTACAAATTACACACGCCCAGTTATTCCATCAAAAGCTCTTGGCTCAGTTCATTTCTTAATGGAATTATAGCAATGCAGTGTTTACTTTCCAGAGAGTGAGATGAGTCCTTTCAGGTTTGGTAATCGTCAGCGATAACTAAATTAGAAAGCGCAGCCCCTAAAATCACAGTAACACGAAAGGGAATCGCCTTACTAATGTGACAAAATAAACAAACGGTTTACGTCAATCAAGAGGGGATTTTAATTATGTGTAATTAACGAAATGGCAATGATTGAGAAGTTCTATATTTGTAAATGTACTTTTTAAGTACTGCAGCTCAATTCATTGCAGCTTTCATTCAATCTCGTTAAGATGTTTCACCATCGTTAGTAAGTTGAATTAAAGGGGTTGATTTGAAGGTGTGCGAAGTTTCCTACTTCAACCGGATTGCTAATTTTTACGTATGAAATCGTAAAATTATGACAAGGGTGAAACATGGCCCACCTTGGGAGGCGGTGTGTTGTATTTAATTTATGGACTTTTCAACAAAGTGAATATGAATTTGGGAGGTTAAGTGAAATGTCGTTTAAAAGGCTGACGTATGCAAATTGTGCTATAAATCTCTCATAGGTGTTAAATGTATTTATAATGGAGGATATAACGATGACAAAAGCGTGCCTCACTGTCGTTCACACGTTGCTTGCAACGAACTGAAGTTAACTGTCACTTTAAAATAAATGACAACTGCCTTTGCGAAGATTGCACATTTGCATACATCATCAGTCTTCCAGCTCTCGCTTAATATACGTGTATGCTTTTTAGTATTACGTAAAGCGGGGTTGACTGAATCACATAGGGAGCGGGCCCTATATGAAGTTAGGTGGATATTTAAATTGTCTCCGATATTCTTTTTGCATAAATAAACTATAGAATTGCAATATCGCTACCATTTGTTTCTTATGAATATGATCATCATATAGATTTTTTAATCTATGCGATCGTGAAATGTTACAGAATTGTATATGCTGTAGTTATCATTGCAATTTAAAGAGTTATGCATTACGTTCTTTGACAGATTTGTGACGGTATGCACCGGTAGTCGGTACGCCATACCGTAATTAAAATTAAACAATACCGTACCAGAACACTTTATTTTATAAATCAAACGCAGGATAAATCCATTTAAAACCAAAACATTTAGTTTCATCTTATAATCTTCTAATTTCCGTCTAGAGTATATTCTTACGGAAATAGTAAATGCATATAGGTACACCAAGTTGGTTATACTCAAGTTTAAAAACAAATTTTGGAAACAATGGGTCAGGTAAGCAGATACCTAAATTCTGAGAAAGGGTGAAGGGTATTAGGACGTGACTCATCTTTGGTGCAATAAAGTCCATTTGTTAAGAGCAAGATCGAAAATTACATGGTCTTCGAGGCAAGTTCAACTAATGGCAAAATACGTGAATATTAGCGAATTGCAACTTATTTAACGCACATAGATTCTAAACAGAAGAGTTGATTAGCATAATCTTGCCCCCAAGACATGTAACTCGCCCTTCGTTCGGGGTTTCGAGCCTACAGTTGAAAGTCGAACACAATTACGGAATTAAGCGTCGTAACTCATTTGATCACAGTTTTTGCCACTCCCGTGACTGCTTCATTCACGGAGAAAATGTTAATTACAAACAACAAGTCAGTACACACACAAACAACTCGGTAATTTCCACACATTAAAAGAATGATCAAAATTTATATGAATGTTACTTTCGGGACAATCAACATCAATAAATTAAAATTTACACCAAACATGATGTGCACATTATGGAATAGCAATTAGGCAAAGCACAAAATCATAATAAAATACGAACAAAAGAACACACAAAACAAAATAATGTGAAAAACTCCAAACGAAAGGATCGAAGCTTGTTTCTCTGAATGAAATTGCACATGGTTACATTATAAGTTCATTAAAATAAAAGCATACATTTAGGTATGTTATGGCTCATTTACGGAATTTTACAGTTAACAAATAAATTCATGTAAATAAATAATCTGTTCAATGAGAGAATGGGAAAATACATGTGGGGTTGTAGAATAAAAGAGATATAAAAACGTGATAAATACCTGTAGCAAAAACACCTAAAAATGTAACACAAAGGTTACACTGGTAAAAAAACGATTCGACTTACTTCCGCGAAGGACAAAATGATGATGTTCCTTTTACAATTTTTTACAAATTTCTAGAGTAGTCTTAAGAAGTTCATAACATTCAAAAGCAGCCGTGCAAACCTAATAAGCAGTACGTAAGTTGATTTTAATGAGAAACATAACCTTTAAATCTATTTCAATTTCAGCTATAATGCTTAGGTACACCTGCTTTGGGATGCATGTCTTTATTCATTTGTAATTTGATTTATCATATTATTAATTTCACTAGGTATATAAGAATGATAACAAGTTTGTTTGGATACCTAGTTCCAGGTGGAACAGAGCAACAAGAGCAACGATGACTCCTTCGTGCAATAACTTAGGTACAGTTCAGTTGTTGTACGGGTGTCCTTTGTACTGCATGAATTATCTGATACTATTATCCTACCTATTCCGCTTTATATTTCAGTTTAGCTCCAGATAGATTTTTGAAATGTTGCCGTACTGAATTCCGTCACAGTAACACGTTGGGCTCAAAACCCACTAGAAGACCTCATCCTGTACTTGAGAACGCCCATGTTTATACCAAAGAAAACGTTATCGCGAAGTTTTTACGTAAAGTTGCTGATTTAACATTCTTTAAATTCTTTTAATGAGTACAAATCAATTGTTTTTAAAAAGATGGTGCGGTACGTCTTTGATCATTATACACAACACACAAGTACACAACACATTTTGTACAATATTATAATATAGTATACATATTTTAGTAACTTGTTAATTTATTTTGTCCTTTATTTAATATTATTCGTCGTATTGTCCGGCATTGTTTAGTAAGCATAATAAATTAATTTATGAAATCCTCTTATGAATCAAAATAAGACATCTGAAACTATTATATATGTACAATCGAATTGTAGAGGCATCAGAAACAAATATGACGAACTAAGGGAAATGGTAAATAAAATTGAACCAATGATAATAGCTCTATAAGAAAGTAATATAGTAGATGAAGTGTTCAGGCTGGGTACTATAGAGTCTTTAATAGACCACAACCAATACAACGTTGGTTAGACGTGACGCGATCTGTAAAGAAATGCAATTAAACACTACTCTGCAAGCTAACGCTGTAGAGGTAAAATCAGGTGGACATTTTTATATAATTAACATATAGGCAAAGAGTAACTAATAATAAGAGATGCAGCTATCATTAAATTGTGAAATAGTTTGAATTTACTCAGCGCTGGGAGGGCGATACCCTGGCCCTCTAGTAACTGAGTTGAATAACTAAAATGTACCGTAAAGTTGGTGAGATTATAGGTACCTGCAGCAAAACGGTAACATTATTCATGGCGGTGTTGCCAAAGATACTCTCCATAATTTCAAAGCTGTGTGGGCGAGAGTCAGGTTACTCAAAGCAATGCGTATCAAACTAACAACAACATAAATTGTCTCGCACTTCCCCGGTTATCACCTTTCAGTGCGATCATTCTATAAATAAAAAATATAACCTGCCACCTGTTTAATTCTTTAATGATAATATTACTGTCCTATACTTACTCCCATTATTTACTATTTACATAAACTCTGCTTTGTACTTGTTTACATCTGTCCTCAATCGATTATGCAATCAATATTTGATACTGCCAATCCCCTAATTATAACATGTTTATGTTTTGTAAAAATCCGATTTCTTTTACGGCTACCATCGTATAAGCAAATCGTAATAATTATTTGATATCAGAATAAGAAAGATTCCTTATTCAAGGGCGCTAACGCTAACGACGAAGTGAAAACACATAAACAAAATATCGCAATTTGAGAACAATTCATAATTTTTTTAAACTCATTACCAAACTCATTAGGTACCAAAGGTATTTACAGAGAAGTTGCCTTGTCATGCATCGAAGGCGCGAATACTCGTCATTTAGGTATAGTTTGCACCTAGGTGAGGACCATTGAATTTATAACTGTCAAATTCAATGCTGCGACCTTTTTCTACTTGGTCAGATGAAACAAAATGTAATTGTACAGCAAGATCAAGGAATAGGTGCGTTTTGTACTCGTTACGTCCATACTTTCTTCGAGATCGTTTATAATTTGTATTACTGTTTGTCTCTCCGTGTACACACGATATCTTTGTTTAGAAACGTCCAATCGCTTTGAAAAATGGTACACATAACACATGTTACATGTAACATGTTCTTAAATAAGAACTACTGTTTTTCAGCTACGTAGACCATCGGGTCCTAAAGTTACAGCCCAAACATAATCTCGAGGATGGTTAGGTATCAGTTAGTATATCGGATTTTTGTATTAGTTTTGAGTATGAAAATTTCGCGATGGCTTACTGTGCATTGTTCGGATGCAACAATGTGCAACTTTTTGATTTACCCGACCATGCTAAACAAAAAGAATTCGGAGGTCTGTTAACCACCATTTTGAATGTCTGGCCAAAGAAAGAAAGCGCAAAATCACTATAGCTAGTGCCACTTGAGTTCATTTATCCCTATTATGAATGTTGCAAAAAAATCTTGACATTCGGGGGGGGGGGGGGCTATGGTTAATGACTTGCAGATGTGTTCCACACTGACTCCCTGTACTGCGCAAACGCAAGCGCGCTAAAATTTGAATTTGTGTACAGCTGTCAAGTGTAAGGGGTAAGTATTCTTTATTCATTGGGGTAAATAATATACACATAACCTGCAAACGTTATAATTGAAGATAATTTAGCTTACCTGCTTACCTATTATATGTAGTAGGTATATGAAAATGCCATGTTATCAAGATGAATTTTGTTGTTATCTACATTTGGAGTGCATGGTCATAGAATATGCCAAAGGCGATATTAGGAAACTGCTTCGGTAAGTACTGTAATAGTTAATTAGAAAGAGCTTACAGCAATAACGTTACAGACCAACATTGACCTATGGTAAAGAGAGTCCGGTGCTGAACGAATCACAAAAAAACAGACTACAAGGATCATGACTGATAGCTAAAGTAGAGGTTTGCTTTCAAGTTGGCGCTATAATGTATTTAACTGGAATTCACAGTAGTGACCGAAGGCTTTAATTCGAGAAGAACATATTCTTTCCGAAAATACAGCGACATTTTTGGTTTGTAATATGGAAGTCAGCAGGAACTGGTAGTATAAACAAAACAACCGGTGGCACGTTAAAGCAAATTCAAATTTTAGCGCGCTTGCGTTTGCGCAGTACAGGGAGTCAGTGTGGAACACATCTGCAAGTATGGTTAATGCTAACTTTGGGTTCAGATCACTGGTAGAGCAAAATCTTCATTGATTCAATAATTTCGCGGCGGAAACTTTAAAATGATTTGGCTTTATGCAAAATAACACAAGAGAGAGACAGATCGACGACATCGAGATTTTGTTTGATCCGGATTCCTGGTGCTTCAAAACGTGTATTCTCGTAAAGTCTAGGGGGTGATTTAGATTTTCCATTGTGTTAATTCCAGAGGAAATACAATCATACCGAATGCCGAAATAACAGTAAATTTCCCTAGGTACATAGCAAACAATACTTCATCTTGCTACGTATAAAATTAAATTATGTATGAAAATAATGAGGAGTTCAAAGGTCGATTTGCAAAATAATATTAAATAAAGATGAGAGAAATAAAGATGCATATGGCAACATTGCAGGTAGGAACCTGCAAGGCCATTGCAAGGCATAGCCATGGAGGTTGATTAATTAATAATATTTCATGTGGTTAGGCAACACCCCCTGCGCCCCAGCCACCCCAACTTTTAAATCTTAAATAGTGACCCCCCATGTGTGATACGTCGTTGGAAAGCTCTGAAAAAATGCTTTCTAACCATACCAAATAGTATTACATTTAGGTTATTGGTGATGTCAAAACAAAAGCTATTTCGGTTTAAAAAAATGCGCTTTATCTGCACAAGAATTGTGCACAATTTATACGTGTTTATCTGTTATACAGGGTGACAATTTGAAAACTTGTATTTGTTGCAGACGTCTCAATCGCCCTTTGTGAGTACTCTCTTCCGACAATCCGTTCTTGAGGTAAAAGGGAATATACCTCATCACGATAAGAGGTCGAGGAGGAGGGTTATGGTTGGTAGAAATGAATTCCTTTCGTTGAGACCTTTCATTAGAGTACCATGAACGATAAAACTGGTTCTACTCTCCCTCCACCCCGCACTTTGCCGAGGACACAAAGAAGGGTCGTAGTTGGTAGAAAACGGTTCCTTTCGTTGAGACCTTTAATTAGAATACAATGAGAGATCAATGAATCCCCCCCCCCCCCCTCAGACCCCGGCGCTCACTGATCTCGAAAAAGAGTCGCACGGGGAAGAGTTTGTACAAACCAATTTACTTCAATCAGCCCTTTCATTAGAATATCATGAGGGGTAGAACATGTGTTTCCTCCCCCCCCCCTCTCATTTTCTAAAGTTTAACTGGCACCATTAAAGGCATGCGTATGCAAAATCTGGAGACCAATATTGGTTGTCGTGTGTAAAAGGTATGCACGTTTTACTTTCAAAAACAGCATCTCAGGAAATAATTCGTAGGGAGGGGGGCATTTTAGACAGCGAAATTTGATGGGCTTCTGGCACACCTTCAAGGTATAGGCTACCTACTGCAAAAATTTCCAGGACTCTAGGACCATTCCCCTAGAAGTAGTTCGAAACGGCAGAAGTGGGTCCGGACGGACGGACGGACAAAACGCAAACAATAGCACACTTTTTTTAATTCTTAAAAAATGCGCTAAAATATTGTAGGAACGAGTAATCCACCAAAGCAACCAACCCTAATGATAGACCAATACCCAACATGCAACGGCGGTGTTCTTTGATATCCAGAAGGCCTATAGGTATGCTGTCTGGAGGTAGGTATGGGGTATTAGAAAAAATGTACAGGGTGTAAATCGGATAGTGGAACATAGGCGTTTAACATGGGAAATTACTTTTTCTTTGCGCAAACGTTTCCTAATTATTTTACGCAAAAATACTTCAAATAAAAGTTATAGAGATATAAATTCTGCATCTAAATCATGAAACGATTATTCTACGTCTTCTTGTACGCGAAAAAATTAATTATAAAGGTTCTGCTTTCACGAGTTTTTAGTCTAAGTAGCCATGGACTATGATAAAAGAAAAACTTTAGTCCATGGCTGCTTAGACTAAAAACTCGTGAAAACAGAATCTTTATAATTAATTTTTTCGCGTACAAGAAGAGGTAAAATAATCGTTTCACATGATTTAGATGCAGAATATCAAACAAATAGTACCACCACATTCCGTAAGATCTTCCCAAAAACGTGTATTATCAATTCTGCCCAGATTCCTAAATGTTTTAGTTATAGGGGAGGACTATTCAAGAGATATTTCCTATAAAGAGGAAGTGTAAATTAAAATCCTATATGCCTTGAAATATATTTCTTATCTAACCAGTCTATGGGAATTTTCTGAAAACCTCTTTTATTTCCTTAAAAGATAAGGAAGCAGTACCTATTTAGCTGTGGTCATACATTTCCGTGTTTATCTTTCCTTGAATTATCACTCTGTTTTAAAAAATATAAGGATTAACCTTGTTTTGTGAACTAAAATCGAATGCGCTTATTGGAATAGGGTTGGATCATTTTATGTACAAGAGGTTAAAGGAACCAAATTCTCAGTCTAATTTACTCCGAATGTTAAATTTAAATTAATTCTAAAAAATCAGATAGCACTATTTCAAATAAATAAATAAATAATTAATAATGATAGACATTGTTGTAAGCTTTCCTCAACTTGTTACGCTAAAAATAACATAAAAGAGGAGTTTCACTTCTTTCGAAAAAATTTCATGAAATACAATTTTTCTACTCCAAAACTACAAAAAGTAGCGTTGACGTTTATTAATCTGAGAAAACAAGTTGCAATGCTATCTGAATGAGTGATAAAAAATTACTAAATAGATTGTACACTGTAAGTATATGTATAGAAAGTTTTTGAAAGAAGGGGAGGTTTTCCAGGTATAATACCTGTCGGCTGTCGCATGAAATATGAAAAGATTGAAGTGCGTAAATATGATTTTAGAAATTTCATTATTAGGTTTTTCGTCTCGCTGTGCGTTCTGGACAAAGTTGTAGTTGAAAATAGACCTATTTAGTCTGCCCAACTTCAAAACTAGGAGTATAAATGATTAATGAGTTCTTTATTTCTGAAGGCAACGGTTATTCTACACCTATATTAAAGAAAAACATTTTCGCAATCATATTATAACGGGCAATCAAAAATGAGTTGCTGTCGAGTCGCCTTTGGAAGTGCAAGTTAAATACAATTTCACACGTAAACCAAAATTCCAAAGGTGACTCGACAGCAACTCATTTTTGATCGCATAGTAGTACCAAAGAGTATGGGTACTCTTTGGTAGTACATTATTACAAAGGACATATCACTATATCATTTTTTCGATTAGACGAACATTGGAAACTGGCCGCTGCGCTGTAGGCTTCCAAAGTCTATAGTTAACAAGAAAATGAGGTTGTAAGGATGACAGAATGAGAAGGTTCGAGTTGAGACAAAATATTTCTCTTAGTGCTAGCTTCTCCATTTTTGCAATGTTGCTAATGTAATCTCACTGGATAATTAAGCCATAGTCTTAAATTTTTATTGTTAAAATGTATGATAATTTCAGTGCGACTATGTATATAAATAAAATGAATGTTTGTATGTTTGTATGTCTCTTATGCCTGCCTAAACCGTTCATCCGATTGCGATTAAACTTTGGGGAATAGTTGGAGGTATGTCCGGGAAGGTTTCTATATAATAAAAGAAATTCCGTCTGTCTGTACGTACGAATGTTCCTTATGCTTGCCTAAACCGTTCATCCGATTGATACGAAACTTTGGGTAATGATTGGTCATATTTCAAGGTTTTTATGTAGGTAAGTAAATAAAATTGTATTCGTCCTGTCTCTTATGATGCCACTGCCAGCTTCCTAAACCGTTTATCCGATTGCGACTAAACTTTGGGGGTTAGCGTTAGACGTACAGTCTCTTGTAAAAGTAATGTCCCTCGGATACCTACCACTGTAGCATAGGCAACCAACATCCCAGCCGCCTAGTCCAAGTTGGATTTGCGGGTGTGCGAGGTAGCTATCTAATGCGGTTCATTTTCAGCAGATATTCCCATTTAGCCAAACTAAATACTAGTTAGTAGAATAAAAGTGAATGCCATTGATTTATTAGCTCAAAGGATCTGCGCTGCATATCCTTGGCTTGGTGCAGTAAACATTTTTACATTTCTTACAATTGGTTTGGTGCGTTTTAAATTTGCAAATAGTTTAGCTAGAGACTATTAAGACAAAATAATGGCCTTTCACTTTTTAATTTTTTGAGTAGGTTCTCTTCTAACGAAATAAAGGTGATATTCTTGTCCTTTAATGACATTGAAATTCCAGTGTCATTAATAATTACTTGCGAGTAGGTCTCCTCATGGAATGCGATTAATTGCCCTACAAGTGCACTGTGGAACAATACCTTTTGTAACTAGCATCAGAAATTAAATGATATGCATTTGTGATACTTGGTCGTGGTTGATTTAATATCGAATTTAGTTTAGGAGAGCTTTTACGTTGCATATTTTTGAGTAGGTAGGCATATTATAAGGATATTTAGTCCAGGTTATAGGTATAATATTTTTTGATAAAAAAATTAGTTACCAGTTAAACCGGCTTTTTCATGCAGGTGAAATGATTAGAAATTAGGGAAAAATAATTAAAACAGCTGAATTTTTCCGCGGGTGCCATCCCGGAGTTTGAAAGGAGTGGGAGGTGGTAGTTACAAAAGGAACGGCATTGTTGCGCTTCCAGTGCAGATAATCGCATTCCATTAGGAGGCCCGAGTAATTAATAATGAGACTTCAATTTCAATGTCAGTATAAAACGACAAAATCATCACATTTATTTTGTTAGAAGAAAATCTACTCGAAAAAATTAAAAGTAAAAGGTCATTATTTTAGCTAAACTATTTCCAAATTTAAAACGCACCAAACCAATTGAAAGAAATGTAAAAATTTCTATTGTATTAAACCAAGGATAGATTAAAGCAGCGCGGATCTTTTGAGCTAATAAATCGATGCCATTCATTTTCATTCTACTAACTTATTTTTAGTTTGGCAAAGTGGGAATACCTGCTGAAAACGAACCGCATTAGATACCTACCTACCTCCCACACCCGCAAATCCAACTTGGACTAGTCGGCTGGGATGTTGGTTGCCTATGCTACAGTGGTAGGTATCCGAGGGACATTACTTTTACAAGAGACTACGTCCCTAAACTGTTCATCCGATTGCAGGACGAATGACTGCGAAAGTATATAAAAATGAATCGCCGAACATAATTTACGCGATCAAATTAGATGGTTCTTTTTTTGTTGTGCTTGCGTTATCGAAACATGTGACGCGTTAAGCTAAGGGAAGAAAATAGGACACTCTTTTCTTAAAAATGAAACCAAAGAATAGCCTAATTAATTTACGAAAATAATCGTCAAAATATAAAATATAAATTCGTGCCTACCTACCCTACATCTGCAGCTAATTTAAAAATATGTCGGCAAATTCTAGTTATAAAAAGGGCAAGGTTTGCCGTGACTACAAAATTCATTCCAACCTGTGCCTTTGAGGACGACCCAACATACAATTAAGCCATAAAGGGATTACATTTACCAAAGGAAAGAGTGTCCAAGATAAGGTTGTCTATCATGGAGATCGAAACCATAGAAGATACGATGATGGTCAAATTAGAGAAAAGATGTGCAATTAAACCATTATTATCGTGCTTTAGAGAACAAACAAATTCCGATTACTTCCGAAGATATGACAGAAAACCTGAAACTTGCCGATCTTATGTTTATTTTTTGCTGGTGTTATTTGAACAGATACAACAAGAAAGACAAAAGATACTTTCTCATTGCCAATTTTTGAACTCTACCCGCGCACACCTTGCGAGCATACCTATCAGATCAATTCCTGGAAAATAGATTAAATATGTTAGATACGTATACTTGCACGATTAAGATGTTGTGCGTAGATGCACCATCCTGTTGAAACCAACAATATCCAACTTTTGTTTTTGTTTGTGTGACGTATATAGTTGTATTCGTAATCAAAAGTGCTACTAAATACAGCGTGTACTTTCCACGGGCCATATAAAAAAGTATAGTGTGTGATAATTTCTCCGAAACAAAACGTTGTATTAAAAATCTTCCAACGGTGCTCAAAAAGGGGCAAGTATCTTTTGGGAACAAGAAAACGCCAGTTCTAGGTTCTAATGTAAACTAATGTATCTTCAAAAAGTTGATGATCGAGTCCAATACTCCACAGAATTCCTTCCGATTTTGAGGTTTCGACTAGAACCAGCAGGATTATATTGTGCCAGTAGAAAGGTCAAATTATCGCAACTTACAACGCCACCTGACCACTGAATTCATTACTTCTTTCAGGGCAAAACCCTCTATCGAAGCATTTCTTGCAGAATATTCAACATTATAACTGATATGTATTCCAAATGACATCATTTTTTGGTGCAAATATAATTCGGGAAAGGGGTTTCAATGCAAATTTTAAGGTATTATTTTTTCTGCAACCAACATCATACACATCCATCCCAACATGTAACTACGAATACGAAAATTATAAACACCCGTGCGAAGCCAGGTCGAGCAGCTAGTTATAAATAAATTATAGCTACACAAATTAGGGACCTTAAAAACTTGTAGGGCGGACAGTGGATGATAGTGAAATGTAATTAGATACTAATTTATTTAGGCTGTGTACTTACTTTGTTTTTATGAGGCTTAGAACGAACTTACGGATGATACATAATATTTTTTTATCTTTTATGCGGTTACCCATAAAAAAAGGATGAGGTGTAACAGTTTATGCTATATCTTGTCATAGCACAGTTAGATATTGTTAAGTGAAACGTCAGCTACGTACTGTACTTAATACGTGATCAAAATGGTGGCGTTTTTGTACTTTTTCGTAATTATTCTATGTTTTACTATTCATGGTGCCGAACACAAGCCTGTGGATACAAATATAAGAAGCGATGTTGTCGTTACATCGGGTTTTAATATAAAAAACCCCTATTACACAAATGGAGCTACGGACCAGACAATGCCAACCGAGACAGATTCATCCAATGAACCAGGATGGATGGTAGGTACTTTACAACCTTAATCCACACATTATATCTCCAAATTTTAGAGGCGCCAGCTCAAAAAATTGGGAAACATGTTTGGATCTATTGGTAATGGGCTTGGTGGATTTACAAAACGGATCACAGGGACACTCGACAAGTTTTGTGAGCTAGTTAAGACAATTATACCAGTAGTCGCAGCTGTTTGCCATGTAGGTCAGTTTCAATTCTGTGGCTCCGTCGCTGATGCGCCAAAGGAACTAGCTGAAGCTCTTTCTCCAATAAACATAGATTTAAGTATTCCAGATTAGTATTCTTTTTATGTGTTTAAGAATAAGGTGGATTCAGAGCATACATTTACCAAATACCAAAACTATTCATAAGTATGCCCACCTTATGCTTAGTTTATTTGATGAGAAGGTCATAATATTTTGCAAAAAAAAGGTATTCCAAGTGTCGGCAATGAACAGGTTTGCACTGTTTTATTCTTATTTGTGCACTTTTTGTATGTGGAATTAATAAACTATAACCATATAGTATAATATTATGCTATACGTCTTTCGCTATAAAAACCGATGCACGTCATTGATTTATGAATCAATTTCAGACAAGTTTTCTATAGATTTCGCACACTTGTTTTTTTTTGTACATGTTGCAGTGTTGCAGCATATGTCTGAAATTGATACACAAATCAATGACGTGCAACGGTTTCTATAGCGAAAGACGTATATAACTCACATCCCAAATTACAGGAGTTGCTAAATAAACAGAATAGACAGGGGTAGGCTCTAGTTTCAAAAGGCCCTTGCTTATCTTTGGCTGATATGGCCACTATGGTCTACAAATATGATAAAGAATCCGTCTGAAAAAGTTCATCGTAATTGGTTCAGCCTTTCCCTTTTAACATTCATTCACATTAACATTCGGCATTTCTCATTTGTTTGTTGCAGTGCTGGAGAATTACCTACGGACCCTACTCACTCGGACCCTAACCTCACAGGTGGTGAGTTCAAATGTTTATACCGCTTTCCAGTGCATTTGAATTACATATGGCCTCGTTTTGTCCATTTGTCTCAATCACGTCCTTTAAGTACTAGATACATACCTACCCTACTTTATACATACAGTGAATTTTTTTTAAATGCGAACATAGGAGTTTGCATGCAATGTAATTTCCCTATGTTCGATTTTTAAAAAAACACATCAATCTATTGAGTAGTTCAAATGAGTAGTACCTAGATAAAATTGTCACATTTAAAAAAAAACCGCCGTCCAATTTAATTATTAAGAGTAGGTAGGTAGGTACCATGAAGCATGAAGGATAAAACTAGTCCCCCCCCCAGGCCCCTCCGCTTACTGATCTCGACAAAGAGTCGCACGGGAAAGTTATAGTTTGTACACACCAATTTATTTCGATGAGACCTTTCATTAGAATACCATGAAGGGTAGAACATGTGCCCCTCCCCCTCCTTTCTAAAGTTTAACTTGGCGCCACTAAAGGCATGCGTATGCAAAATCTGAGATCAATTGGTTGTCGTATGTAAAAGTTATGCACGTTTTACTTTCAAAAACTAAACAGCATCTCAGGAAATAATTCGTGGGGGGCCCCCTTTTAGACAGCGAAATTTGATGGCCATCTGGCACACCTTCAAGGTATAGGCTACCTACTGCAAACAATTCCAGGACTCTAGGACCATTCCCCTAGAAGTAGTTCGAAACGGCAGAAGTGGGTCCGGACGGACGGGCTGATGGATGGACGGACAAAACGCAAACAATAGCGTATTTTTAAGAATTAAAGTGAAATTGAAAGTGTGCCAGACGGCCATCAAATTTCGCTGTCTAAAAGGGGGCCCCCCACGAATTATTTCTTGAGAAGCTGTTTTTGAAAGTAAAACGTGCATAACTTTTACATACGACAACCAGTTGGTCTCAGATTTTGCATACGCATGCCTTTAGTGGCGTCAAGTTAAACTTTAGAAAAGGGGGAGGCACATGTTCTACCCTTCATGGTATTCTAATGAAAGGTCTCATCGACGGGGCCTGGGGGGGGGGGGTTATAAATTAATTTTATCTCTCATTGTATTCTAATTAAAGGTATCAACGAAAGGAACCGTTTTCTACCAATTACTGCTCTTCTTTCTGTCCTCTTATCAAAGTACGGGGAAGAGGGAAGGGGGGGAGTGGATCTCGTTTTATCCTTCATGGTACTCTAATGATATGAAAGGTCTCAACGAAAGGAATTAATTTCTGCCAACCATGTCCATAGCCCTCCTCCTCGACCTCTTATCGTGATGGGGTATATTCCCTTATACGGATTATCGGAAGAGGGTACTCACAAAGGGCGAAAGAAATAAAAGAAATATATCTATTGGTGATGCCAAAACAAAAGCTATTTCAGTTAAAAAAATGCGCTTTATCTGCACAAGAGTTGTGCACAATTTATACTTGTTTACAATAGGTAGCTTATAGGTACCTTGAAGGTGTGCCAAAGGGTCATCAAATTTCACTGTCTTAAAGGGGGCCCTCTCCCATGATTTATTTCCTTAGATAAAACATGCGTAACTTTTACATACGATAACCAATTGGTCTCAAATTTTGCATACGAATGTATTTAGTGGTGTCAAGTAAAACTTTTGAAATTTGGGAGGGGGGGGATACACACACGCTCACAGTATTGCAATGAAAGGTCTCATCGAAATAAATTGGTTTATTCAAACTATAACTTTTCCGCGCGACTTTTTTTCGGAATGAGTGGTTGACGGGAGGGGGGGGGGGGGGGGGGGTTAGAAATTAAATTCTATGTTTCATGGTATTCTAATTAAAGGTCTCAACGAAAGCAATCGTTTTCTTCCAACTACCGCGCTTCTTTCTAACTCTTCCTCAAAAGAGTGGTTTGGGGGGAGGGGAGTGGAACAGTTCATGGAACTGTAATGAAAGGTCTCAATGAAAGGAATTAATTTTTACCAACCATAGTCCTCCTCCTCGATTATTTATCGTAATCGAATATATTCCCTTATATCTCCAGAACGGATTGCCGGGAGAGGGTTCTCACAAAGGGCGATTGAAAGAAATATATCCATTGGTGATGTCAAAACGAGTGCCAAACTTTAAGAGCGAAAATAACACCACTGTATACCACACCGTTTCTATAGAGCCACTGTATGTTTCCGTCTTCAGTAAAGTAAAAGTAAAATTTGTATGGAAAAACGAATTCAGATTAGGGGTTTTTATGTTGTAAAACAGCGAAATACCAAACAAATTTTAATTTTTGATGAGCCTATAGGTCTAGAGAAAAAAATAAAACAAAAAATGATGATGCACGAGGTCTAATATAAAAATTTCAATCTTGTCTTAGTTCACCAACCGCTTCAGATCACGCAAAGGCCATGTTCATTAAGCTGATTGGGCTATTGAAAGAATACTCTACGAGGAACGCATTTCGCTATTGAGAACGTTAATGTCGAACGCGATAGCTGATGCCATCACGGACTGTTCAAAAGCTTATAGGGCAAATGTCTCGTACATCTCTGCATGTGAGTTACAGAGACTCTGGTGAGTTAATGCCAACTTAGTGGATCACTTGCGTGTTGGTATCACTGTAAATGTTTTTTTTTTGCACACCATAACATACGAGTATATATTTGAATAATTGTGCGCGTTCAGCCGGGTCACTGCTGTCGTGGCGCCAACGTAGCGGTACTATTGATTATGGAATGGAACGCGCAACTGTCGTTTGGCGTCCGTCAATTTTTCTCAGCGAAAATATTTTCCGCTTTGGCGCTGGAAGCAGCTGTGTAAACGCTGAATACGGCTGAACGCGCCCATTGATTCCTGTTACATAAGTATTTTGATACTGGCGAAGGTGAGTTATCCTCGACAGCGTAAGATTGTTGATTTTATATCTATCTAACCTAAAGGCAATCGGCTTCAAACTCAATTTCGTACCCCCGTTTATAATGTTTGATTGTTTAGCAATCGATGTCTAACCAGTGGGTGTGACGGATCATTGAAAATGTTGAGAATGCGATATTTTGTGTGAAGTATATCTCTGTGGACCAGTCACCTGTAGTTTACCTATTTTGGAATGAAGTGTTGTACCTTTTAATAAGAATATTTATCTTGAAAGATACTTCGGCTGTTTTATGGACAGGAAATATTCCCTTGGTTTGTTATAAAGAGAGATTCTTTTAACATAATGCATACGTACAATACCCATGAGCATCCTTTAAGGACAATATCAAAATATTAGAGAATTTGGCCAACTCAAATAGCAAGTGGCAAATGTTTTCAGCAGTTGGAGTTTGACACTTATTTCCTTTTGCTCTGAATCAGTTACGAAAATTTGAGATCTCCAAACAAGGTTTGCGAATGGTGCAAGGTGCTGATTTCGGTTTATGCAAAAATTTAGCCCAAAAAAATTTGCACTTACTTTTTTTTAAGTTTTAACTAAGTATTACCTAATTTGTTGTACCAATTCACCATGTGATTCTCCATTAATATCGTTCCTTCCTTTTTGAACATTTGTTAATACCTACCTACATACGATCGATATTGCACTACAAACGTCAATCTCTAGTAAAAGTCTAAATAATGTTGGAATGGAATGTCTTTTCTTGATAGGTGTTATTTAAGTTAGTTATGATTATTGCGGTTGTGCATCACAACACAGCAGTTAGGTACAGAAAGGTAGGCTTGAATAGGTTCGAACAGAAGTACATATAGATAGTTATAATTCTACGATTTATTATACCCCTTTTAACTAATTACTAGCAGAAGTGAAAACTTAAAAGACTAAGGATGTACTGTCATATAAAACATAACGTATATATTGGTGTGCGTACTTCATTCCGAGTCTGCATAACATGACGAAGACGGCCTAGCCCCTAAACAATCCGGCATATCCCTGTGCAACGGGTAAAACCCTTTCGGCAACGTGGAAAAGTCGGCGGCCTGCGCTCTCCTGAAGTAAAAAATACAATCACACACTTACAACACACGTAAAATAAGGGTCGGTTTAAATTGACAAATGGATTTAGCATTACTGGATACATGGCAATACAGTACTAGCAGAGTTTTACTTACAAGCTTCTTCAGCGGCTTCCATCTTGGGGCAGCATCGGCTCGTTCGGAGAAGGATGCCAACATAATGAGGGCGACGAAGAACAATACTTGGAATTTCATTTTGAAATGAACGTAAGTTGTAAGTAACGGTACGAAGTTGAGTTGACAACTGACCACCTTTAGAATTTCGGGTCCTACTTATACGTTTTATGTCATGTATCTAATCAAAAAGGGGAACTCTTACTGACAGTGGTTTTCCTGGTTGTGATACTGCTATTTCTGTACCTAAAGCTTCTAAGCAAAGAGCACGATTTGAAAAAGTAAATGAAAAACGTAGAACGCTTTTAAGTAGGTACCTACTTCGTACTCTGAACTGAAACATTAACATTTCTTACTCTTCAAAGACAAAAACGTACATAAAAGCCACTGGAGTTTATTTTGTACTTAATAATTCTGGTCTCTCTGTTAAAGAAGCTTTTTGTAGAAAAGCTCTTAATTTTAATCTTAGGCGTAAGTAAACAAACGACATGATTTTGATGCATCATTTATTACTCCTAATGGAACTAAGCCGAACTAACAAAAAATGCATGTTATTGATATACGAGGTTTACTTTTACTTTACGTATTTAACTGGAGAAAGCATTAAAGTAGAAGCGAACGTGTGGAAAAAATTATATTCGCCAAATTAAAGTCAAAGTGTAAGAGGATTATTTGATTTGTGGAAGTAAAAGAAAATAATCAAAGACGGCTTTTCGAAGAGGTCGATCGTTAATTAAACCTCAGATAAAAGTTGGATATATTTACACGTTTTCCAGTTTAATTGAATGCTGTGCACCGAATTCCTAAAAATTTCATATTGTTACGGACGGTGAGCGAGTAATAAATATGACACTTCATTTGTTGACAAATCGCTATGGAGGAGAAATTCGACAGAGCAGAACCAACTACTCAGTCCTATAATTTCTTACTAGGCGCTCTCCCTTATAATTGGCTAATTAATTTTCCTAAATGAACCGTTGTGACCGCTAGGAGTTTGAGGTTAGACAAAGAACTCAGTGGTAGTCTATCGTTTTTTGCACCGATCATAAATTGCATTTTATAACAGAAGATAGAGATCCAAACTATGCACATCACCGATAGAAAACTCGAAAGAAAACACTAAGCTATTAATCAGAAACTAAATTTGGTGTCTACAGAAAAACAGCACTATGCTAATTGCTTAACGTGGCTTGTTTAGCAGCTATGTTATGAATAATGACTCTACCTTGAAGCTTTATTAGATTAAATGTGCTGCAACGTGATCACACTATGATTACTTACCGATATCATTATTCAACTCCAGCCAAGGAAACAATTAGTTCTTTTATTACTTTACTCTCTACTTTACATGAACGATTGGTGGAACTAAAGAAATTGTAGTTCCATTAATCGATGTTTTTTTTTAAAAAACCAGTGCAAAGTGTAAGCGTAAACACACAAGCGTATTTCAGTTACGTATTATACCGGGTGATCGAAAAAAACTGCAGACAATTTAAATTTGGCGCTTTAAATTTATAGTGCTTTTTACTTATTTATGCATTAAATGCCATCCATTGGCGTAGTTTTTTTGAATTCTAATCTTCGTACTGTGATCCAGGCGTTTCAAAGCAAACAGCTTTTTTTAAAAAGGTCTTCGCACGTGCATCATTTCGTAAAGGTAAGGTATTAAGAGAACATACTTTATAAGGATCATGTAACCTTACTTTTTAGGCATAAAGGCTTTAAAGGGGATGCACTTTTGTCTTTTGATGCACAATTGAAAGGTGTACATGTTTAAAAGATGCTCATATGCTTACTGCAATTCAACGATAAATGTGCTACTTACCATGATGTCGAAGGTGTAAAAAAAACGTAGCCCCAAGAAATCGTTTTCGAAAATTCTGTAATGAAGCTGGTGGATATATAACAATGTGAACGATAACATCCCTATTTGTTATTTTTACAGACTTATCGCATAATATGTGGCACAAAATTTTACACATTGATATCGGAATGCTTTCATCCAGTGTTGATGACGTTAATTTATGAGAATACGTGGATACGTCTTATTGTATGTAGGCAAATGAAATCAACCTTACGGTGATGGTTGACTATTGCTCGGGCAACGTTAGAATAGATATTTGAATACATGAACCTGAGCGTGCGACTGAGCTTGATAAATTAATTTTTTTTAATTAATTAATTGTGATTATTGTTTAGTGATCCATTAAATTGATCCACCTTTATAAATGTTTAGTTTTGTGGGAAATTTAAACTGTCCGCACTACTTTCCGATCACCCTGTACTATATCGCCGTAATTAGACAAAAATAATTATATTTCCAAAACTTGAATATGAAGAGTTTCAAAGTTTTCTAAAAAAAACAGTAAAAAATACGGTCTGAAATGTTTGTTGTGCAGTGCATAGTCGCTTGTGACACTATTTATGGACAAAATGTTTTAAATGGCGCATACTTGGACAAGGTTGGGAAAAAAATTCCGGTCTCGACATTTGGTATTTGGGAATATTTCAACATGGAAGTATCGAATCCAAAATTTCAACCGCATTTGTAACCGCAATTCTTGGTCCGATAACAAAAAAAATCCTGAGGACTTCACAGTATTGCGTTGTGCAGGTTATACTCAAATTACTTCACTCTAATACTGCCAAAATGATTGTGCCTGAGAATTTGGAAAAATTAAATTATGACGTCTATGAATATATTTTTCCCAGAATCATACAAATAGCTATTTACATAAAATTCAGGAAATAGTACTTTGTGTACCAAGGCGGGAAAGTGGTCGTTTTCCGGGCGAGGCGAAGCCGAGGCTGGCCACTTCCTGAGGCCCGGAAAACAACTTTCGTGCCGTGGTGCACGCAATATTTTTTATCCTATACACTTACATTTAAAATTACTCCCTCAACAATGTCCAACCGCAAGCGCATGAATTTGAATTTGCTTTAACGCGTCAACGTGCAAGCGTTTGTTTTGTTTATTTCCACGTTTCCTGCTGACTACGCGAAAAAAATTTTACGAAATGGTGCAATCTAAGTGGGCCCCCGAGTATATTTTTTACTCGTAGATTTACCCCTTTCCCTTATAATACAGTTCAACCCAAATTCAAATTCTAGCGCGCTTTCAGATGCAGTGCAGTGGCCACCGAAGGGAGTCACGGTGCAACAGCTGCAAGTATAGAATACCGATCATGTGCGAACTGAGTTGACATTCCCGGCATTTCACTGGCGCGTGATTACTTCCTTAGAAAGTAACGGGATTTAAGGGGTTGTAATTAATACCAGGCGCATTTGAAATTATTACTGGTCTTGTGTATTAACAAATGTGTTTTAAAATTGACTATATTTTCAGGGACAAAATCACACCGGTTACATTTTAAATCCTTGGCAGGATGCATGTCTTGTCAAACGTTAGATGCTTTTAACTTTTAAGACTGGATTTATGCTTGGTGACGAAAGCGCAATGGGCACACTTTAAATCCTTGATGATCTTGTATGTTAAAAAAACGTGTATTATGAATAGATTTATTCATTAATTGCAGTCACACTGAACACATTTTAAATTCGGGGTAGTTTCGTATGTTAAAATGCTACTTATTGCGGATAAGCGGTGTTCTACTTACAGTGTAAAGTACATCTCGGTGTTAAACGTGTTGGCACAGATCCTCGTTATTGAAAGTAAATGGGAGATTATGACTTAAGTTTGAAACGTTTGAATTGGTCACGTGATATTGGGAAAGTGTTCTACCTAATTCAGGAAACATGGATAGGTAGGCACGCGGTAATTAAATGAATTCTTGAATTCAGTAAAATAAAGTGAACACAGGGTAAATTTAATTATTAAATCAGTGTTAACGATTTTTTGTTTCTTATTTAATTAAAAAGAAATAACTTCCGTCAAATTTTATTACAACCGCGCCATCTAGCTTACATAAGGCGTATTTTTTTTCTCGCCTAGCCGGCAAAATTAAATTTTCTCGCTCCATGCCTGCAATTGTCTTCTTTCGCGTCCTCACACAGGCGAGAAAATGTAAGTTTCTCCTTGTATAGGATAAAAATGTCAATTTACTGACGAGTTTTTTAAAATTTTTTTAATTTTATCCGAAATCATATTTTAATATAAAATTTCAATTTCAATTTCGGGCGGTAAGGTGACAGGTGCGGCCAGTAAAGTGACAAGCGGCAGGAAACGTAGGTAGTCTGCTCTGCCTCCGCCATGGAAACTAAAATTTCCTGACAGAAAGTAGGCATGAAAATGAAGGTTTCAGGACAATTTTGGGTAATAGTACTTTGTGTACCAAGGCGGGAAAGTGGTTGTTTTCCGGGACGAAGGAAGATATGGCCAGGCGAGGCGCAGCCGAGGCTGGCCACTTCCTGAGGCCCGGAAAACAACTTTCGTGCCGTGGTGCACACAATATTTTTTATCCTATACACTTACATTTAAAATTAATCCCTCAACAACGTCCGACCGCAAGCGCTTGAATTTGCTTTAACGCGTCAACGTGCACGCGTTTGTTTTGTTTATTTCTACGTTTCCTGCTGACTACGCAAAAAAAATTTTACGAAACGGTGCAATCTAAGTGGACCCACGAGTATTTTTTTACTCGTAGATTTACTCCTTTCCCTTATAATACAGTTCAACGCAAATTCAAATTCTAGCGCGCTTGCGATTGCACAGTGCGGAGTCACCGAAGGGAGTCACGGTGCAACAGAGCAGAGTGCAAGTGGAGAATACCGATCATGTGCGAACTGAGTTGACATTTCCGGCATTTCACTGGCGCGTGATTATTTCCTTAGAAAATAACGGGATTTAAGGGGTTGTAATTAATACCAGGCGCATTTGAAATTATTACTGGTCTTGTGTATTAACAAATGTGTTTTAAAATTGAATGTGTGTTTTCAGGGACAAAATCACACCGGTTACATTTTAAATCCTTGGCAGGATCCATGTCTTGTCAAATGTTAGATGCTTTTAAGACTGGATTTATGCTTGCGTGATGAACGCGCAATGGGCACACTTTAAATCCTTGATGATCTTGTATTTTAAAAAAATGTGTTTTATAAATAATAATAATAATAATAATAATAATAATAATAATAATAATAATAATAATAATAATAATAATGTTTATTCCCACAAAAACAACTAATAGGAAAACAAAAATAAAATAAATAAAGAAAATAAGAATAATGTGGGAAAGGACTGCATTCAGTGTAGCAATACCCTGATCTTCCATGCAGCCCTGTCAAGCATAATATAATAGCAACACATATATATATCAGTAACACCAATGAACGAACACTCACCACGCATTAAGAAAGAAAGAAAAAAAAAATATATATATATAGATTTAAAAAGCGCTAAGGTGAGATCATTTTTACATACAGGGTGATTCCTATAGTACCTGCCACCGTTTGGGAGCGTGTAGGTGGTGCGTAGGGGAGTATTTTGATATAGGACACTTGGGGTCGGAAATCTAAATTAAGGGTGCCAGAGCCAAATTTACCTTCTGGAATTTCGCGCCTGTAGGTAGGCAACCCAACCGGCCGGCGGTGCACACGGAGCGATCTCAGGCGGCGATGTGGGGCTGACACTTGATCAGAATTTTGTTTAAACCCACGAAATCCCGTCTGCAACGACGCGTATCAAGTGAATAAACACTATGGCAATAGTATAATAATAGTTGGCTAGATGTAGGAAGTGCATTGAGAACAACGGTGGCCACGTTGAACACTTGTAAACGTTATTTTATTTATTTATTATTTGACTGTCGTTTTCCCTCCTTCCCTCCCATGTCGCTTCCTCGCGCTAACTCGTTCTGCATCGCTCCGCGCGAAACGTCGGTCGGTTGGGTTGCCTACATACAGGCGTGAAATTCCAGAAGATAAATTTGGTTCTGGCGCCCTTATTTTAGATTTCCGAACCCAAGTGTCCTATATCAAAATACTCCCCTAGGCACCCCCTATACGCTCCCAAACGGTGGCAGGTACTATAGGAATCACCCTGTATATTGCAGATAAGGTGAGATCCATTTGGTAAACCCGAGATCCGTTTTCGGATCTCGCCTTTTTTACTGTGTATATCGAGTCTATTAGCTCGGTCGATCACACAGGAAGCTAAATTTCAATTTTCGCCCGGATCTCAACTTTTAGGTTTTTGTCAAAATTTATACACGCGAAGTTCTTGAATGATCATCTTAGGGGGCGCTGCTTACGTTATATATAATACGTTATATTTTAAATAAAGTGAGATCCAAATAAACGGCAACATTGTAAAGCGGTACTCTCGCTTTAAAGTGCGATAGCAAATAATGAAAGCGGTAGCTGTACTATGTGCGCTTTAACGTAAATAATTTGTTATCTGCTACCTCGTATGTATTATTCCTAATCCACGTTACGTTACAAGGGCGGATTTGTATTAAACGAGATTAAACTGGTGGATTGAGGAGAAATGTAAAATAACGTTTAGTATATTTTAGTAAGCGCATTAAATTAATAAGAGGGTCATAATGGATTCTAAGGGTATCGTAACTATAAGCTAGGAACACACCTACCACGGTGCCCAATAAGGGAATTTGGTACACTTTCGATGACCACTTGTATTTTAATCAAAAGATGTCAAAATCGTTATTTCTATACCAAGCTCATCGGGAAAAGAACCAAAGATATTACAGCGCTGTCTAAAAAGAGAATTTTGTAAATTGTTTATGATTGATTTTACCAATTAGGTACCGTACGCATTTAGGCAGTACGTACCACATATTAACCATACGGCAAAAATTGGCCGTTCTGATTGGACCACGGCGAAACGCGGTACGTTTTGTTCAAGTTGGGTCCTAACGCGGTACGGTTTGTCACCGCTTTGGTTTTATCCTAATTTCTTTGGGTTTGGTGTTTACACATGATTGCCGGATAAGTTCGATATTTTTGAACCGAAATTGTCACCTCTATGATTTGATTTGAACCAATTTGACTAACCCAGACATCTGTCTTCAAAAATGAACTTTTTGCAGATTTCGTTACGAAATACTGAACAACCTAATGATAATAACTTTATAGTCCTTGTGATTGCTTTTTACCAACCAGGCACCATACGGTACTGGACGAGAGATAAGAAAGCAATTTAATAATGATTTCTTTGGGTTTGGTGTTTATACATGATTGGAGGATGAATTAGATGTTTTTGAAATAAAATGGTCACCTCCATGGTTTGAACCAGTTTGACTAACCAAGGCACCTTTCTTCAAAAATGAACTTTTTACAGATTTCTTTACGAAATACTGAACAACCTAATGGTTTACATGTAATCATAAGCAAATAACTTTAGAGTCCTTGTGATTGCTTTTTACCAACCAGGCACCATACGGTACTGGACGAGAGATAAGAAAGCAATTTGATTGGGTTTGGTGTTTATACATGATTGGAGGATGAATTAGATATTTTTGAAACAAAATGGCCACCTCCATGGTTTGAACCAGTTTGACTAACCAAGGCATCTTTCTTCAAAAATGAACTTTTTACAGATTTCTTTACGAAATACTGAACAACCTAATGGTTTACATGTAATCATAAGCAAATAACTTTAGAGTTCTTGTGATTGCTTTTTACCAACCATGCACCATACGGTACTGGACGAGAGATAAGAAAGCAATTTGATTGGGTTTGGTGTTTATACATGATTGGAGGATGAATTAGATGTTTTTGAACCAAAATGGCCACCTCCATGGTTTGAACCAGTTTGACTAACCAAGGCATCTTTCTTCAAAAATGAACTTTTTGCAGATTTCTTTACGAAATACTGAACAACCTAATGGTTTACATGTAATCATAAGCAAATAACTTTAGAGTTCTTGTGATTGCTTTTTACCAACCATGCACCATACGGTACTGGACGAGAGATAAGAAAGCAATTTGATAATGATTTCTTTGGGTTTGGTGTTTATACATGATTGGAGGATGAATTAGATGTTTTTGAACCAAAATGGTCACCTCCATGGTTTGAACCAGTTTGACTAACCAAGGCATCTTTCTTCAAAAATGAACTTTTTACAGATTTCTTTACGAAATACTGAACAACCTAATGGTTTACAAGTAATCATAGGCAAATAACTTTAGAGTTCTTGTGATTGCTTTTTACCAACCATGCACCATGTACAGGAAGAGAGATAAAAAAGCAATTTGATAATGATTTCTTTGGGTTTGGTGATGATTGTAGGATGAATACCTATGCATAATCAATTTTGAAGCATTTCAGATAATGTCAAAAAATTATTACATTAATTATAATGGCAATTGTACTTTGAAAGTGAGTTTGAATTGGGTCCTTTAATTCAAAGATGTAGACTTATGAACCACCAGCTGTTAGAAAAATAAAAAAATCATTTCCAACGCGAACTCTTTCCTTCAATAAATAGGTAATCGTTTTAATTTATCATCGATGTAAAATAGAGTACCTATTACACTAGGTATTATTTAATTAAATGTTATAATATTTTCAAGCCCCGGGTGCCAAATAATATTAACGCTTTATCGAAGAAAGAATACGCGAAGGAATCCCACAGAAAGGCTAACAACCTGTTAAGTATTCGCAAAAGATAACGAAATCTATTTTTAGAACAAGTACATTTGACAACACCGCATGATCTCTACTTAATACACCAATGTCATTTTATACACTATATGATCTCTACTTAAGTGTATTTATTTTTTGATCTCATCCTAACTGCTTTTTATATGGATAATTTTAATTGTATGAATTTCTTTCCCCTCTATAGGGGTAATGATAGAAGAACATATTTCATGTCATTGGCAACCCATTATACACGCATATTTTTAACTTTAAAGGGGGATCTCAGGTTATCCTACTATTATCCGGATCTCGACTTATATCAATAATAGATATATATATATATAAGAAGAAATGCTACAAAACCTATAACGGCAATGTATTTGATATTAGCAACTGGCACATTTTAGATTTGAATGATGATGGACTGAGCATTTTGAGAGACCGCGGAATAGCATTATATATTTTTACCACGTTATACGAAAACGATTTTTCAAAATAACGGGTACTGTGGGTGGGAATATCTAACAGACCCCTATGTCGTAAAAACAAATTATGCACATCCGTGCGGTAACTTAAACGGTCAAGCAAGTATCCAGGAGTTTGGAAATAAAATAATTTATGATAGAACACAGATGAATGCAATATTCTCCTTTGATGCATATTAAGCCACCCTGCTTCCACAATTTTGTGAGAGATGTGATCCCTACGTCCGATACCGTAAACAAATCTTAAGCATGCATTTTGCTCTCTTTGGATCCTCGTCGCCGTGACTTGTTCAATACATGCCCCATAGACTACATCACAAAAATTAAAATGGGACAAAATCACAGAATTAGACAAATGCAATTTAATTTTAGGAGTAAGAATATTTCTATTGGGGTGCAGTTTTCTTAGAGTCCCAAACGCTTTGCTTACACAGGCACTGACATGCTGTGTAAATTTAAGATCTGCATCCATGTTTAGACCCAAATTACGTGACATGTTCATTACAGGCAGCAGCACATTTCGGAGATGAATTTTAATAAAAGGTTCCCTAGCTAATTTACGACCGAAAATAACAACCGCAGATTTTGTCGAGTTAATGTGCAAATTGTGGTCTAGAGCAATATCAGCCAAAGTATTTATCTCCTTGTTCACTATTTCAACGGCTTCGTTCAATTTAGCAGGATTAAAACTATGATAAATCTGCGTATCATCCGCATATTGATGGTACAGATTACTACAAATGGAATTAGAATAAATAATATATAAAAATGGTCCCAATACGGAACCCTGCGGAACACCCCGTCGTATGTCAAGTGAAGAGGAACGAGTATTATTCACAAGAACGCTCTGCCGCCTACCTTGAACATAAGAAGAGATTAATTGTATAGCCGTAGAATGAAAACCGTAGTGATGTAGTATTCTAAGGAGTAGTTTATGGTCGATAGTGTCAAATGCCTTTGAGAAATCGAGTAAAACTGCTATTGTGAGCTTCCCTGAGTCAGTTGCCCGTATGATATCATCCGTGATATTTAGTAGTGCAGAAGTACAGCTGTGACCTTCTCGAAATCCAGATTGGAACTTAGACAATAAACGGTTGTTTTTGAAGTAATCACTAATTTGAGCCTTCATTACCTTTTCCAGGACCTTGGATAAAGTCGGCAAAATACTTATTGGTCGAAGGTCCTTGTAGTCTTTAGGGCATCGATTTTTAGGAATGGGTCTCACAAGTGCAGTTTTCCAAGCTGTAGGGAAAATATTAGAGGATAGGCAGACATTGACAATGTGGGTTATATAAGGAACCATGGACGGACAACACATCTGAATCATTTGAATATTGATGCCATCAGAACCAAAAGCTTTAGACTTAATCCCATTGAGTATAGTTAACACTGTTGTATCATCAATAGGAGTGAATGTAAATATGGTGGTGACATTAGGATGAATGGAGTTATAACCATTAGACGAGGTATGTATGTTATTCGAAGGAACAGAGTTAATGAAATAGGAGTTTATGTCATCGGGATTACTTAAGTGATGTGGGATTGTAGAATGATTCTTCTTGTAAATATCTAAGTTATTAATTGCCCTCCACAGAGATGTTTTATTATATTTAGCTAAAGTAAAATTTAAGTAGGCTTTCTTTTCATTTTTAATTGAAACGGACACTAGACTTCTAAGGGATTTGTAATACTCAAAGTGCCCAGCGATTTTGGTTCGTTTGTAACGTTTATATGCACTATCTCTTAATTTCATCATAAATTTTACATTACTAGTTAGCCATGGTAATTCCGGTTTGTTAAGAAGTTTGGTTTTAAGGGGGAAATACAGATCAAAAATATAAAGCAAGATGCCAGAGAATGTGTCAACCTTATCATTTACACTAGGTAACATATATATTTCATGCCAGTTGAGTTGAGACAGTGTTAAATCAAAATATTGAGATACTTCATGAAAATTATAGTAGTCCCTATAAGTGAGTCTTGACATAATTGGACGGTCACATACAGTAGTTATGGAGCATGTTATGAAGTTATGGTCAGAAGCTAAATGAGAAAGTGTAACCGCAGAGAACAAAACAGTCTGCGGATCGGACACAAGAATATGATCAATTAGGGAGGACGAAAGTGCTGTTACCCGAGTTGAATCTTTAATTATTTGTTGTAATCCGAGCGCATCCAACATTGATTTATAACGAACGACACAAACTTCTTCAGATTTCAAATAATCAATGTTAAAATCGATTTATTCATTCCTTACAGTCACACTGGACACATTTTAATTTCGGGGTAGTCTCGTATGTTAAAATGCTACTTATTGCGGATAAGCGGTGTTCTACTTACAGTGCAAAGTACATCTTGGTGTTAAATGTATTGATACAGATGCTCGTTATTGAAAGTAAATGGGAGATTATGACTTAAGTTTGAAACGTTTGAATTGGTCACGTGATATTGGGAAAGTATTCAAATTCACGGAACATTGATAGGTATAGGTTCGCGGTAATTAAATAAATTCTTGAATTCAGTAAAATAAAGTGAACATAGGGTAAATTTAATTATTAAATCAGTGTTGACGATTTTATGTTTCTTATTTAATTAAAAAGAAATAACTTCTTTGACATTTTTAAAGTCACTAGATATAGAAAGTACCGCAACCATCCGCCATTTTTGGGCAAATTTCCTGCCAACTTAAAAAAATTGACAAATAAAATCTGAATAGCTGTCATTTTTTATAACCTAACTTCATAGTACTGTCATGTTTTATAAAAATATATACAGATATCTCCAAACAGGTGGAACAATCCCTAACATTAAAGTTACTAGAATCTGGTAACTTCCGCCATTTTTGGGCAAAAATCATGCGTTCTCTCTCTAACACACGAGCCCAATGGATTGCGGTACTTTCTATATTTAGTGACTTTAGACATTTTATTACAACCGCGCCATCTAGCTTACATAAGGCGTATTTTTTTCTCGCCTAGCCGACAAAATTGAATTTTCTCGCTCCATGCGTGCAATTGTCTTCTTTCGCGTCCTCACACAGGCGAGAAAATGTAAGATTCTCCTTGTATAGGATAAAAAATATTTTTTGTTGTTCGAAAGCTCTCTTTTTCTTTTTCTTAACAACTTTTCTGAAACAAATTTCGCAATATTTATTTTGTTTGAGAAGTTACAATCCTAAACGTCCCAAAAATATTCTCAATCACTGCTTCGAAAATCACGGTACCATACAAGGGCTACTTTGATTTGACCATGGTTAGTTCCGAAGTAGTAATTTGAAAGTATTTTTGGGACGTACAGGCTTGTAATTTTTTATCCAAAATAAATATCGCAAAATTGTTTAAACAAAAGTTATCATTTTCTAAAATTCTCAGCCAAGAACATTCATTTTGGCGTAAAATAGACCTTGTTTGACAATGTAGTTCGAGATGTAGTTTATAAAATGCGTTTCGGTAGACATTACGACAAATTAGTTGGTTAGTAGGATGTATTTGTTACAAGTTTATGTAAATAATGTAATATATAACGTAGTGATGAAAAAGCTACTAGAGCAAATTCCTTGTATTTGTGTGTATATTTGAAAGCTAAATCAACACTAGTTAGGTAAACGCTTTCTATGTTTGAATAAGTAAAACAACTAATAAAATATAAGATCGATTGCATGAATGAGCAATAAGAAACCTCAAAATTCCAAGTTGTCAACTTTTCTTGTTTCCACCTGAAACTGCAACGCCTCCTGGTAGGAATATCCTTCAGGTGGTTGGAGAAAATTGTACCTGTTATTTACGTTATTTATAGTATGCCAGAAATGATTAAATTTCTAAAAATTTAGTAGTTATGGACAGTTATTCAAAAATTTTTCACCCGCCACCGGGTAACACTCAGTAATTTTTCTTTTAAACGAAAACAAATTCGAATTTTAGTTGGCAATCTTCGGCTTCTTTTGAGTTAGTAACTTGTAGGTTGTGTAGCCAGTGATTATTTTATATTCAAGTTGTACATTTTGATTCTACTACATATTAGTAAGTTCTCTTGTCTATCTTTTTCTCTAGACTAGACTAATAATATACAACGAAAGTTTTAGATCGACAATGAATGTGAAGCTTATGTGAAGGATTGGATGTTTGTGTAACATAAACGTGAAAAAATAAAGCGTGTCGGTCACAAAACATAAATTTTGCACGTAATATCCATAAATCGAAAATGGCAATAAGCTTCCAATGAGGTTGTGTTGTTATTCCTGATGTAATATGTTAAGTTTTTGAACGACCGCCCCTCGGCGTTATATCATGTTTAGTGGATATTTCTCTTATCCGAGGGCAATCCGAAAGTACATATGTCTTAAGAATGGCATCAGTCTGTTCTTAAATGGACCTATTGCGATTTATGCATTCTAATAAGCCCATCTTATAGATTTCATTTCAAAAACGAGAGATAGGTATAAGCTTCCGATTCGAACCGGGATTTATTTTAAACAACGCGGAATTATTTTTCCTGATATTTGGGATTTAAAGTGAAGCTCAGCAACTAGAAGCTTTAACAACATGTTGATCTCCTCGGGGAAATGCAAAATAACGACGTCTATATGTCGCCAAAGGCGGGATTTAGTCCAAGTTATAAAGTAGCGAGGAAAGCATTGAAAATTGCCGATTATAGGAACCTAAGCGCCCTATAAATATATTACAGCCGTTACGAAATTGCTTTAGCTATGATAATGATACGCCCCCGAATAAAGGACTAACTTTATAATTTACGGGCGCACAAGATCTAATGAATATTTAATGACGGGTCTTCGTTCGCTAAATATCAACCAAAACAGATTTGTAATCGGTGTTTCTATACAGATTATCATCGGAAACAGAGTAGTATTAGTGTAAGTAAATGTAGACATTTTGATTGAATATGGCACCATTCGCTGTAGTGTTTTTTTGTAGTTAATATATAGAGCGATTCATATGCATGAAAAAAAATCATTTTGGCGTTATTAATGTAGTATGTATTGGAAACAACTATAGGGAAACAATCTGAAACAGGTTGATTTCTTTTCATAATTTGACAATATAGAATATAATATAGAAAATATTACTCTCTCGCCTTTTGAATTCGAAGCACCCCTCGAAAATTTTAGGGCGTCGTGTTGCACGTTTTTTAGGATGGAAAAATTAATTTTGAAGACGTAAAATTTTGAAAGTGTTTCCATAACAAAACTTTACATATAGAATGAAGCAAGGAATGTCACATTGATTATTTGGTATATTTTAATTTAAATGTAAAATAAATTGAAGACGATTGGCTATTGTAAAACTAATGGCGAAAACTAATAAATAAGCAAAATAAGTAATTAATACTGCAAAATTGCAAAATACATTGGCCTGAATGACGACTAAACTCATTTATTTATTTATTTTATATTTATTTACCTACGACTATTAAAATATAATGCTCAAATAACTTCACTATATTTTTTTTTTGTTTACAACTTCTCAGGTCATTAGCCCTTTTTACTAGTTCTTGTTTCTACTTAAAGGTTTTCAGGCTAGAATCGTTTTTCCATGTAAGATGTAAGCGGGTAAGTACCACCTTCTACATCTTATCTATATTTTACCACAGATTTAAATATACTAAAATACGCAGAGAGTTTCAGGTACTTCACAGTGTTCCTCATTCCATCAGGATCCGTCAGGCACTTCTCCGTTCTTTGTTGAAGTTCGCACATTTGTCGCTGTATTACTTGTGCCGGACACTGACCTATTATATGCTGCACAGATGTTAAATTACCACAAAATTCACACACAGGTGGATTTTCTCTTTTTAGAACGTAAGAATGTGTTGAAGCGGTATGTCCTATTCTTAGTGTTATATCCATAACACTTCAGCCCTAAACTTAGACACTTCCAAGGAAGTACATGTTGCAGCGCAGACGCAAGGACGACACTCTGTGCAGTGGTGACGATGTACAAACAATGTGAACGATAGAATGTTAAATCATTGCATCATTAATTAGCCATAATAAAGAAGTAAAAGCTTATCGTTTTAGCGTAATAACTCCCAAATACACCTGACATAATATTGGCGACGAGGATTGTAGTAAAAGCGAACCCAGTGCTGTAAACAACCCTGTACTTATCCCAAACAAATACACAAGGGCACTCACCTCAACATGGCTCAAGTCACTCCAGAAATGCTTCAACAGCTTATTGCGGGAATCCAGGCCTTAGCTACCAACAAACCCCAGGTTATCGCAATGTTAGACAAGCAATATCCAACATACGATGTCGATAATCCCACGGACTGGGATAGATGGATCGACGTGCTCGAGCTGGCATTTACTGATAACACCGTAAATGAAGAAAACGCTAAGCGGCGCATCCTACTACATAACAACGGCAATTCCAAACTTTACAACATAGCTACAGACATATTTAAAAGCAAAAATAAGGAGATCTTAGCGGCCACCTACACAGAAATTAAAGAGGCCCTCAAAACGTTCTTTAAACCAAAGGTGAGCCACGCCGCTGCATACGCTAAGTTCACCCGGATGGTTGTCCAACTATGACACCACACAGACAGGACTATCATCGTCTAAAAAAAGGGGAACTGTGTTATATCCATAACACTTCAGCCCTAAACTTAGACACTTCCAAGGAAGTACATGTTGCAGCGCAGACGCAAGGACGACACTCTGTGCAGTGGTGACGATGTACAAACAATGTGAACGATAGAATGTTAAATCATTGCATCATTAATTAGCCATAATAAAGAAGTAAAAGCTTATCGTTTTAGCGTAATAACTCCCAAATACACCTGACATAATACTTAGTCTATGGAGACAAACACTTTCCTGACGAGGCAGTTTTAATGCTGGAGAAACAGACGTGACGCTTTGTTTACATCGCCTAAGGTAGGTATTACTGTCATCCCATTGTCTTTGCCATAGTTCTTGCATACATCGTGCTATCATTCCTTTTTGTTCGACTGCCTTAACCTCTGATACATCAATTTCGTTCGATGCTGATGCCATCTTTGCCGCTTTATCTGCCTCCTCGTTTCCCCAAATTCCAATATGCGCAGGTACCCATAGAAAGTTCACAGACACGTTTCGGTCTTCCAGTATTTTAACTTCCTGGCACGATAATTACTAACCTAAATGTAATGCTATTTGGTATGGTTGGAAAGCATTTTTTCAGAGCTTTCCAACGACATATCGCACATGGGGGGTCACTCTTTAAGATTTAAAAGTTGGGGTGGCAGGGGGTTGGAGGGGGTGCGTCGCCAACTATGTCATTGTGATTCCCCCTCCGAATTACCGAAACGGATTTTGATTTTTTTAAATATCTCGTTTATTTACTAAGATATGGGGGGTGGTAAGTTTTCAAATTGTCACCCTGTATGTACTAAAAATAGAACCGCACATCTCTTATGTACTACCTGTCACTTTTGATTTGAATCAAGCATTTGTGATGCTACGTTTCTACGCTTCCGTTCAAAGCGACATTCAACGGGCGCGAGCACGAGCATGTAAATGGGTTGCTCGCCTCTGCCCGCCTCTGCTTGCCTGCTTTTGCTTGTGCTCGTCACCGATCCGGACTAGTGTCGGTTTTTCTACAAAGATCAAAGGGTGAATCTGTTTGCGCTCGTGTACCTGTTTACATGCGTGGACGGGCTTGGTGCAATTTCTATAAATTTTTATCATCCACCACCTTCTCCGAGCTCTTCGTCTCTTTTCAATTCGTTGTTGTTGTTTTTTCCAATAAAAGTAAGTATGTCAAACCGAACGGAACAGCTGCAATAACATCTACGTCCGCCATGTTCGGTTGTGAGTTTATTCTGAGTTGTGCTCAGATGCGTGTAAACAGCTCGCTTTGTACCCGGTGATTCGCCGAGCAGCTTACCGAGATGCTTGCCAAGCTGCTTGCCGCGTGTGGAAACGTAGCATTAGGTGTTGTAACAATACGGTGAATTTGCTTTGACAATTTATAAAGATATTCCCAATTTCGTATATGATGAGTTATGTGCGGCATTTATAAAATGGGATGAACTAAACTTGTAAAATACCTGAATTATTTGTAGCATAATGGATTACCGGAAGCCCCAATTCGAAGATTATTGTTAGGTATAACCTATAAGTTTCAGCCTTTTACGGGAAATATGTTTCGTACAACAGATGTGGTATTTTTGTCGAAATTGTGTCATGATACTAAGTAATAATAGGTAAGTATATTGTAAACTCGTTGACAGTAAACGATTGTCGTAGTAGGTACTTAATAATTATCGTGTTGCATGATTTATTTGAACGATTGATGATAATTCAGCTCTTACATACTAGGCATTGAAAACACCTAAATTGCTCTTAAATTTGCAATGAAACTATAATTAATGCTTTCATCACTTAAACTTCGTTTCTGAAAGAGGAATAAAGTTGTTGGATGTAGGTCGGAGAAGCATAACGAAGCCTTCGAAAAATGAGATTATGTACTATTCAAAATATTGTATTCCATTTGCCAGCTGTGTAACAATTTTTGCAGCCATTATTGATCTATCGGGTTCGGATTTAGAGAATAGTTGTACACAGAAATTGTACATACATCACAACAAATATCTACATTATCTCCATAGGTTATATAACAATCTAAAGGCGGCTCCACACGCATTCTGTTGAGGTTTTCCCATGATACTACTTGTAGTATCATGAGGTTTTCCTGCGCATTTGACGCCTGGAGGCCGGAAATTTCAATACAAAATCTCATTCGATTTGCCTCTTCTTTTATAGCGTCCCAAGGCCGATCGTATTGTGTGGATGGGTGGGAGGTAGGCCTTGAGGCGATTGCGTTATAATACCTTATACAGGGAGATCAATAATCATATGCTGCGCCGCTCTTATAAAATATCACATTAGTAATCATTTGCCGCAACCAGGTATATGTGTACCAATACAAAACATAACCTATAATTTTACAAACCAAAACCATGATTTGTGATTCTTATTCGAATACTTTCGTCCCTTTCAAAACGGCTTTTTTCAAGACTACCAGTTTCTTTCGAATATTTACAAGGTGGGTAAATTACTTGTAAATTACAAACAAACGTTTTTTTAGTTGTAGCGTGTAATAGGCAATAGGTTTACTCCGACAAGCCTTTTACTTTAGAAGAGAATAAGATGCGTTTGCTGTCCTGTTTCCGTAATGGGACTAAAGACGAAAGTGGAGTTTGGGAGTACTCGATACGTTTGTGTATACAGGAGTTTCGATAAAGGATTGTCAACCATGACGAGGATTACAACAATATACGCCGAAATGCTCATCGTCTACTTGAGCGGTTTAACATACAGGAAGTCTTGCTTCTGGGAAGTCACCTGGCCGCTTAGTGATTGCTAATAAGGAGGTTGTAAAAGATGTTCTTGCTCGTCTTGAGCAAAGTCGGAAAAAGCAGCTGCGACAATTTGTCCCACTAACGGGCATCTCATACGGAACGTGTGACGCTATTGCCTGGAGAAAATTGTACTTCTATCCTTTAAAGTAACCGTGTTACAAGAACTCATCGTCCAGACTTGCAAAGCCGTCTAAATTATTGCATGAACATTTACGAGATGGCAACGTATTCGAAATCGTTTACACACCATTGCCGAATTCCGAGCAGGTATAGAAGCTGCCGTTTGAAACATTACGCAACAGCACTTACATGCCGGCTTCGAAAACATGAAGAAAAGAGTGAATCCCTGTCTTAATAATGGTGGCGAGCACTTCGAACAGTTGTTATAGTGTGCATGTAATTTATCCAATTACTTCGATATTAACGAGTTGTAAAAGAAATAAAATCGTTTCAATTTTTGTAGTAATTTGCTATTCGTGTAGTTCCACATAATTTGGAAACTTACAAGGTGGTTAAATCGTTGATTTAGGTTAAATATGGTTAAACGTCAAAAGTTTACTTTAAGGTTATGTTTTAGTATTGGTGCACCAGGCCTGTTGCGGCAAATGATTACTAACGTCATAATTTATTGAAGCGGCGCAGCAACTCAATATTGATAGCACTGTACGTATACCGTGTGTCAACCACCAAACCTGGCCATAGACACATTTAAAATTACACAATTTTTAAGAAGAAATATGAGTTTCCATATGAAATAAATATTTTTGTTTAATGTCATATTGACACACGGTGTAGTTTTGTGTGAAAAGAGGTCCGTTGCATCAAGTTTTCATATAGTCATGGCCCGTGCAAAGCAAAAACAAGAGGAATTTATAGCCAGAAATCGTAATGTGGCACTCAATCTTTCATGAGGTGTAATTGCGGTCCTCATTATGGTGTCCTTTTTGTAAATGATCGACGTCACCAATGATAAGAGCCTTCTTAAGTATGTGTCCATCCGCAAATAATTGTGCCAATTTTCGGACTGCACCTCAGGTCTTTTTATAAATTTACATGGAAGTAACATTTCCTTTTCTGTAACCAGCTTTAGTCCAGAACTTTTGCTTCACTCTTTTTTTATTACTTTCGACAGCTAACAAAACAATAATCCAACAACAGGAAGAACGTTATCTGTCGACGTCATTTTTGCGCGAAATTGGCGTGCCTTAAGGCTGGCCTTCGTATATTCCGTAGTGTGTGGACGCCCTATAATTTAGGTTCGCCTCAAGGCCCGTCGCCCCGAGGCATGCCTTCGGTTTTTCCGTTGCGTGTGGAGCCGCCTTAAAACAATGAAAAATGCATGACAACCTTTTACATTTCCAAAAATCCGATACAACTGAATACCGAACGATCCTCGAGATTTCATACAGATATAATTTTTACAACACACCTTAAGGGGTTGATTCAGTCCCACCAGTTCAGCATAGCTTGTAAAACAAATTCTTTGAATTGGCATTAGTTTTGCTTTTACTCAAGGTGCCTACATACAAAATTTCATTTAAAAACCTTCACAAATAAAACAAGTATAAATTGTGCACAACTCTTGTGCAGATAAAGCACATTTTTTTAAAAGAAATAGCTTTTATTTTGACATCACCAATCGATATATTTCTTGCAGACGTCTCAATCGCTCTTTGTGAGTACACTCTTCCGACAATCCGTTCTTGAGGTATAAGAGAATATACCCGATCACGATAAGAGGTCGAGGAGGAGGGTTATGGTCGGTAAACATTAATTCCATTCATATGTTCTTTGTAACAAGAGTTATACACGGAACCTTTTTGGAGGTTTGGGCAGTTTTTGGGCTGTAACTTTTTGGCCCGTTGATCTACGTAGCCGGAAAACAGTAGCGACTACACGCACTACACAACTTTGCCAATTTAACCGAATCTGTAAGTATAAAAATAACAAAGATAGCCATGTTATCCTACTCAATTTAAGACACCCTGTATACCTACATATGCAGTGACAGTCCGACTGCCAGCTTATAGCTTTCCATCGCATGAATTCTCCGCATTCATCTTTTCAAAATCTCATTTTATCGTTTCTACTAACTTACACTTACAATCTTTTTTGTTGTGGTAGTTTCCACCGCGTTGCTTTGATTATGAGTGTTACATAACTACGGGAATTTTATTAACCGCAACGGGAAGAGAAGAATGACTTGAGATAATTCACAACGGTGTTTGAATTTCGAAACATGGTTTAGTCTACCGCCTGATATTAAGAACAAAAGCATTGAAGATGAAACTACAAGTTTTTTTAATCCTTACTTTTGTGCTTTTAGCATCATACGCCGATTTATCTGAAGGGGCTCCAAGATGGAGTGGCTTCAAAAAGATTGTGAGTAGATTTTTTTAGCAAAAAATAGTATATGCGAAATTTTTGATTAGGCTTGTGTTATAAACATTTAGTTAGACGGCGATTTTTCTGAGTATTTGTATTTCTCTTCTGCAGGAGAGCTTCGGAAGAAAGGCATTTAAGGTGGGGAAAAGGGTTTTACCGGTTGCAATTGGATATGCTGGACTTATTGGTGGACGATAACAGCAGTTTGGACAATATAATGGATGGGCCATGTTGAATACCTTATTTAATTTTTATAAAATTGAATGTAATCTAATCTATATTCACAATTAACTTAGTAAATTATATTGCAGCATTTATAAGTGTTCTGTTTGATTGCTGAAAGTCAAACATCCACAGGTGTAATTGTTTATTTGTGGATCACACAAAAAATGTCCATTGAATCAAAGAGTAAGAATGTAGTTTCAATGGCACCTAACTTCACGATAAAACATTTGCAAACGAGTAAAGGAAGAGAGGTAAGCTGGTAGATGCCCAGAAAAATACTAAATCTATTGGCTCTCTTATTACCAGTATAAGTAAAGCGCAGATTGCTTCATACTAAAATTAAAGAAAGAATCATGGCACCCGTTTTAATCGCAGTCTTACCGCCGTTAGATGTCAACACTTAACTAGAGAGAAAAACCCCCTTCCCTGATTTTACAAAACACTTTATTATTTTTTTGCAAATTAAAAGTATCCCATTTATCTGACAAACTTATAACATAAATAAACCTAATGCGATTATCATAAAAGATAAGATGAGACCATTTACAAAATTAAAACCGCTTCGCCTTTGTATTATAATTGCTGGATGTTTAGAATTTATTCTTTTAGGAGGATGATTAATGTAGGGAGCATTTGTGTTGTATAATTACAAGAGACATAAGTTATATTTGTGTGTCTTATTTGCCGATACCAGTAGGTGGTTTTGAAAAGAGTGACATATAAGTAGTGGCTTTAATCAGAATTTAGGTAAAAGTCGATTTCGTATAATCGTTCAATGGAGGAATTCGCATGCAACACATCTCAACCGGCAGTGAACTTGTATTTAGAGTTTCAGCGTTGAGTGAAGGATTTAATTACTCAATGGTTTCAGTCGTAACGCGATTATTTCCACAGCTAGAAACTGACGCTTGCTGTATGGACACATCCGAATTTCCTTAAATAGGCCAAAAACACAATATTGTGTCGGTCCTTACACTCCTCTGCTGTTTCTCAAAAACGCAGTAGGTAGATATTATGTTGCCTGAAGATCATGCACATTTTTAACGCATTTTTGAAAAATTAAAAAAATGTGCTATTGTTTGCGTTTTGTTCGTCCGTCCGTCCGGGCCCACTTTTGCCGTTTCTAACTACTTCTAGGGGAATGGTCCTAGAGTCCTGGAATTGCAGTAGGTAGCGTATGCCTTGAAGGTGTGGTCAGACGGCCATCACATTTCGCTGTCTAAAAGGGGGCCCCCCACGAATTATTTCCTGAGATGCTGTTTTTGAAAGTAAAACGTGCATACGACAAACAATTGATTTCAGATTTTGCATACGCATGCCTTTAGTGGTACCAAGAGAAACATGAGAAAATGGGGGGGGGGGGAGGGTTAAAACACATGTTCTACCCTTCATGGTATGCTAATGAAAGGTCTCATCGAAATAAATTGGTTTGTACAAACTATAACTTTCTCGTGCGACTCTTTTTCGAGATCGGCCGGCCCGTGTGGCGTAGTTCAGTTAAAGTTGAACTGTGGTGCTAGGGTCCCTGGTTCGAATCCGGGTTCGGGCATGGATATTTTAAATGTATAGTGGTTTGGGTTGATGGAGCAGCCTTGGTTGAAACTCCGCTCACTCAAAAATAAAGGCAAAATAAAAAAAAAATCAGTGAGCGACGGGTCCTGAGGGGGGGGGTGGGGTTAAAATTAATTTCATCTCTCATTGTATTTTAATTAAAGGTCTCAACGAAAGGACCGTTTTCTACCAACTACCTACTGCCCTTCTTTCTGCCCTCTTATCAAAGTATGAGGTGCAGGGGGAGGGGGGAAGGGGAACTAGTTTTATCCTTCATGGTACTCTAATGAAAGGTCTCAACGAAAGGAATTAATTGCTACCAACCATAGCTCTCTTCCTCGACCTCTTATCATGATCGGGTATATTCCCTTATACCTCAAGAACGGATTGTCGGAAAAGGGTACTCACAAAGGGCGATTGAGATGTCTGCAAGAAATATCTATTGGTAATGTCAAAACAAAAGCTATTTCGGATTTAAAAAATGCGCTTTATCTGCACAAGAGTTGTGCACAATTTATACTTGTTATACTTTCTACTGAATCGGCCATACTATTCAATGGTTTCTGCGAGTCAAAATAGGTTGGTCGCGCCAATAAAGGGAGCTAGGTAGTAGGTAGTGAAAATATACCGTGGTTTTATCACCACGATTTTTATTTCAAAGTGAAACTGCATCATTTCAGGGAAATTGCTTCACGAATAACAAAGCTTGCTCTGCGAATGCAAAGGTATTTAAATTTGTATCTGATTTGAAATGCAGTTCTTTTCGGACGTAGTTTAAGCAATGATTCAATGAAAACCGGATAGACCGACACGATTGGAAGCACAAATGAAGTTGAGTTTTTTGTGAAATGTTTGATTCGAATTTTGGATGCGTTAAACTCGGTGCACACATCCGACTTTTTTGACGTGCGGCGCCGTACCGGTGCCCAAATTCTTCAAATGTCCGCTCGACAGTATTTGACCGCAGACGGTTGTTATTCTTATCTGCATTGGCTAACTAAAAAAGAACTACCTACAATACAATTAATGAGACCATTTTCTCTGTCCGGTCGTCGATCATAAACCATTTTTACATTTTTCAAAATTTTTAAATTCTTAAGAGGTCTTAATAGTACATTATATATCAAGGTAGAGAAGTGCAGTATTATTGCCTGAGCACCAAGATTACATCTCGAGGCGCTTGCGCCGAGGGGTGTAAGGTGCGAAGGCAATAATAGACTTCTCTACCGTGGTATATATGCTATTTTTTTCACTACTAGCACTTGAAATCCTCTAAATTAACATATTATATTGATAAGAAAGTGAACGGTTGGACAGAATTTTTTGTTTATTAATTTAACATGTCAATCAAGTACGTGGAAGTACAAGTCAAACAGGCCG
Organism: Photinus pyralis; assembly: GCF_008802855.1. Classification (NCBI taxonomy): domain Eukaryota; kingdom Metazoa; phylum Arthropoda; class Insecta; order Coleoptera; family Lampyridae; genus Photinus; species Photinus pyralis. The sequence goes on from NW_022170403.1 coordinate 25,943,509, forward strand.
TATTTTGTTCTGTCATTGAAATGTTTTCAAAGAGTAGGTAATTTCGTTCGAATTTTTTCAAAATGTGATAATTTTAGATATGTAATTTCTCTAGAAATGGCGGATGGTGGCAATTATTCATTTTAGAGAACTTGTCTAAACGTTTATTGAGCGAAATTTCGGGTTGTGTTTTCTAAAAGTGACAGCGTGACAGTTCTCATTATTGACTACTAGTTAATAATGTCCACATTATTAACCACTTTGAACAACTGCCGAGAAAGCCTACTTTACAAGTGGAAAAAAGGTTAATAATCATGTCATCAGACGCTAGTAGTGAAAAAAAGCTTTTTAGCGCATTTTTTAAGAATTAAAAAAATGCCTTTAAGGGGGTTTACGTATCTTTAAAGGGGTAGTATACCCAAAATCCAAAAAATTGTAGAAGCAAATCTAAGAACAAAATTTCAAACCGGAGTTTTCTACGATGAGTAATTTTGAAATTATTAACAATGAAAGTTTGAAAGACAGAACATGTGACGTCATCCCGACATCGTGGGTGCGGCGGCACGGATCCAAGCAGTCCGAACGCGTCAGTTCTTTCATATTCTATTTCGCTTTTCTTTGAAAAAATCAAGAAAACCTTACTGAAGTATCATCGGAACATATATCCTCAGATAAATTTGAATATTTGTAATAAATTTCTGTACCCACCTCAGATTGGATACCTATACTTTCAGTAAGCGGTATTGGTTCCATTTGATTCAGTTCTTCTGCTTGATTGTGGCATATGTTTGATGTTGAACTGGTTTCTCCACTACGAAATTGATCGTTTACCCACAATAAGCAATCAGACACAATCTTACTTTCTTAGATAAGTTGACTGACGTTTTATAGCTTTATTAGGACCTTTGTTTCCTGTGAGATGTAAAGAAGGGATTGCAGTATTGTTAGCCTTCTCAAAATTTTATACTGAGGCACAGGGTCCTTTCCTTCTTGTATCTTCCAAAAAAATATCATTTTTAAAGTGGACACTGCAAACGACGTGACTATCTATGATTCAGCGGTTTTTTCTACTTTTCCAGACTTTATTTCGACACGGCTCCTTCTTTTCTCGGGGAAAATTTGCAATGTTACATTTGCATTTTTCAAATTATTGTTGCAGCAGAAAACACAGAGTTATAGGCATTTTTGAAAATAATGCAGATCACTGACTACCAGTCTCAAATTAACACGTCAAACGTCATTGAATCCATATATTGCTATAGCGCGCCACCGACCCATTTGTCGGGATGACGTTACAACGACCGTTTTTTACATTCGACACCTTACCATTTAATAACGAAACGGCGTAGCGACTTGCGGTTTTCACCATTACTCTTAGATATTTTTAATCTATCTTTAGACGAAAACTTGAAATTTGCGTATACTGCCCCTATTGTTAGTTTTCAAAGGCCTGCAATAGATAAATAGATTTCCTTATACCTGACATCTTATTAGTGCATTTTTGCAAATTTATTTGCCCCCAAAAAATGAGTATTATTTTGTGGAGGGTTTTTAGCGAAATCCACTAAAATGCGAATTGCGGGTGAACGAGAAGTCGTAAGCGGGTACCGACGAAGGGAATGTGGTTGCACCCGACGAGATCTTACTGATGGTGGAGTCAAAACTTCAAACGCTAATTGCGGGTGAAGGAGGTGTCTGAAATGGGTACCGACAAAGGGAATGTGGTTATTCCGGACAAGATCTTAACGATAAAATGCGCTAAAAATCAAGACAAATACCAAATACAGTGCAACATCTTTACTTCGGAGACTAATCTAGAACATCCAATAATTCTAAGCTACACTTACCACAATGATAGTCCAGACGTATCTCTATAACCGGAACACGCCTGGTTTTTTTTCATCTGAAGCATGTTCGTTGACTAAAACGATCAACGAACTGTTTGTTATTGAAGAATAAACGTAGTCTTTGTAAATACAATATTGCCAATTGGGCCGCCGACGTACAAAATATTAAATTCCTACTTAATTATTATAAAAGTTACTATTATCACAGATTAACTCTGTGCTATTACTATTGTAAATAATTAAACAGATAATTAACTTTCTGAACATGAGAGCTTTTCAGTTTTTTTCAAAAATAACTTTGGAGTAGGATTTTTAAAAATCAGCAAACAAAACTGCAAAAGTACCACATTTAAACGAATCTCTATTTTAAATGGCAATAAAGTTACCTATACAATCCCTCCCGATCTGCAACACCCTGTATAGAAGTATGCATTGTTATTGTACTATTCGGTAATTTGTTAGTTCCGTCACACTCAATTTCCAATTTGCAGCAAGATTGGTATAACTCGTGTACAATGTTTTTTTAGTAGAAAACTAATGTTAGGTGGCTTCCTGTGGTAGCTGTTAAGGAAGTTACATAAAGTCGGGAAATTTGCTAACCAGGCCGGAAAGAAATATTTGCGATAGCTGCTGATATTTGAATTTTGAGATCAGAGTGCGGCTACTGTTTAATCTATTGAGAATATACGCCAAAATGAAAGCAACAATTTTGTTAATCGTGGCGCTTGTGCTTTTGGCATCATACACTGATTTATGTGAAGGGGAGCCAAGGTGGCCACATTCCCAGACCTACGTAAGTTACTTTTACTGACTTCTTTATTCTTTTTAGTTTTTTTAAAATAAAATATACTCCAAAATACCCTCGAAAATACCTATTATTTGCAAACGTCTTGGTTGATATTACCACAGACAACATATTGTTGTCTGTGATATTACTAAATGACCTTTAAATTGTGAAGAATCAATGGAATCAATGTTTAAGAGGTTCGTACTTTAGATATAAATAGTGGATACATGGGTCACATAAGTCACATTAATATAAATACGCTTTTGTTTCCAGAATAACAAGCCGAGACATCCGCAGCGAACCTTACGATTTGCGTTGGGAGGATATCGTAAACTTATTGGGCGATAAGCAAAATTAAGGTGTACCGATTATTATGAATAGACGATGTTGGATACTTTATGAAATTCTATGTAAACTTTCTTTCACAATTCAGTAAATTAAATCACTGAAAGCGTTTCTTTAATTTGATTCGACGAAGAATTTTTCTTTTTCATCTTTTGGTAGAGTTTTTATGGACAAAATAGAAAAAGGTACCTACTAACTGAAGCTGGGGGATTTCAAAGTAATGCCGGCGAAACCGCCATCGGAAATGCCTGCTCCACAGTAGACTTGTCGGGCGAATGTTGGCAGAAAGTATCTTGGAAGTGAGTGAAGCGTTCGTTACTCAGAATTAAAAACTCTTTCTCTCCAAAGCTGTTTAGTATGGATGGATAAAAGGAGGAGATACTAGAACTGCGGGATGGAGAAAACCCGCACGGTAGCTAACACGGTGGTGGACTGTGAATCCTAAGAACTCAAATTACCTTAAAAACCGTCTTAACTGATTTGGGTCCATACCTGATTCATAAAATATGTAGAAAAAGTTGGATCATAGGAACAAATACAAATATTCTGTCCCAAATAAACCAAGGGCCCAATGCATTACGTTTGTAAGTTACCCTAAAAAAATGGGCGAAATTTCTTTAATTTTCTTCTAGGTAACCATATTGGTTACAAAGAACCTCTTCCAAATTTGGTCACAAATATGAAATTAGTTTTTAAAATTTCTAACACAAATAAACGCCACTATAATTCTTGCCCGGTTAACGAATCTGGCAACAATTCCAGGAAAATGGATGGGTTTTTTAAAATCACGAAGTTTACAATGTGTTTCCTATGGCAGTAATTCCATTGGAATTATTGCCATAATTAAATTATGTTTTTGATATTTTTGAAAATGAATGAACGCCAGCGCATTTTCGAAAATTACATTTTTCAGTTTTTTGACCATAACTTCGTTATTTGTACCTACAGTTAGAAGAAACTGCAAGGGAAACCTAATCTACATAAAATGTTACAATTCTTTGCCCATTTAAGCGACTTTGTATCTCTAACGGTTTACGAGATTCCCATCCTAAACATCGGAAAAAACTCACCCTGTATACAGTAGCGGCCAAAAGTTTATTACAATTTGAGTTTTTCATTATAACACTAGCATTTATTACGGTTGGCAATAAAATATTAATATGGTATTTAGAGTGCTATGAAAAACAATTCGATTCAGTCAGTCACTAATGGCCGTTTGCACCAACAAATTTAATTAGAGCTTAGCTTAAGTGTACCTTAAAACCCATGGCAACGATTATTGAGACAATGGTTGCCATGGATCTCCGCTTAAATTTGTCGGTGCAAACGAGTATAAGTATTTGTTGTAGGGATGTTTAATTTTTTTAAAATTATTTATTAACATACAGTATAGTGCGATACACTTTTTACCGCTACTGTATATGTCACAAAAATACGCCAGTCATAAGTTGCGGTAATGATGGCCAAATCCCCCTTTGTCTGAAAACGGCGGAATCGTGGTGACCGTTGCTAACAAAAACCGAAACGAAATGTTAACGAAACGCACTCGTATCGTATCGACAAGAAATCTGTCGCCTGTCATCACTAACAAATAACAAGACAGAGAGTAAGGTTTCTTTGTATTCCGATTATAATTTGTTCACGTATAAACAATGCAATTTGGCATAAATAATGAGCATTGACTAAATAATAACTAACTAAAATCATTGAATTTTGAATAAATAATAATTATTTATTCAATGCTAAAATTAATGCTACTCGAACTAGATATGAAATAAATCTAGGGGATGTTATAAATAAATCAACAATAACAGATAATGTCACTTATAATAATACGAAAGAAATAAATGTGAAACGGAAGGGGCGTGACTATGACGTGATCGAACTGTTAGTGGCATAACGTTTGTATGTTGTATTGTGGAGGAACCGCGCTGAAGTATTGTGGTAGGTATATAGATAGCAATTTTCTATAAATTGTGCGCAATTCTTTTTTTTTCTAATTAAATTCATAACTAATTCGTCAGAAAAATTTTTACGTGCTTACACCAATTTGTACTCGTATGATTGTGTTCAATTCTATATAAGGTAATTTTGAAATGAAACTTACTTTACCATGAAAACTGAAGGAATAATGTCACTTGATTTTTTCTAAATTTCATTAACGCACCAGTAAGGCTAGTAACCCCGTGTGGTTAGGCACCCATCGGGCGCGTCTCCGGGTGGCGGATAGGGGAAAGCCCATATAGACACCTGAATGATCGTACGTGATTCGTGCTTCGGTGTGGGTAGTGACGATTATAAGTGGCTCGTCGGGGCTAAAACCCAGACTGGTAGCGACGAAGGTCGTCGCCGCGGACCAACCTCCCAAGTCAAGGTGATAGCGACCGTGCCGAGGACTGCGTGGCACTGGGGTGCAGTGTCGATAACGGTGCCCTTCGGATACCGGTGGCTTCCTTTGGGAAGGGGCTGGCAGCCAAGCCCTGGGCAAGCGGCTCTGCTCAGGTGAGACCGCATTTCCGCACTACTCGTGGGAATTGTATGAAATCTTCACACAAAACCTTTCTGGCCTCCTCGTCAGAGGGGACCAACAAGCCGGGCCCTCAAAAGGGGCTCGGTAACGGGGCAGGCTCCTTGAAAGAGGGGACGGCTCCAACGCAGAGCCTTACCCAAGGACCTGGTGGTGGGTCAGCTCCTATTCGCAAGAAGAATAGGACTGGCGCATAGAAGGCGATGGTCAGGAAGCGCCGGCTCGACGGTAAAACCTCGGGTCAAGCGGGCCGTGCGCCAAAGCCTAAGGCTGCGTCTGGGTCGTTGGCTCAGGGGGGCAACCCGACGTCAGGGACTAAGCGTCTCAGATCAGAGGGAAGCACTCCAGGGTCTGGCTCAAGGCAGCCTGAGAAGAAGCTTAGAGGTTCTGGTGCACAGAAGGGTGCACCACGAACTTATGGGCAAGTCGCCGCGGCAGGGCTCAAGGTGGCCGTCGTTCCGGTATCATACCCGGAGGTGGACATCTCTGAGGCTCAGTCGAGGTGCATTATGGCTGCATTGAATGCAGTTGTAGACCGGATGGAGAGGGGGGGCCTTTCCTCGGCTGGCAGGGTTCCGTTGAAATCCGCAGGATGCCATCGTGGCCGAATGTGAGGACCAGTGGACCTTGGACTGGTTGGAGAGGACCGTCCCTTTATCAGGCCCTGGGCTGGCGCGTCGTTTTAAGTTCAGCGGCACGTCCCGAGGGTATCCAAGGTGATGGCTGTGTTGCACGGGCTCCCGGATGACACGGACACCACTTTGAAGCGCCTCCAGAGGCAAAATCCTGGTTTCAAGACGAGTCTATGGAGAACGTTCTTTCGCAGAGAGGAGCCTGGTGGGATTCTCCTCGCATTTGGTGTCGATGAGACGTCCTATCAGGCACTCCAGCGACAGAACTTTCAGGCGCACACGGGGGTCCCGCGCGTCACTTTTGTGACGAAAGCGGGTGCTCCGGCTGCGCAAGGTAAGGGAGAAAGTTCCACCGAAGCAGCGGGACCTAGTTCCGTTGCGACAGAGGGGGCTCAACTTCGCAGAGTTGATCTCGAAGGGACGGCGGGATTGCTCCCGGCGCCCGAAAAGATCGAGAAAGATGTCAGCGAGCTTTTGGCTCGTGTGGCGGTTTTTGGCTCCGACCAGGGGTCGGAACCGTCGGCATCGCTAACGGAGGAGGGAACCTGCTACATCAGTGATGGACAAAGTAACCTTCTTAGTGTTCTTACAGAGCAATTTTCAGTACAGTAAGGGGCGCGACCTGTCTAATAGGTCGTCAACTTGCTGTAAAGCAGACAGGCGTATGCCTCATACAAGAACCTTGGGTTTACAAGGGACGAGTAAGAGGTCTGGGCCAGGTGGGGAACTATCTTTATTATAAGAGGGACAGCCAACTGAACCCGAGGACTTACATTTATGTCGATCGGATCTCGTAGCTCTACGACTTCTGCTGAAAGATGATAGAGGACGGGGTAGGCACTTGGTGGTCTGCTCCGCCTATCTCCCGTACGACTCAGAAGGGGCTCCACCAACCAAGGAGCTGGCTGAGTTGATAGAGTACTGTCGAAGTAGTGGGCTCCCTCTTGTGGTTGGCTGTGACGCAAACTCACACCATGTTGTGTGGGGCAGCACGGACACGAACTCTGGAGTACTGGCAAACAACTGATTTGAATGTATTAAATCAGGGAGCAGTCCCTACCTTCGTCACAGCGCGGAGGCAGGAGGTCATTGATCTGACGCTGGGCTCCTTTTCAATAGCTCACATGATCACGAATTGGAGAGTGTCTGATGAACCGTCGCTTTCGGACCACAGGCACATTCTTTTCCAACTGAACCTGGCATTTCACTGCGGGCCCTGTAGGTTTCGGAATCCCCGATCCACTGACTGGGACTGCTATGTGGCAAAACTGTCGGACCGGTTGGATAGACCACCTTTGCTCTGTCGGAAAGCAGGGCAGGTGGAAGAGGCGGCCGCATTAGTAAGCGACGCCATAACAGCGTCCTATGAGGACAGCTGTAAACTGCGTACCTTTCGAGGAAAGAAGAGAACACCTTGGTGGAACTCAGACCTTGAAAAGGCTCGTAAGGAGGTTCGCAGGCTCTTTAATAGGGCCATGCGAACTAAGTTACCTGCGGACTGGGAAGATCTTAAGATCTCCCGGCGCAGGTATAAGGACCATATTCGGAGGTCGAAACGAGGATCTTGGAGGACTTTCTGTGGTAACATGGAAGGTCTTCCTGAAGTTCAAAAACTTCGTAAGATCCTTTTGAAGGACCCGGGGCAAAAAGTGGGGACACTGAGGCTTCCATGCGGCAGATATACGTCTACCGCGGGTGAGGCTCTCACATGTCTCCTGGAAACACACTTTCCAGGCTCTGGGGACTACTTAACTTCGGACCCACCAAAAGGAGCTACTCGGGTCGGTGTAAGGCCGATCAACTGGAAGGTAGCTTCCCGGGTGGTTACCGAGGGATCTCTGAGATGGGCGATCAACACGTTCAGCCCATTTAAGAGTGCAGGACCGGATGGGATATTCCCGGCTCTTCTACAGAAGGGCCTGGAGCCGCTGCTCTTACACTTGTTGCATCTCTTCAGAGCCTCTCTGGCTTTAGGGTATATCCCCGAAAGCTGGAGGAAGGTAAGAGTTGTGTACCTAACTAAGCCGGGTCGTGCTAAATATGACGTGGCGAAGGACTATAGGCCCATCAGCCTATCATCGTTTCTTCTAAAAACGGTGGAGAAGCTGGTGGATGCATACATAAGGAATGGCGTACTGGTTAGTAGACCACTACATCCGTTCCAACATGCTTACAGGGCTGGTATGTCCACGGAGACGGCTCTACACAGCCTGGTGTGCAGGCTGGAAAAGGGAATGTCTTCCGGGGGGATAGCTCTGGGAGCGTTTTTAGATATCGAGGGTGCGTTTAACAACACCACGTTCGATTCGATTAGTGAGGCTGCTGAGAGCTTTGGTATTGATGGGTCGATCGTAAGATGGATCCGAGCCATGCTCGAAAGCAGTCATTATATCCTCAATTGGGATGACGGAGATGAGCTCATCGGTTACTAGAGGATGTCCGCAGGGTGGGGTGTTGTCTCCACTGCTGTGGTGCCTGGTACTAGACGGGCTCCTCCGCACCTTGAACGAGGGGGGAGCGTATACACAGGGATACGCGGACGATCTCGCGATCGTCATAACTGGGAAGTTTCCAAACACCGTGAAAGAGCTCATGCAGGGGGCTCTTGAACAGGTGGATAGGTGGTGCAGTAGCCATGGCCTTTCCGTTAACCCGGAAAAGACCGAGGTTGTTTCATTCACGAATAGAAGGAGAGCGGATCTTGCTGGACTCGCTCTTCGAGGACGTCAACTGGGTCTGACCAGGTCAGTGAAATACCTGGGAGTCATCATTGACTCCCGCCTGACCTGGAAAGGGCACATTGAGCGCATAAGCAAAAAGGCCACTGCATGTCTATGGGCATGTAGAAGGGCTTTTGGTTGTACATGGGGCTTGAACCCTCGACTGGTATACTGGCTTTACACTGCAGTGATAAGGCCAATAATACTGTATGGTGCACTTGTATGGTGGCCTGCCATGCGCAGGGTAACCTACAGGAAGCAGCTAGGAAAGGTCCAGCGACTCGCCTGTCTGGGAATCACTGGAGCCCTAAAAACCACGCCAACCTTGGCCATGGAGGCACTTCTGGGACTAGAGCCTTTACACTTAGCTGTGGAGGCAGAGGCTCGGAAAGCTTCCATACGGCTAAACGATTGGGACGAATGGAAGGATCGAGGCAGCCTTGGGCACGGGCGGATCTGGGAGGAAACCCTCAGAACCGATCCCCTCCTCGCAAGAAGGGATGTGATCCGGGCTATCTTGCTAAGACCAAAGCGTCATAAAGTCATTCTCCCGGATAGAGAGCAGTGGACGAACGCGGATTGCCCGTTCCTCAAACCTGAGGGGCTCGTGTGGTTTACAGACGGGTTCCAAACAGAAAGGGGAACGGGCATGGGTATATATGGTGATCGACCGAGAGCCAGCGTCAGCGTCTCCCTTGGTCAGCATAGCACCGTGTTTCAGGCAGAGACGTTAGCCATCATGACCTGTGCACAAGAAAACCCCTGCAGAGGTTACCGTAATAAGCATAATACATTTGCAGCAATAGCCAGGCGGCGTTGAGGGCCCTGTCAGTAGACGGCGCTTTTTGCAGGCGAACTCTAGATAGATTAGGTGAGTCTAATAGGGTAAGCTTGATTTGGGTGCCAGCGCACTGCGGAATAGGGGGCAACGAAAGGGCGGACGAGTTGGCTCGCGAAAGCAGTGGTGGGGTCTTCGTCGGGCCCGAGCCTACCTTAGGGATTGCTCCCTCCGTTGTTAGGGCCAGGATTAAAGACTGGTTGACTAGTCAATTCCAGGCTCAGTGGCAACAAGTAACCGGACTCCGACAGATCAAGGCCTTTCTAACAGGGCCCCTTGGCAAATCGGGGTCTTCAAAGCTTCTAAAACTGAATAGAAGCCAAATTAGGAAGATCACCGGTGTCCGTACGGGACTATCACCTGCATAGCATTGGGCCCGCGGAGGAGTCCATGTGCAGGTTCTGTGGCGAGGCAGATGAAAATACCGAGCATGTGGTCTGTCACTGTGACGCTTTGATCAGGGACAGATATCAACTCCTTGGAGACAGATACCTGGAACCGAGGAGGGTGAAGCAACTTAGGCTAAACAGGGTCCTATCCTTCATTGAGAGGAACGGGCTCTGAACTCAGGTGCGAAGAAAGGGGGTAGGTACAATGGGCCTCTGGTGTACCTAAGTGCTGCCCGGTCGGCCTCCCTTGCGAATAGACAAATAGATAGAAAGCCAGTAACGCACTATTATATAGCACTAGAGATAGCCTGGCTGCGGCAGCCAATCCCACACACGATTGCTTATTCGAGTTCGCCTAGTGCGTTACTGGTCGAAACAAAGGTATCTATGCAATAAAATTGATTCTATGGATTGTTGAAAAATTGCCACCTTATTTTAAAAAAATGCGTTTTGAGTAAGAGAAGTTCCGTAAATGTGGAGTATTGAAGTGGTATGCAACCCATAATTTTTTAAAGTGTACCAAAAGAACGCCTTCTTCTTCTTTACAACTGTTTTCAAACGATGACTTTTGAAAGTACCTTCTGCGTCCACGTATATGTTTGTTGGAAGATTACTTTTTACTAACTGAAATAGATTTTTAACTCTATTGTGTGTCAAAACAAGATCGTAGGTATAGGATTGCCACTTGCCAGTCGTATCTATCTTGTTTCTGATATTGCTGAGCTATAAAGTTTTGATTGCACCAATATTATGATACGCACATAAACAAAGTTGTCTAAGCCTTAAAAATTATTAGAAAAACCAATAACACTCTGTTAAATCATTCTACGAGAGCGAATTTTCGGAGAGCGAATTTTCCGAGAGCGAATTTTCCGAGAGCGAATTTTCCGGAAGCGAATTTTCTGGGAGCGACTTGTTCTGGAATGGTCGTTTAGTGGGGACTCGTTTCCATAATAGAAAAGACGGTTTACCTATGGAATTACCCATAAGTAGTGGTGTCCTTTCCAATATCTTTATTGACAAACTCGAATAACTATATCGTAACTGTAGTTGCCAATCAAGCAGCTCCTGTAGCATTTTCAGTGGGGCGTTGTTGATCAACCAGCATACAGCACAGACTTGGCTCCATCTAACTTTCATCTCTTTGCTCATATGAAACGGAGGAGAGCGTTTTGGCGCACAGTAGAAAAAGCACAGGCGGCTACTTTCCAACAAGAGGGTATTGATAGGTTGATACCTGGCTACGACAAATGTCTAAATCGGAGTGGCCACTATCTTGAGAAATAGCTGCAGTGTGTAAATAAATGTTAAAAATAAAAAATTTAGATTTTTAGGGACATTTTTCGAAAGAAATTGCCCTTATGTGATAGTGAGACAGCAAAGTTAAACCTTCGCCAATCGATTTCTACTAGTTTGAGGATCAGTGCTTTTGAATATCAGCCGGATTAAAAGTCGTGTAAAAAAATTCCCCGTGAATATGCGATTCTTCGTACCGTATGCAACAAGTACAACCTGATCACTGATTTTATGTAGATAATATTGACATTTTTACCTTATCAGCAATTACTAAGAGGATCGTTGGCAGTAGTTTTAAATGCATAAACAGGCTTTTTATTCACAATCGGCATTATTATTAATTTTATGAGAGTGGGTACATTTGTAATGCGTATACTTTTTGACCAAGTGTGTACAAATTGAACGTATGTAGACTCCCCCATTCAATAATAGCGCTTATTCGTATTTGAAAACAACTTAATAAAGTTTAAATTAATTGTGTTAGGGACGTGTAGCGAATATTTGCGAACCCTTTGATGAATTCGGTCCGGCGAACGACGCGACGGACAAAGGCAAATGTGTGATTGTCCTGTCAATTTGTAGTTGCTCAGCCAGTAAATTAGATTTATTGATTAAAATAAATTTTATTAAGTATTCATGGACTCACGCATTTTCCCGGTTATGCAAATTCGAACCTTTTCCACACATTCCGTATCATATACATGTTTTTCTTTTTTTTTAATTTCAACGTAATAAATTTTCAGCAATTTAGTACGGCTCCAAAGCAATTTTAGCGTGGTATACTCATATTAGTTAATGCCGCAATAAACATCAAACAGAGCGGCAATAAGGGAAGATCCCGGGCGGTTTAATAACGAACACGGACGAGCAAATCTTTATAAATTCCCATAATTATAACATATAGATCGTAATTAAATTGCTATCCACATCTGAAGACGTAGGAACCGCTTACAAAGTCGCCCGGGCATAAAACGGAAACCCAAATACATATTAATGGTCACAGTAAATAATAAGTTAGGTAGAGGACGTTTTGATGTTTTACGTATTCCATTGCGCGTCTTTTTGTGTAAACCGGTAAACGGCTAAACAAACCGTTTCGTTTGAAAAGACGAGTCATGCGGAGGATGATAAATAATGTCATAGAGTAAACAATACTCTATGATAATGTGTGTGATAGAACGTACTAAATGTATCTACAGTTTGATGTTCACAAATCATAATCCTCGTCATAATCCTAATCAGTTATGACGTGTGAATCATTGCTAGAACAAGACGTCCTGGGTGATCAGAAATAAATTAGAATAATTGTGCCCCGTCGAATATGGATGTGAAATTGGTATTGTAGTATATTCGCAAAAGGAGGTGTAAACAGAGCTTCCTCTACGATTATTTACCCTAAATTTTAGAGATAGGCATGTATTAGAGCAAGATTCCAGGGCCCCCAAACGTCGCCCCAAACCTTACTCATTTTCTGATGGACAAAATATGTACATACAGTAGAGTAGTACCTATTAGTGTGCACAATGAACGCATACATACCCCATAGCTTGGGTCGACGGCCATTTTCAGTTACCAGGGACCTATAACACAAGCCGTACAAGTCCTACAATTGTTAGAATATATTTTACACTTGTAGCTTTTTCATAGCACAACTCATTTGCATATACAGAATTTATAGAATGCATGTGGGGAGGAGATGGCAACGAGGAAAATCAAGGAAAAGGAGAAAGGACTGCATCTTGGACAGAGACTTGTTATAACTAGACCGCGCGTAACGTAGATTTTACTATAAACGCCTGTTGTCAAGATAGGATAGGCAACCAACTGTTCATCGCGGGGCAGACGTACGTTCTGCAGCTTGCTTTAGCCATGTTTATTCTAAATTTTAATAGTAGCAAAAAAAGATAACATATAGCTGTTAACTCTTTTAATCGAATTTATTGGTATTTTATTTGAACTAAATTGGTATATAACTGCCTTACTCTAGTCCTAATTTGATTTATGTGTATTTTGGTGGTGAACACGTATGGGAAAATATACTCTTAAAACTAAAGATGTAAGTAGTAAGATATGATTATTTAGCGGATTTTGATTCAATATATGCCTATCCAAAAACCCAAATGGACTGTAACTGTTATTTATTTTTCTTAGACTGCTGATAACCATTTTGTTTACAACGCGGTGTGGTGTGGATTGAATGAAAAACCTGAACACATTTTCAGCAATTTGGCAAATTTTTAATGCATCGCTTGATACGTGCAACAATCCTCCACGATTTTTTCTAGTTAAAAGCTTTGAATGACTCTCTGATGCGAATATCGCATCTGCACATATGGAACATTTAACAGACTTAGCTATTTTTCTTGTAACAAAACCTGAAATATACTTAGTACCAGTAAGTACTTAGTTACGTCTATACCTAATAGGCAAATAGGTATTGCCGTTGTCTTGCTGGTAAAGGATGTCGAATATCTACGTTATTTTAAGTGAATGGGAAAGTCGAAAACGCTCGGTGTTGCATTATTGTTTAACACCTTCGTAGGTACCTTTCTAAAATCGGCTTCATTCCCCGCAAATGCACTATGGTGGGAGTAAATTTTTCTCTTCGAATGGCTCTGATCCATTGGCCCTTTAAACTTTTATCCATTGAAAATCAGCATATTATTTAAAAACTTATCGGCAGAGTACATGTTGATAGGCACAAATTAACCTAAGTTTATTGGTTTATTCTCAACAGAAATTTATCTGTTCACTAATCGAGCTAATCACGAGAACATCTAAAATAACAGCTTATTTCATTATATTGCATATCATCTCAGCGATTTTTGCCCCGCGGTGCATTGTGTGTTGCATACTGTGTCGACAACACCTTAGATACGGTAAGCGCAGTCTAGTTATGCAAGTCTCTGATCTTGGAGGACGACTTGTAGTTATAGTTACAGGCAGATTACTTATAACATAGAGGAGTATTTCCTCTATGCTTATAACTTGTACAGTAAAACCATCGTAACCTTAGAAAATTTGCGCAGGCATGTTCGGATTCGTCCGCACTTGATCGGCGTTTCTTACCAGGTTCGGCTATAATGTACATTCGGAACAGAAAACTACAACTAGAACAGAAGTAGTATTTGCACATTACTCACGGTATTAATGTCAATATAATTAAGAAAGTTATCGATTATTTATTACTAGTTAATAACACATTACTCAATTCTACAATAGTCATTTAACAAACGAAAACGATGAAAACTTGCGGCCTTAACAATGACTACTTCTTACTGGGAGTGTACAATTCCTTCCCATGCCTTCTATATTAGCTGCGCAAAGCATACTTTTTCTAAGGATACAGTGGTTTTACTGTAGACTTGTTACAATTGTAAGTATATAGTTTGTGTTATAGGCCCCAGGTGCCACAGATACGTAAAAATTGTACTCGCTTGACTAACAGTCTGAGGACTGATTCTTAAGTATGTTGTAAGAAAGAAGTTAATATTGCCAGGCACTTATTAAATATCGAAAACACACTGACCGAGTACTTTAATTTCCGAGTTAGGTGATGTCATTGTTTACAATGGTAATCGTTTCGTTCAACATTGACTGACACAATACTATCCGGGATCAGGTGTTCTGTGAGCGGCAATCTTTCCTGGCGAGAGGTTTAATTAGTGCAAGACTACAAATCAAATACTGATTTAATCAAAGTGATCCGAAATTTGTGAAATTTTGCATGTAGACATAATATGATATTCCAAACAAGAGTTTGCCGTATTATTGACTGAAACCATTGAATAAGTAATGAACTTATTCAATGCCTCAACATAAAATAATTTTTTTCTCCAACCTCTTGCATAAGACGCTATTGTGTCATACTTTTAGGTAGGTACATAAAATGGGCGATTTCGGGAGTCATCGGTATCCCCATGGTAATTAATTTGACCTTGAAGACGAATGTTAACCAATCAAAAAATTACAAATAGTTGTCAATGATTTGTCATTCAACATGAACATGACTTGAGATGTCACTGTAACAAAAACAGTAAACATGTCTATTGCTATTATTAATCCATCAAGTTTTTAATCAATGTCTTTTAAAATACGCAAGAGGACCTGTACAACTGTAATACAAATTAAGCAAATTTGTACCTCTAGGACACGAACTTATAAATTAAGATGGACTGCTGATCAAACAGTTGCATAGAGGTAGAAATGGCCCTAGCATGGGCGCGGCCATGATGTGCACGTTTTAGTTATTTTCTAGGGTAATTTTCCTAGCGCTCAAGTTTTGAGACTATTGCAGCCTTGGAAAATGACATGTGTCACAGTAATTTATTTAGAAAACGTGAGGTTGATGCTTGTTTATTAGTTGACTAGAATTTTGCGCCAAGTGAGTGCACATCATGGCTGCCCCCATTTATAAGTTCGTGCTCTAGGATCAAATGGAACAAAGTGAGGTTAGAAATGTTTATTTTCATCTACTTAAAACGGATAACCTAAAAAAGTATTAATAAAGTGACACCCAATCGAAGAAATGTTGCCAAACTACAAGAGCGTATGCAAATACGAACACGGTAAATAAAAAAGTGGTTGGAGAAAGAATTTTATGTTTCATTCGTAGGCAAAATGCGTTTTCGTGACTCGGAATGTTGTTGGACGACACACAAACACCCTTCATCGTCCCGAATTCAGAAAACGCGCATTTTTCATATTTACGCAACAAATAACTATTTTCCCAATTGTCACGGCTATCCTCGCGGGCCGCGGCTATTTCGATTATAAATAATAAAAATGTGCTTTAAATTCAGGCTTCCAACATCGCCACATCAAATTTTAATTCTTTGATGTTTTTTATAAATGTACAACTTTCAATTTGAGGTCACCTTCGTGTCACCTTTGAACTTCACCTTGACCTATTTTTCAAGGTCACCTTCATGTGACCTTTGGGATTCACCTTGGCATACTTTCCAAGGTCACCTTCATGTGACCTTTGAAATTCACCTGACCTACTTTCCAAGGTCACCTCCGTGTGACTTTTGGACTTGACCTTGACCTACTTTCCAAGGTCACCTTCATTTAACCTTTAGACTTCACCTTGACTTACTTTCCAAGGTCACCTTCATTTGACCTTTAGACTTCACCTTGACCTACTTTTCAATGTCACTTTCATTTGACCTTTGAAAGTCACCTTGGTCTACTTTTCAGGGTCACCTTCATGTGACCTTTGAAATTCACCTTGACCTACTTTCCAAGGTCACCTTCATGTGACCTTTGGACTTCATATTGACCTACTTTCCAAGGTCACCTTCATGTTACCTTTGGACTTCACCTTGACCTACTCTCCAAGGTCACCTTGACCTTTGAAAATACCTGATCTACTTTCCAAGGTGAGGTGGCGAATTACCTTGAACTGGTCCAGAACCGGCCCTATATGACTACTCAGGTGTGCTGGTATAGGAAATTTAATAATAATAATACGTGTGCTGCTTCATAAGGAAAACGAAAAGAACTTATATTCGAGAAAATAAAGCGGGTTACGATAAGCCACGAGTGTTTAAGTAAGATAATTACTATTATGTTCTCAATTTAAATTAGAATTAAGTCGAAAAATCTAGCGCGCTGTTGCTAGGAAAAAAAAGGATTGTCAATTATTATTATTTTTTAGTTACGCATCGCTTTTCAATTAGGATATTAATTTCGATATAAATAGTTCTCTGTACTTCTGTGTTATGGATAATTAAAGTTTACTAAACTAAAGACATGTGAATTTAACTAATAGTGTGCCACCTCAAAATACACAACAATTGTCGAAACGTCACAGTGTGGCCACGAGCACGTACTGAAAATACGGGATTTGTTTTGATTAAGAGAGCACGCTTGCCACAAAAGTTGCGGTCAGATGTCGTTTCGTATTTGGTATTCGGCAAGGTACTTAAGTAAAAATCTGACGTGAGAGCGAAAAAATTCTTACTAGAACCTTCGAAGAGAATCTATTCGAGACGAGCGCTACATTTTTCGATCGCGTATTGATTTCATAACCGAACCTTCGGTGTAAATTATTTTCATATACAGGGTGGTGCCTAGCGCAACGCAGCACAGGGATTTCAATGGTAATTTCTTTATAGTCAATTACTAGCTCCCCTAATTATTTTAGAGCAAAAGTGTAAATACGTTTTTTTTAGAGAAAAAAATACTGCATCTGCTCATACTATTAGTTATTATTTTCCCTATTTTCGCGCTAGGCACCACCCGGTATAATACCATAAGTAGTCGAAGTACTGTCGAATATTTTTGAGCTGCTGTCACGAATGCCAGTTACGCTGATTAATATTAAATAATATATATATAAATATTAAATAATTAATATTAAAAAGCGTAACTAGCATGAGTGGAACACGTTGAGTGTATCAATATAGTATATTCTGATTGTAATGAAAACAAGAGTAGTATTCGTTAGATTATATAATGAATAAATAAGTTAAATAATATATAATTTGTCCCATGTTATAATACTAAAAACACGGAATCAATATATTAGCAACAAAAAAATTTAATTTATTTTGAATTGATATGGAAAACGCAGTTATTATAATAAATGTTGGTTACATTATTGTCAGTTTTTTGCGTAGTTGAATTTTCAATAGCGGTAGAATGCAGAGTAGTAGTGCACTGCGAAGATTCCTTTCGTATTTTTTCTATTATGTGCGAATGGTGTTGGCTACTAAGCTTTAATACGGTTTCAAAGATTCCGTAGAAGAATGACCAGTGATTTTAATTACTTCTTGTAGATTTGCGCCAGATTCACTCAAATTGCTTACTGTTGAAGACCTATTCGAATGGTTCGTAATTTTATGTTTTTTGGTATCCAATCCAATATGTTCTGCGCCCTGAGACGTCCATTTACTTAACTGATTAATCCCCACTGGACAATTCTTATACCAAATTCCTGTCTGCAACCAGTCCGAATTTGGAGTCAAAAATAAACGATTGGTTTTTATATTTGCTGTTCTCTTGCTTAGCATTTTTTCTAAAAGACGTACTGGGCATTGTTCTTTGCATTTCACATTTGGCGTCAACCATTTACATTCGGCAGTCTTTTTTTCGCCACCCATGCGCAGTCTTGGAGAATACAGTATTGTATTCATAACGGCCAGTAAAGACGCCCTCGTTGTTGACTTCCTTTTTAAAATATTCTAATTTCTAGCAAACAAAAAGCGGCTTCGTTACCTCTCCATGCGAGTTCCACGGCGGCAATCTGATAGAACTTTTTTTGGAGACCATCGGGTGTTGCTTCGTCAAAACTTTCAACAATTTTGCTGATTTCGTCTTTCGTAAGAGCTGCAGAACTAACTTTCCTTTTTTCGGGAATTGCTTGCAAAAGTTTCCTTTTGGCGGAACGTGCCTTTCTAGCATCTTCAAAAATGATATCTTTAAAGGGATCAATTTTGCGATTAAATTCTTCGAAGTATTTTTTCTGAAGGAGTTTGGCTGTAATATTCCACAATGTTTTTACTACACTTTCTTTATAGACGGTGCCATCTGTTTTTTTCATATTAAAGGCCCAGTCATTTAAGACACTTGAAAGTTCCTCGTTTGAAGTTTGGCTAGTTAAAACGCAATTCCTGTGTTTGCAAAATTGAGAAAACCCATACGTACCTAAGGGGTATTTGGAAAGATTACGAAATAAACTTTTTCATACATACTTATGGGTTTTCACCGTGTTAGCCGGCATTAAATTATTTACTTCTTCACTAATTTTAGCATCGGAAGTATTTCCAAAACGTTCCATAACGAAAAAAACACGAAAACTTTATGTAATGGAGAAGAAATGTTTTGCGGAAATGTTTTTTGACGTTTGTTGAAACAACCGAAACCGATAAACCTATTCTGAATCTAGTAATCGTTAGACTAAAGCGAAACACCAAAACGATTATATAATACCACGTCGTGAAGAGTATATTCATATGTCAATATCATGGTATCTAAGGAAAATAAGAAATTTGATTGGCTGACGAAATAATGAGTTATATAATCACTATAATTCGTTCCCATTGGCTCAACAATTTGAAATCTCGACATTTCACTGGTCGAAATGTGACAAATGTTAGATGAATTGAATAGTTATACCTAGTATTTTACATTATTAGCCAGGTAAGTGAGTTTTTACTGGCGATAGGAGAAGTTGACTAGCGAGCCGTTAGGCGAGTTTGTCATCTCCTAGAGCCAGTAAAAACTATTACCTGGCGTATAATGTACAATATTTTATTTGTTACTCATTTGTAAACAATAGTAAACGTAAATAATTAGTTCTTAAATTGATCTTGAAGAAATGTCTAAAATATCATGTTATCCATGTAACAGAGACTTCGCATTAATTCTGGCCAATGAAATTACTAGATTACTAACTTGTAAAATTTTTACAGGTCTGCTGTCAGTTTTACAGGTCTGCTGTCAGTTTTACAAGTCAGTAGCGTTTAAACATGACGTTTACCCGTTTGCGTTTTGTCTTGTTAATCAACGTTTACAACTGAGTAACAAATAAACAATATATTCAATCAGTTCAATTTATATGAGTACTTATTTGAGAAAGGTAAAACCAGAGCATGGGTTTCAATTTTCACGTTATAAGTGGAGATAAAGAACCAACATTCTGCAAGGTATATAAGTACATATTTCCAGAGAGAACTTCTATTTTTACTGTATGTCTACTGCTCTAGCTATTACTTTTAAAATAAGATTCATTACTACTAATTTAGAGCTAATGTCGGTTTGATGGATTTGGTAAGTATATAAAGAATCTGCGCGGTTAATCATCAGTTCTACTTTATCGTATTTGGGGGTTAGCAGATGTGAAGAGGAAATTCTTAATAAATTGGAAACTTCCGTCGTTGGGGTTGCTGAATTTGTTTCAGGGGATGAAGTAAACAGTTAGTCCTTAATAAATCCATCGTAGACGATGTGTGTGCAGTTCTAAGGTCCAATTACTTAACCGATGACCGCCTCTATTTGCTAACCTCTTCTTATTCCGGGTGCTCGAGTTTTATATTTACTTTTATCAACCGATGGATGCAAGTTTGCGTTCTTTAAATAAATAAATGGAGCCGCTTTAAGCTTCTATTTATAACCGATCGAATACTCAAATTGTAGTGTAGGTACTATATGCCATAGGACGGCAGAGTCATCCCCTCGTTCGTTGTAACATATTCGTCAAGTCAGAGTAATAATATTAGATGATCAAAGACTAAAGAGCACCGAGCTAATACGGAATGTCTTTTGTGTTTCCAAATGTTCTCCAGAATCCCCATGATGGAATTTTAATGTATTTTTACCTGTACGTTTGAGTTTGAATTGCAGATAGACAATTGACGTTTGCATTTATAGCAATGCCTGAAGCGCTTTTCGGGCGATATATGAGGGTTTTTTGTTCCATCTTAACCTCCTTTACATGCTAAGGTTACTAAATTACTCAAAAGTTTCCTTTCATCAGTATATCTACTTCGTGACACATTTCTTGGAATAGGATAAAACAGTCCTCGTACTTGACAAGCCGGTAGATAATTTACTTTTCGCTTTCACTTCAAAGAACATTTTTAGGTAGCTCTGTCAGGTGTAATAAAAACGAAGCTATTCAACACCGGAAAAACCGGAAGCGACTTCCTTTTTTGGTAAATTACACAAAAGGAAGGAGATTTTATGATTTACTAAAACCGAACAACGACCGAGAGGTGACTGTTGTCTAAATCAAAGATCCTTCCATCTGCTTGACAGGATATTAGAAATGCTAATTGGATTTTGACTGATCGATTAATGTAGGTTGGCATTCGAAACCTACTTGCATCTTCGTCAATCAAAATAAAGGTGCGCAAAATATCGTACCTGTTTCTTGGCAGCCCATTGGGGAAACATTTAAGAGAAGAGTTTATTTTATTCACACATAGGGTTCGATACTCATGACTGATTTTAATGTATAAGTACGGGAAGTTCTACAGAACCGATTACCTATACCCATATAAGAGGAAACACTTATAATCTCTATATTGTCAGTTGAATTAATATATTTTTTATTATACCTGAATCACAATCTCCGTTTTAAACACTCAAATGCGTGCGAAAAAGGGCCTTTAAAACACACGTGCTGTAAAGTGTCATCTGGATGAAATAAAAAATCCTCTTAGGTCGCTTTCTGATGTAAATGCAGAACATTTCTTAGGCTTTTGTACCTATCCTTTGGTTGAAGCTTTCACAAACGCGCGTAATTTAGGGTATGCTTCCAAATCTGTTCCACTCTTTAATCGCAGCATTGCTTTAAAGTTTTGAATGAATGCACCAAAATATAGAAGACTTAAATACCTTTGACATTTCCTTCATATATGCCAGCATTATGGATGCATTTAAGACTGTATTCGTAAGTAACTTCCTATTCATCCATGGAAACAACTTTTCATATTCTTTATAATAGGCTTTACTGGAGTTGGATTTTACACCTACCAACGTTTGTTTAGATTTTACAACAATCGATTTAATGGACGGTGTATTATCTTTTTCAACGGAAATCGTTTAATTCACAAAGACGATGATTTTTATAAGCAAACGTCAAGTGACATTTCCATGGCAATCGTGAAATTACGAACACCCAGCCCACTTAATTAGACATGTATTCGAGTATAACGTCAATATGACTTCATTGTATTTCCTATTTTTAAATTATACTGCAGGTATAATAAAAAATACTATAAGATACACGTGTATAATTGGTCTTTAAAGCACTTGCACTCCGCTTTGCGTCGTGCCCTTAAACTCGTTGCGCGTGCTTTAAAGACTTGATTATACACTTGTATCTTAATATACTATTCAATGTGGTAACACGTAACACTTTCACTTAAACCTTTTATTACAGTTTCTGATTTCGCTTCTCATTTGGAGAAAAAAATAGCGAAAGTTTTGTGATATAGATATGTTCTGGGAACGATAGAACGATAGAACAGTGTACCGTTTTTGAACATTTAGCCGGTCGGTCAGTTTAGTTAAACTTATCTCATAGATAAACTCTTTGGTCAAGAGTCAAGACCACGGTCGTATGATCTACAGGTCTGAAAACTCCAGCCTATGTCCTATGTAAAAAGTGAGGCTCACGCGTCGTCGATCCGGTAGTACCTACCGCATAAACTCGTCACGGACGGAGCATGAGTCGAGGTATGTTCTTTGAGTATACTGTCATGACTGACTTGTAATCATTTGTACTTGTAAACACAAGGACTTATCGCCGCACCGCCTTGAACCTCTACTGCTACGCAAACAAAAACAGCTGCTTTGAGAAAAATGAGGAAACCGTGCATTGTGCCGAAATGTAAAACGGGGTACAACAGTGTTAAACAAAAACTTCTGTTTTTAAAGTGCCGAAAGATGCGGAAATGTGTGAGTTTGCGATGAATGCGATTCCAAAAAGTTTATAATTTTCTTGCAAAACGAAGGTTCGATTCTGTTCAGATGAAAATCGAATTTCTACTTCTCTGACAACGCTGCAACCAGACAGATGGATCAAACTGTCAAACTTTTGGTTACAACAAAATAACGTTTTGTTTTTCCAAAGCACTCTTCTCAAAAAATTAAAAATTGTATTTTTAGGAAAATTATTATACTGAACCACCATGTATGATATATCGTCGTAAAGAGAAAAAAAAGACGTAATCCCAAAATGTCAAAATTCAATATGACGCCCATAAGAAAAACTAAAGTTGCCAGTTTCTCCGTCATGTTGAAAGTTATTAAAAACAGGATGCCTAATTTGAAATCTTCTTTTAAAAGTGTCCGAATGTGTTAATTAGAAATGTCTACTACGATTAGTTTATGATAAAAAAATTAAAAACGAAATTTAGAAATTTTGGTTCTTTTGCGATATCTTCAAAACTATTGAAGATATTTCAAATTTCTTTTCAGATTCTTATTCAGCACGAAAATTGGCAACTTTGCCCCCATTTAACCAACTCTGTATCTCTTAAGATAAGTGAGATCCCCATAATGGCACTCGAAAAATGGACACCGTGTATAATCATTTAATTTCAGTAACAAATTATTAAAGTAACCAGTTCTGTATCTTAGTAATCTCAATATTACAACACTAATGTACAAAACAGTAATCAGAACAACTGTAAGTTCCTGTAAGACCTTGTTTCAAGAAAACCATTACAGTAACGGAATTAGCGTTTAAATATAATCGATAAATGCAATAGAAAATCTTTAGCAAGTAATAAATAAGGAATAGGTCCATAAACGGGATACCCGCTACAATAAATACCTACATGCAACAATACAAGGACATAAAGATACCTACATTAAAAAAATGCAGGCTTAAATTAATGTTGAATGACCAACGCATATAAAGTCATTAACAGCCGAGGCACATGTTACATAAAGAATAGCCATACGGTCATTAACAATAAAGACACGTTTTACATAAATAATGTGACCACATTTATGTTTTCTTAAACGGGAGACTCGAACTTAGGCAACTCGAAGCACTGCGATCCCGGTGGATGGATGAGAATCCAACACACTTGCCCAATTTGACGGTGTCTTAGTAGATCACGCTACTAGTTTGTCGACTACTTAAGTGTTAACGATACCCTTTCGGTGCAGATATCCGGGAAAGGACCAAACATGGGGAAATCAAACATATGCTGATACGATTCGCCTTGCTTATCCCAATAACAGGGTTCCCCTATAAAAACATTAGTGAATAGATGTGATATGTTACTCAACTTCGAATTTGCCGGGAACATGTGATATAAACTAACCCATAAATAATGAAAAATATGGTAAACAGCGTAAATATGAAAAATATGCCTACCTAGATTAAGGTTAGCAAAAACTCAATTCACGTTAAGACGTTTAGAAAAATAATTCCAGCAATTTTAACTTGATACCGCATGGAATTTCATAAGATTTAAACACATTTCGCATAATTTGTACCTGCCATTCTCACCACAAAACCAAAAAGTGACATTCTTCAATCCCAATTGTACCAACTTACATTCTTCACACCCTGAAGGCTCATTCAATAGACACTCCTATAGGTACATTCAACGAGAACCGGAACGTTACAATTTGAAGCGAAATGATAAATCGTGCTGCCGTAGTCGCAGTTTGAGCGTATTATTGCTTTATAAGTGTTTATCAGAATTAGATTAGAGAATCGGCTCCCCATTTGGTGGGTGCGATGGATTTGAGAATGTTTAAGCGCTGGTAGCAGTATTTTTTATGTTCGGTTATGTTTGGTTCAGATGAGTGCATTGTCCAAGTGCATTGCTAATATTTTGAGGCTGGGGGCTTGTCATATTTCTATACAGTTTAGGCACAGACAACGGACAGTGTTAATGTTTTTTTCCGAGAGAAGATCATGAATTCGGTTTTACTAGGGGAACATTTGAAGCCGGTTGTGTCACATCACTTTCGGTGTAGCATTTTTATTAGACAGTTTTTCTCGTCTAATTGCTAGGCAATAAATATTCATTACCTAAACAACCCAAATTTACTCGGTAAAATACAAACCTCTTTTGCAATTATAAGTAAAAAAAAACTGCTTTCATAAAAATGTTTTAATTTAGATAAAATAATTTCGAGTAATGTTTGGTGTAGGTGAAAAAACACGCGTCCTGTAGCAATTAGTCGATTGGTGTACCGAGTTACCAAGAGTTTTTAATTGGATAACAGAGTTCGTTGTCATCAAGTCAGTTTAATTACCGGAGTACACGTTTAGAAGGGGCCGTTCGCCAAAAGTCCAGGCCGAGAGCTGTTGACCGTTTAAAGTCGCCTTTTTGCTAATGTCGAGTTGCGGTTCTTTGAAGAAGCCCTTTTTTAATTGTTGTGGCCGGTTTGTTAAATAGGATTTTATTCTTAATTTCATGTCTCATTGAAGAATAAAATTTGACTGTAAAATCATTCAAGTCGTGTGTTTATTCCGGTCGCTTCAACCACTCAGATAAAAGTCTCATGCTCAATTACGTCCAATCGCCCAAAGTTTATTTCAACTGTTTTCAAAATGGCGTAGGTAACCGTTTTGGAGTTTAAGGAGTTTGATCTTGAGCATTGTTTGCTTGGAATCAGGAATTTAAGGTCAGATTTGAATCTCATCAAAGAGGTAGTTAGGTTTGAGGCTTTGAGGTGTTGTGGATAATTAGCCCGACATTTAACGGTCACAGCAATATGTCAATAACTTTGGAATTCTTTCCTTAGCAAACACAATTTATATAGTGTAGATTTTTATTAAGACACATTATTGACTGGATTATGCACATGAGTTCGTATAGTTCCGTATACGTAAAGGTTATGTGTCAGTGTATGTATCAAATTATCGCCGTTCGCAAACAATGTGAAAACGTCTAAGGCAATATTACGAATTAACTAGATGAGCAAATTGGAAATCCCTCAGAACAGTAAGGCAACCACAAAATGATTAAGGTGTTTACAAAAGTCCATCACCATAGGGGCTATGATTAGTAAGTGGTTAGTTATAATAAATGCACCCGGAAAGCTTCGGATAAGATGCCCTACAGAACAGTAACCGCGAACCCTGCAACCGAACCGGCTCCTGTTCACTTTCATAATTAGAGAGCATTAATTTCTTAAGATGTTGCTAAGGATACCGGTAGTCTAGAACTCTAGATGCAAGTACGTACTTAACATTTTATCGATGAACTAAATATGATACTCTTGTATTAAATTAAGATTCAAGTACCAATTACAATGTCGCTTCGGAGTTTAAAGAACTTTATTGGATCTCATAAAGGATATTTACTTACACTTTACAAAGTTGTAAAATTTATTCAATTTCGAAATTACGCTGGGAAAAACGGGCTTATCAATTGTTAGAAGGAACTTTCACGAACGTTATATCCATTCAGAAGAAAGCGACGACAGCATATGAGAAGTTCAATTACGAAAAAAAACAAGGAGGGTTGGAGCAGTAAGAAACACTTGTAGGGTGCTAAAGTGATCATAAAACTGATGCAGATACGCCAATCGGGAAAACGTAGATTGAATAATTCTGAGATCGTTGTATATAAACGCCAATGTCAGCATCCGTATATACCGATCAGAGCGACTCCTCGAACGATGCAGCATCGCGTCCCGACTATCTACGTCATTGCAGCACTGCAGTCTTACTGCAGAACAACGTATTTCACATGAGGAGGTTAACAAACTACTACAAAGTAGGAAGAAATTTATGACGTTATTATATTCTTTTCTTCAGAAAAACTCAAGTACATTAAAAAATTAATAAAGTACACCCGTCATTGAAACGCGTGTTAGGTACAGTTTGCTTTTTCCAAAGAGCTTTTTCATAGTTCGCCAACCAAGGTAATATTTTATCATCTGTTCTATGAATAAAAATGCTTATGTGACTTTAGTACGAAAAATGTCCAATTTATTGTTACATAATTATATGCTATTGTAGGTATTCATTGAATTCTTGCATAAAGCTCTACTTTTGGAGTCGGTGTACGTCCAGGATTTTTTCAGTTTATTAAAAACACGATCGTCGTCTGCCCGTTCATGCGATAATTTTGGTAGGGAATGTCCTAAGTACTAAAGACAATCGCACTTATACAAAATACGAAATTCGATCATATTTGTAGAACATACGCGTATTAGTTACTTATCAAATGTTGTCAGCCTTTTTTGGGATTTATTGTTGCTGTGTAAGTTTAGTGAAGTTTTTCTCTTATTATTTTGTTTTCTACGCTTCACTGACGCATTTGCAGATATATTATACAAGTTTACGCACTTACCTTTTGACTTTGAATAATGATTTTTAGGCTTCTTACTCCTGATTTACGTACACTTCGATGTTTGCTCCGGAATTGTAACTGAAAGTATAATGAAACCCCTTTGGAAATGAAAGACCTGTAAATCGCTCCGATATACCTGATGCTACGTATTCTGTTTTTGCCGTCCGACAACGGATTTTATTGACGATTACTTTTGTTACTCCGAAAATTCATTTGTTAGTTTGATTGCATTGTATCCTTCAGATTAGCTGTGTTATTTGATATTACTCCGTTGCTTTCTGAATTAGTTTTGAAATATTTTTTCTCTTTTCTAGTAGTATTTTGACACTATTAATTAAATTACCCTCAATTGTGACGTCAATTATTGTTTATGTTATCCCTATCACCTATCAAGTGTTTATGAGTGAATGTAACAAGACCAGAGACTTGCTATAACTACACCTTTTCCACTTTTATTCGAGAAACTATCAAGTTAATTTGAGAAAGTATCAATTGTATTTGAGAATAGTAAAATGTATTTGAGAAAACAACAAATGTAGTTCAGAATAAACCGATACAACGAAATATCGAAGGATCCTCAGTATTACAATCACTTTTAACGACAATTTATTTTAATCTTACAAAATACATTTTATAGTTAACAAAAATGCATCCCATTCATGTCTTGGGCTTTGAGATAATGCTCTTGGTTTTTTTCCCAACGATCTTGGTGCATAAATAACGATTTTGACATGTTTTGATCAAAATCCATGTGGTTCATAAAAATAGATCAAATTCATGTTTAGATCATTGAGATAATGCTCTTGATCTTTTTCCCAACGATCTTGGTGCATAAATAACGATTTTGACATGTTTTGATCAAAATCCACGTTTTCGCCAATAAATCATCAAATTCATGTCTTGGGCATTGAGATAATGCGCCTAGTCTTTTTCCCAATGATCTTGGTGCATAAATAACGATTTTGACATGTTTTGATCAAAATCCACGTGGTCGCCAAAAATGCATCAAATTCATGTCTTGGGCATTGAGATAATGCGCTTAGTCTTTTCCCAACGCTCTTGGTGCATAAATAACGATTTTGACATGTTTTGATCAAAATCCACGTGGTCGCCAAAAATGCATCAAATTCATGTCTTGGGCATTGAGATAATGCGCTTAGTCTTTTTCCCAACCCTCTTGGTGCATAAATAACGATTTTGACATGTTTTGATCAAAATCCACGTGGTCGCCAAAAATGCATCAAATTCATGTCTTAGGCATTGAGATAATGCGCCTAGTCTTTTCCCAACGATCTTGGTGCATAAATAACGATTTTGACATGTTTTGATCAAAATCCATGTGGTCCATAAAAATAGATCAAATTCATGTTTAGATCATTGAGATAATGCTCTTGATCTTTTTCCCAACGATCTTGGTGCATAAATAACGATTTTGACATGTTTTGTTCAAAATCCACGTTTTCGCCAAAAATTCATCAAATTCATGTCTTGGGCATTGAGATAATGCGCCTAGTCTTTTTCCCAACGATCTTGGTGCATAAATAACGATTTTGACATGTTTTGATCAAAATCCACGTGGTCGCCAAAAATGCATCAAATTCATGTCTTGGACATTGAGATAATGCGCGTAGTCTTTTTCCCAACGATCTTGGTGCATAATTAACGATTTTGACATATTTTGATCAAAATCCATGTGGCCTCAGAAAAATAATTTAACATTTTTTAATCACACACATGCGGTTATCAAACGTGCACGTTATCAACTCTTTCAGCATCAAGATAATGCGTTTGAAAGCTTTTACAACTCTAAATTCATGTGTAAAGGATAATTTTGGGTACATTTTGCTCTAAAACTTTTGACCGAGACCACAGAGAAGAGGTATATTGAATTGTTACACATCTAAGAGTCATAGGGAATAATCTAGCGAAAGTCCGAACTCGATACATGACCTAGGGAATGAAATATGTTAATTTTTATCATATTGAGTTCGCAGTTTTTCCTGTTCCCGATTCACTCGAAGTCGTATAACTTTTGTTCCTGTTGAACCAGCTTCCTGAAAATCAATAGCGTCCGTTCTTAATGTCCAACGTATCCGTATACCAAATTTCAACACAATCGGCCACTTTTAAAAAGAGTTAGAGCGCACACGGACGGACGGACGGACGGACGGACGGACGGACGGACGGACGACAATACAAAACTATAAAGGATCTGAGGATCCTTAATAATGATTTGTATTTGAGAAGGCATCAAATGAATTTGAGAGTAGTAAATTGTATTCAAGAAATGGTAAAATTAAGCATTTGAGAATCAATAACAAAATCACATGTATAACATAGCCTGATGCTGCTGCTGCTGCTGTTGCGGGACTACATACAGTAGCGGAATTATAAAATTTGATTCTTAATTATAATTCATTAGGAATAATATTACATTCTAAAATACAATAAAATTAAATGATACTTTCTCAAATACAATTGACTATTCTCAAATACATTTGATGTTTTCTCAAACCCAACTGACTATTCTCATCTACTTTGACGTTTTCTCAAATACAAGTAACAATTCTCAAATACAATTTACAACTTCTCGAATAAAAGTGGAAAAGGTGTAGACTGCGCTTAACGTATCTAAGGTGTTGTCGACACAGTATGCAACACACAATGCACCGCGGGGCAAAAATCGCTGAGATGATATGCAATATAATGAAATAAGCTGTTATTTTAAATGTTCCGTTCATTAATCATTCTCGTGATTAGCTCGAATTAGTGAACAGATAAATTTCTGTTGAGAATAAACCAATCAACTTAGGTTAACTTGTGCCTATCACCATGTACTCTGTCGATAAATTTTTAAATAATATGCTGATTTTCAACGGATAAAAGTTTAAAGGGCCAATGGATCAGAGCCATTCGAAGAGAAAAATTTACTTCCACCAAAGTGCATTTGCGGGGAATGAAGCCGATTTTAGAAAGGTACCTACGAAGGTGTTAAACAATAATGCAATACCGAGCGTTTTCGACTTTCCCATTTACTTAAAATAACGTAGATATTCGACATCCTTTACCAGCAAGACAACGGCAGTACCTATTTGCCTATTAGGTATAGACGTAGCTAAGTACTTATTGGTACTAAGTATATTTCAGGTTTTGTTACAAGAAAAATAGCTAAGTCTGTTAAATGTTCCATATGTGCAGATGCGATATTCGCATCAGAGAGTCATTCAAAGCTTTTAACTAGAAAAAATCGTGGAGGGTTGTTGCACGTATCAAGCGATGTATTAAAAATTTTCCAAATTGCTGAAAATGTGTTCAGGTTTTTCATTCAATCCACACCACACCGCGTTGTAAACAAAATGGTTATCAGCAGTCTAAGAAAAATAAATAACAGTTATTGAATCAAAATCTGCTAAATAATCATATCTTACTACTTGCATCTTTAGTTTTAAGAGTATATTTTCCCATACGTGTTCACCACCGAAATACACATATAAATCAAATTAGGACTAGAGTAAGGCAGTTATATACCAATTTAGTTCAAATAAAACATCAATAAATTCGATTAAAACAGTTAACAGTTAAATGTTATCTTTTTTTGCTACTAAAATTTAGAATAAACATGGCTAAAGCAAGCTGCAGAACGTATGTCTGCCCCGCGATGAACAGTTGGTTGCCTATCCTATCTTGACAACAGGCGTTTATAGTAAAATCTACTCGTACGTTACGCGCGGTCTAGTTATAACAAGTCTCTGAACAAGACTATTCGAAATCGATATCCAATCATAATTATTTGACTACGTATTCGCTATATGCATGTTAAAGCTAGCAAATGGCTTAAGCTCAATTATTATCATTGAAATATAACTAATACCACCACTGCTAAAAATACGGTTGTAAGAATAAAGTATATTTATACCTATTTACTTAGGTCCTTTACTGGTGATTATCTAGTCGTACTCTAATTGCCTTAATCTAAAGAACAGGGGAAACTGTTTTAATTAATTATAATGTTGAAACGAAATTAATAAATTTATTTTCCGGCCATTTAAGTTTCGGAATTTTTACTTGAATTTCAACTCATAATCCGGAGGGTATTTACAATTTTTTTGTGTCGAAAGACCTTATTAAGCTTTAAAATGAAAAAGGATAATGACTTCCTGAATAATTAAAAGTACTGC
Organism: Photinus pyralis; assembly: GCF_008802855.1. Classification (NCBI taxonomy): domain Eukaryota; kingdom Metazoa; phylum Arthropoda; class Insecta; order Coleoptera; family Lampyridae; genus Photinus; species Photinus pyralis. The sequence continues at coordinate 25,974,829 of NW_022170403.1, forward strand.
GTTAAAATCGATGTTTCTTTTTTGTTTGGATGTTAATACGAAGCAAAGGAACTCCGAGAAGAAAGAAAATTTAATTTAAGGGCATCTTTGTATGCGATTTCAAACACGTACAATATTCAACACAGATTTTACATTCGACTGTAAAGAATGGACCTGCGAATATTTTACTTGAGGCTAAGAAGCATGTTGAAGACCTAGCGGAGATTTCGTGACAATGCAGCAGCGATTTCTATAGCTTTTTTTTTTATAAAATTTAATTGAACGTATACTGTTCCAGCTTCATATTTAGGAATATTGTCTACAACAGGAATTTAAATTAACACTTGACTCCATAGAATATTGTTTTTGTGATTTTAATTAAAAGTTGCATCGTCGTCTACGAAAGCGAGCGAGTCGCTTTCATATTTTTAATATTTCATGTGTAATTGAATGTAGCAATTTTCATCTATGCTATGCTGTAAGATAACACTACAGATCTCACTTTATAATTCACAATTTTTCAACCATATTGTCTTTAATAAAGGAATGGAAGTTTTCTACTGAATCCCTTCTTTTCCATAATGTGTCCTTACTGCCTTGAGGTTATTTCTGTATGTAGGTACCTATAGGAAACAAAGCAAATGTAAAGGTTGGATTAGAACTATTACATAATAGCATTGAGTAACCTTCATTGATAATAGCACAGACAACATGTTGTCTGTGATAATAGGTACTAAATGGCTTGTTGTCTGCAGATCCTCCCTACGCTCCTCATTTTGGAAGTTTATTTGAAGCCGGGATTAAATCAGTAAAAACACATATCTCCAGAGTTATAGGCTCGCAATTGTTAACCTATGAGGAACTGAACACGGTCTTAATACAAATTGAAGGTTTATTAAACTCGAGGCCACTTTGCGCAATGAGTTCCGAGTCCAAATGATTTTGACGCCGGGTCATTTTTTGTCTCTGGAACCATTAACAACTATTCCAGATCCCGACATGTCACATTTAAAGTTAAACCGTTTAGATCGCTATCAGTTACTCTTACGCTTACACCACGATTTTTGGTCGTGTTGGGGTGTGCAATATTTACATACTCTGCATCAAAAAACAAAATGAATTGATAAAGAAAATCCTATCAACATAGGCACCCTGTTTTAGTAAGAGAAAAAATTTACAGCCTATGCATTGTAAACTAGCGAGAGTGAACAAACTTTTTTTAGGTTCGGACAGTATTGCCCTCATTGCCGAAATTCGAACTAACCAGGGAGTACACACGCCTCCTCTGGTAAAACTTTGCCCTTTTCCAGAGGTGTAAATATCGCCAATAATAATTTAATTGTAATAATTTTTTTTTTCTCATTTTGCAAAATATTGTTTAATTTTTTTTCAGAATTGGGGGGTAGTATGTTAAATATAAAATTTAAAATTTATTTTATCGCTTTGCCTATTTTATTATCTATAGGTGCAGCGCATAGTGCAGTTTTAAACTCTCACTTGGAAAATATTCGGTTTAACGCTACACCCGCCCATTGCATCAAGTTCAGTTTTGTTTGTATTAATTATTGTTATAATTTATACGTCAATTTCACACAAATCCTTCCTTTCCAATCCTTTAACTTGTGTATAAACCATCAGAGACAAAATATTTGGGAGTAAGTCATTTTTTTTATCACTCTAAAATATTAATCAAAATTACAGTCCGCTTTTCGCTTTTGTTTAAAATCCTTAATAGATATCAATTACTATAAAATGCCACATCTACGACAAACTCGTCTATGACGTAGTTTATCTACATCGCAGTGACGACTGGTCGAGCTATTAAGAATTACTAAAGTAACTAACCGGGCGGGTACCCCCCTTACCGATTTTACAACTGCGTCACAGATGGTCTTTGTTGATTCGCGAAGTTGTGATCAATCTGCGATGGAGTTCAAATCAGCATAGATTAGTATCACTGTATCATTTATGTCCGTGCAGCATGCAGCGCTGTATTCGGTGGAATGTCCGCTAGAGTAGTACAATCTAGAACTCTATACTCTGTTTTTTAACTAGGTATATCCAATGATCAAAAAGAACTGCAGACAGTTTAAATTGGGCGCTTTAAGTTTTTAATGTTTTTTACTTAAGGAATTGGCCAACATGTTTAGAAGGTAGTAAATCATTAGTGATTAAATTGATCCACCACTGCTTTTACATAAATGACATTTAGCTATGTTACCAAATTTATAAATGTTTAGTTCTACGGGAAATTCAAACTGTCCGCACTACTTTTCGATCACCCAGTATAGGAAGACGGATTTAAAAGTTTCCGCAAAAAATCTTAGTTTCTATTGGCTCGCGCTGCGCCCGTTTTACACCCAGGTGAAATTGCTATTGACATGATTTAACTGTCAAATGTAATCGCGATTCTCGTCCTTTAAGTGTTGTACTTATTTTTGAGTTTTTGCGTCCATTTGCATAAATTTTAACAAAAAAACCAATTCATTTAAGAACTAAAGTTGATATTTCGCGTCCTAAGTGTACTGGCACTAGTGATGGATTCAACTCCAAGTACCAGTAAAGCAAGCTTGTCTCCTTTGAAAAAACGTGGTCGCTTGAACAGCTTAAACTTGGGTCATTTTATCAGTCTCCGAGAAGCAGTTTATTATAGACACTTATAAACAATAAATTAAACAAATATAGCAAACGAGCTCCTGGGTATGGCTATAGCATGTGCAAAACCAAATTTTAAACCTGATGTTAGTTTTGCTTTTATTTAAAGTGTATATGTATGAAATTTCATTTGAATGGCTCCATAAATAAGCTGCGCATGCGCAAAACCAAATTTGAAACTGATGTTAAATTTTCTTTTATTCCAAGTGGTTTGGTACCAAATTTCATTTAAATCCCCCTATAAATCAGAAAGTTGGCACTGCGCATGCGCAAAACGAAATTTTGAAATTGGCGTTAAATTTGCTTTTATTCCAAGTGGCTATGTATCAAATTTCATTTAAATACCTTCATAAATAAGAAAGTTTGCAATTCGGTCTGTAAATGGTCGAGATGCGCAAAGGGCACTGTGAATGCTGATCGATTAGGTTCAACTTTTGAAATTGTGTTTTATATGGCTAAAGCTATGCGCATATTGAATTTCATGCAATTCGGTTCATAACTAACGGAGATGTCAAAAGGGCCTACTTTATTTTTTGGGCTACATTGCCAATTTATGAACTCCGATCTAAAAATTTGATAAAGAATCCATCTGCAAAATTTCATCGTAATCGGTCCATTCGTTTATGAGTTATCGTGCTAACGGACGGACGGACTGACGGACGGACAGACACAACAAAATTATAAACTCGCTAGGAGCTCGTTAATAATGTTGTCTGATACTACGGATATGAATTTTGCCACGCTTGTGTTGAAGATTGCATCTACCACAGGTAACGTAAATAATGATGCAAGTATATATTTGGTTGTTAAAGTATGACCCTGAGTATGACACATACTTATTATGAGTTGCACGATCTACAGTATACCGGATAATTAAAGAATATCGAAGTACTGGGATGTTACCCCTTCGAAACGTTCCGGTGACCATAACGCTGTTGCAAATGTGAGCTCTGACGATTGGCGGAATTGTGTGCAACACGTTATTGAGGAAGAAAATAAGGTGTGTAGATTGGATGGCCTAATGGATACACTTATAGAACCATTAATTATTTCACTCGGATCGAAGGACTGTAACAGTTTTAGTGAACTTTCGGAAGACAGTGACTAAATCGCTTATACATAAAGCAGTGAACTGTGCTGTTTAATAATATGAGTATAATTCCATTGTTCTGAATTTATTCAATAACATTTGTTGTAAATTGTAATGTGGATTGTGTAGCATTACAACTGATAAAACATTTCAAACTACAATTCAAAATAATGTTTCAAAGGCCAAAAAATACATGCAGGATTATTACCTACCTATGATCAATGTATTACCTATTTATTATAATTCGTTTTTAAAAGTATGATGTATGCATAATATAAAGGAGCCAAAAGCATAAATAATGAAATCTATCCACATGTGAAAGAAAAGCAAATCACGCAACCCACAATACATGTCTGTATAAAATGAGTGTATTTTATGTTACTAGATTCTAGTGACATTTTCAGTGTAAATCAGGTTTTTAAATCCGTCTTCTTTGTCGTGTATAAATGATAATCTTGAATTTACTAAGAACGCGAACACTGGCCTTAGTCTTTGAACATTTTATATTCAAAGCCTTAGTAAAAAAATATAAGTAGATAGTTAAATGAAATTTGATACATAGGCACTTGGAATAAAGGAAAATCTAACACCAGTTTCAAAATTTGGTTTTGCGCATCCGCAGTGTCAACTTACTTATTTATGAAAACATTGAAATGATATATGCCACGCTATCTTTCATATTTGTAATCGGATTTTTACGATTTTAATAGAAGTTGCATCTTACAAATGGTAAATGAATGCAAGTAGAAATGCGTTTTTTGTAAATCGTTTACGATTACTTTTTTTATCGGTTGCAGGCGGTATAATCGTCCTTAAACTGTCAAAAAGTTCGCTTGTAAACAACATCGTAACCACATTGACATTTTAACATTTTAACAGCATTTGCAGTAAAAAAAAATTTGAAATTTTGAAAAACTGCCTACTGTAGTAAACTAAACTAATACACTAATAGTTATTTGGAAAAAAAAGACAATTTTTCAAAATTTCAAAATTTTTTTTACTTCAGAACTACATTTTTTCAAAAATAAGCACTTTGCACCGGTCAAACTTACAGATCATATAAACAATACATAAATAAAGTAAACTGTAAAGCGGTAACGCTTAATTACAATTGGGGTGCTAATTAGGGGGTGATTTCCTCAATTTTTTTTACCAAAAAAAGGACCAACTTTATTTTGAGCGTAACTCACTTAGTTTTGACGCTAAGAACTTTTCTTAAAAACAAAAAGAAAGGTTTTTTCAAACACTTTAAAAAAGTATTTATAACTTTTCCCCGAATAAAGTGCTTCATTTTTTGGTTATTTCACGTTGAAGTACTCGATTTGGAATTTGACGAATGAGAACCTACTTTTCATTGACTTTGCTTCTACTGGGTCTACAGACTTCATATTAGACCATTTTGTTTGTCTGTTTATAAGCTATATTTTTGTTAAGAATACTTTTTTCGATACAATACTTACTTTTAGAGTTATTTGCGAAAAACCGTCTGAAAACGTAGTTTTTTTGATGAAAGATGAACATTTTCACTCGCAATTAACTCGAATACTATTGACTTAGTGAAAAAACTCTATAGAACAAAAGTTACTTAGAATTACTCAATTTATCAATTTCCGGACTTATTTTGAACGTATCTTTTTTCCCCCCGAGAAGTGGTGGCATTCACCCCCCAAGTAAAAGCAACCCTGGGATCAAGTTCACCTTTGAAGTAGAGGGTAAGAGGAACCTAAATCCAAATTTTGAAGCAAATCCGTCGAGGCGCGAAAAATTACACGGCAAAACGGTCATTTACTGGCCTATATAATGCGCGGTCGGTAAAAGTTTAAAACAAAATCATAAACCTACAAATAATCCAAAATGGTACATGCCAACGTCACCGCAGTTCCAGCCGCAGTTACTCTCTGTAGCCGTTCGTGTCGCGCGAAATCGATAGGTACGTAAATAGCGGCTAAATGGACGGAATTCTTTTCTGTCAAATATTAAATTACCTGTTGAGAAAGTTTTAATTTAAATTATACACGTATATTATTATATCGTAGAAGGTGTTCCGGAATTTCAAATGCGCGCAATTTTCATTTCTATAAACCTATAAGATAAAATTTTGAGTTCCAACATGGGTTACATTAATTTTATTTTCTCTATGCTTTTGAGATTGTCGTTATGGTTACGAAAGCCCCTAAGTGTGTCTTCGGACAATAGGACTCAGATCTAGCGATGATGAGATGAGACAATCGGTAATTGACCAACCGAAAAGCGCAGGAATCAAATGAAAGCTTTCAAAGCTACCCCCAAACCGGATATTTTATTTCTTCTAGATATACTTTTACGTCTTTTTAAGTAAATAATCAATTAAAAATAATGAATGCTAAATAATGAAGTGCGGTTAAAAATTTATTTTCGACCTTTCTCCGTTTCTAAAGGTTTGATGTACATAAACATCGTGAAGGGTTTTTATCAAACAATATTTTTTTATGGTTTTATGTAGCAAGACTTTACTTTCAAGAGAAAATAAAAAAAATGTAGCAGTGGGAAAAGCTAATTAAAAGTTTCGTTTCTTCTTTGAGGTGCAGCGAAGGGTAATTTTAGCTATTATTAGAGCGAGAAAAATCTTGCTATATCAACATAATATCATGGCTTGTACAATCTAAGAAGTGGTTCCTTTGTTTAGTATTAGGTGAGCATAATTATTTACGTATGGATGAAGCCTTTTGCATCTTTTCTACCTATAAGCTTTAAAGGAATACCGTACATGGCGTACATGACAGTGGAGAAAGAATAAACATCTAAAGCGGGTCTAAAAAAGCGACAGAGCACCTCGGCTTGACCCTATGGAGTCATTGGATTTGGCCATTGTTTTTATTCAATGAGTTGGCCCATTTTCCAATAGGTTTGTTACATGTGGCATGTAGGTCAACTGTGCAAAGTGTGAATCTAATCGGTCCAAGCGTTTGGCAGTTATCGTGTTCGCGGACGGACAGACGGACTCCATCGACTTCTCTAAAAGGCATTGCTCTGCCGCTTAATAAATAAATTTTTGTTTCATAATGAGTAAGGTGCCAGGATTCCGCAAAATAACTTTATGTGTTAATTTACACGAGAAACTATTATATTTTAATAAAAATAAAATTAAAAAATAACGACATTCGTCACGTGATATCAAAACGCCAATCAGAGTGCGTGATGTAATTCTCCCAATCGCCTGTTCAAGATCTGTCCTCTATGTGTTTATAGAGTTTGTCTAGGTTTTTAATTTTCCTCAAAGTGAAAAATCGCTATTGGCTGCACTTTGTCGTCCGCCCTTCACACGTATTCCTTCTACACCAATGAACCGATTTGGGCGATATAGGGCTCATTTGAAAGGGCCTGGTCCAAGGATTCCGTGCATATCGATATTTTTTGGTTTTGCGTATGCGCAGTGTCAAAAATTTCTTTTAACGCATGTACGATGCTAACTTTTTTTATTTATGAAGATATGTAAATGAAACTTTATATGTAAACACTACGAATATAAGTAAAATTAACGACATTTTCAAAATGTTGTTTTGCGCATGCGCAATGCCAACTTTCTTATTTATAAAAGCAGTTGAATGAAATACATATCATATGTAATGTTTGAATGAAACCAAAACTAATACCACTTTCAAAATTACTGTTTACGGGTGCTGTATGTTTTATTTATGAAGATATTCCATGAAATTTCTAATGTAAACAATGCGCAATGCTGTTTACGAAAGCATTTATAAAAAGCTCCATATGTAGACACTTCGAATAAAAGTAAAACTAATGCTCATTTCAAAATTTGTATGTATTTGTATACGCTCCACTATGTTTCCTTAAACTGTATAGACTTTGATGATAGGCGGCTCATGTGAAAGAGAATGGGGTAAGGATCTCGTTCCTACCGGTATTTTTCTTCGGTCCTACCAATTATTAGGAGGAAAATACGCTCTCGTCATTTATGTTTGCATAATGGCTTTTTAACTTGTTTCTTTATTATACGTGCATGTGTCATAAATCATAATGTTATACAGGGGCGGACTGGGTACTTACGGGCCAGGTGGAATTGTAAAGGTTACGGGCCATTAAAGTATTAGTGTAATGAAGATGGAGGGGGAGGGGGGGGGCACCACAAAAACATTTTTTGCTTCATTTTAAAGTATTACTTTCTCGAAAATCAATTAGAATATAGTTTTTTTTTTAAATTGCAGGTGATAATTAAAAGTAACAAAATATACATAATCCAAACGAGGCGCGTCACCTATAATTGTGTTTCAGCACTTTCAAAATACGACAAAAAATGAAAAAATGATAAATTCATTGGAAAACACTTAAATAAAAACAAAATTTTTTTAATGAACAACCTAACATCAAAACCAATGAGAGAAACGTGTTAATAATTTATTAATAGTGCAAAAAACTAAATACAGCACATACTTAGAAATTCCCAACGGGCCATTATGACCTACAGGCCAGGTGCCAATCGTCACCCGCCCCCCGGGCCAGTCCGCCCCTGATGTTATAGTTATTAATCAACAAATGCTTGCGTTATTGCATACTTACTCTTATGGGAAAAGATTTAGAGCTTCACACGGTTGTTGAGAACCCTTTTCTAATGATCTAGCTCACTTACCCTGGTGCGAACCCCTCGATTCTACACTTTACTTACAGAATCAAAGTGCGCATCTTTACGATTTTTCGCAGATCATGCATTTCGGTACAGATGGTTCTGACGTACTCATGACAGCCCGGAGAGACTGCGCAACTCAAGATTTAAATTCAAAATCTTTCCCTCCCAAACTAACTGAACACATGATCGTCTAGACAAAGCTACCTAACCTGAATAACAAAATACTAGGACTAGGAGAAATCTATGAGATGTTGGGCGGACGGGATTATCTACTTTTAAGTTTAATTTAAACTTCCATTGAAACGATCCAAATTAGCAAAAGATCTGTTGGACGTGGCAATCGAATCAAACTAATTTATGAAATTTGCGCAAAGAGCATTTCTTTCATTTTCATTAGCTGCTCAATTTAGAGTCAGTGATACTAATTTTGCAAAATCGGTATTCAAATTAAGCTAAATATTCTATAATTCGGGAGACGGAGAGAATATTGTATAGAAATTTACAGATAGGGGAATCCACGGAACGAAGTGGTTCCTGCTTTCTACTTTAGGTAACTTGTCCCTCGTTCGTCCTTTCAACGCGAATTAAAATTTAAGCGATTCAATGCGCGTAGTAAAATCCCCGTCTTCCTAATTCTAATTACGAGCCTGATTTACCCAGGATGACCGTAGTCCATTTAACAATGCACTCATTAGACGTCGAGAATTTCCCGTTTAAAGCTTATTAAAGTTAGAGAATTGGCCGTAATTAATTCGGTCATTGAAATCATGCTAAGCTGGACACGACACCGAATTGCTTTTAGATTATCCGCTCGAATTCGCTATTCAAAATCAGATTTTACGATGATCTAGCTTTTGTTAAATATGCATGCGTTTAGAATTGGAATGATGTGAATTAAATGGGGAATAAAGGAAGCTATCAGAAATAAAGTTTTGAATGTAAATGCGGATGAAAGCTTCGTAAATTAGATTGATACACGCCATCGCCTAGAAAACTTGGGAATTGTATCAAATGGCTTTATTCCGGTTTTTGAGATTACAATAAATTAGATAATGATTTTTCGCGTTGATAAATGCGGGGTTATTAACGACAAGCGAGGAGGGTGCAGGATATATGAAAATGTCGACTTGAAATTTTTGTCTTTATGTCTTCCCGATGAAAAATGAATTGCAATTTAATGCCGTGTTCCTGTACTTAATTTTATGTAAAATCTACATTCAGCATGTCAAGGGAGAAATGCGGACGCATTGCGGAACGAAGCCACACTATCTGCTGACCATCACTAATACTTGCGAGCTAATTACGGACATGAATCTCATTGTAAATTAGAGAGCTCCACTTCGCACCATTATGATACAACGGTTCTAACAAGTAGTACTCGTTCGTTTCTGTGCTTCTAGGATTTTACTCTCTTGCGCGACTCTATTCGTACGTTGGGGTTGGAGTCGAAAGGGTCACAATGAATGACCTCACCGGATAAAATAAATATTGCAGGCAACTAAACCGATTTAACGGCAATGCTTTTAGCAGTGATAATTATTGATGAGTCATATTGGTATAATTTATGAAATCCTATCGGTTATCCTTCAAGCATTTCCAAAAGGGACTTGAAACCTGACAATAATCCACCTATGCAATTATATGTCTAATGTAAACGAGATGCACTAGGAGGTTTAAGAAGAACGTATTTCCAAAGAAATGGGTGTCGTGGCGCGTGGGTATGTAAAAACGTTATTGGGCATTTATCTTTTTGATTTCACATTTGAAAATTTACCTGCAAGGTGAAAAAAGCAATTACAGCGCATTTTCACCACAGCAATTGGAAATCAGCGTCCCGAAAGTCTCAAGCAAACCAAGCTTATAGAAGCATTTATTCAATGATAGAAGCTAATTGAAATGTGCTGATTTTACTGATAGTACCTCAGACTCAAGTCATATTATATTTTGTTTAAGGCAGGGTTTAAGGCGAATTGAGGCATTTATTATGCAAATGCATCTTGCTGTAGAGATAATTGAGTTTGGAAAAAAGAGGTTATTGTCTGTCTGCCTATCCGTGTGCACTATTGTTTTTCAGCTACGTAGACTAACGGGCCAAAAAGATACAGCCCAAAAACTGACCAAACCTCCAAAAAATAGGGTTCTTTTTATCATTTAGGTTTACCTAAAATTAATTTATAACGTAAATTTATTTTTTCACTACTAGCGTCTGATGACATGATTATTAACCTTTTTTCCACTTGTAAAGTAGGCTTTCTCGGCATTTGTTCAAAGTGGTTAATAATTTTTTATTATTAACTAGTAGTCAATAATGAGAACTGTCACGCTGTCACTTTTAGAAAACACAACCCGAAATTTCGCTCAATGAACGTTTAGACAAGTTCTCTAAAACGAATAATTGCCACCATTCGCAATTTCCAGAGAAATTACATACCTAAAATTATCACATTTTGAAAAAATTCGAACGAAATTACTCTTTGAAAAATCTCAATGACAGAACAAAATACGGCCTGTTTGACTTGTACTTCCACGTACTTGATTGACATGTTAAATTAAGAAACAAACAATTCTGTCCAACCGTTAACTCTCTTATCAATATAATATGTTAATTTAGAGGATTTCAAGTGCTAGTAGTGAAAAAAATAGTATATATACCACGGTAGAGAAGTCTATTATTGCCTTCGCACCTTACACCCCTCGGCGCAAGCGCCTCGAGATGTAATCTTGGTGCTCAGGCAATAATACTATACTTCTCTACCTTGATATATAATGTACTATTATGTCTTACTAACCTATCATAGCACATTTTATATATGTGATACGCGGGCATAAAGTATCACCATAGTAACTCATTTATACTTAATGACAAAACAAACAAATATTTGCAGGTCATTGAAAATTAGAAACGTCAATTATTAATTGTCAATACCTACTAAATCACAAGATTGGCCTTATTTCGTATAGTTTCTGGAACTTCTTCCTCATTCATGATGAATTGAATTATTTAAAATTACGTTTGACGTTTGGATGGTTTCAATCACATTAACAAATTCGAAGCACACATACTCGATCAAACATAATGAATTGTGTATGTACCACGGGCATAAACTGATGTTTATACTCTCGGGCGACTAAAAAGCTCTGGGGCCATAGGCCCTCGAGCTTTTTAGCTCGTCGCCCTCGAGAATATAAACATCACTATTATGCCCTTAATACATAAATAACTATTATTTTTATTATTATTTATATAAAATTAACTAACAGATCCGGCGAACTTCGTACCGTTTATCACTCAATGTCTTGCCCGAGGGCTGCGCCGCCTCACTTCACTCAAACATCCCGCTCCCGGATGTGACATAAATTCGATTTCGGCGGCTGCACCGCTCCACCTCGACCGCGTTTACTGCATGGTACAATATTTTGTTGTATCATGGGTTTTACTACATCAGAAACCTTCGCGGGCATACAGAATTGATAGCTAGAGTCTATTCCTACTATCTAATTGGGTGTAGTTGTTCTGAAGTTATGCGAGTACATACATTTTGGCGATTCATTTTTATTTATATACCTACATTATTTATGGTCACCGGAACTCACACTATTAACAAAAACCTAAATTAAAACGGTCCTTAAACAGATGATTGGATAGCAGTTAATTATTGTTTATTACTTACTTGTACTCATATTTACAACATGCAAATTTATAACACATTTGATCCTACAATTACGTTTTCGCCCAGAAGACTTACAACTGTGCCATTCTGTCCGTCTAGGGGTTTGAGACCTCGGCACTCAGACTGTACCAGAGCTTAGGGTGGGTGAGTAAAACCACAATGCCAAAAAACCCAAAACTGATTTTATTGCCGGCCGTGAACAAGAAAACTAAAACCAGGCAGCGCGTTACCAAAATTAACAATTTTGTCCCAGCCGCAACCCACAGGATTTAAGTAGTCTTAACCGCGACGCAACAACAAATCAAAATGAGCTCTCTCATAACCAAACCAAACACGCATGTCACCTGAACATCAAACCTTATCAACATTAGTCCACGGGCGTAATTTTAAAGCTTACAAGTGGCGTTCATTCTCAAACGAATAACTAAAATAACTATTAATTCTAACGTGCAAATTAATATCCTGTACAAGACATCGTAAAGGGGTGCGATTTTTTTGTTATTTAATTGGGTTCAACACGTAGAGTGGGTGGAAAGAAAAAGTAATGTGAAAGGTTCCACCCTGTATATACAGCTTACGACGATACATACATTTTTGAGAGTTGGCAACCATGCAATTTCTAGGTGGGAAAAAAAGTTGCCTGCGCCACCTAGAAAGCACGAACGGGAGTTACGTTTGGCATCTGGTCTTGAATGGAGGTAGTGAACGTTTCGCTCCATAAATGTTTGTTGTTATTTTGTGTTATTTAATGCAGGTAGTAATTTTTGCATTTCTTTATATCGTATTTGTGTTTTGTATGCCGCATTTTATATTTGTTGTGTGTTTGAATCTCTGTTTTTGAAATTTACTTTGTTTAACCGCAATGCAATCATATGTGTGATACCGTTATGCTATTGTTTTTAATTGTTTACATTTTTGGTGTAATGTTTGCTTAATTTATGTTTATTGATGTTGATTACTTGGTCTTGTCCTTGAAGTTACATTCATATAAGTTTTCATTTTATTTTAATACTTATGTGGAAATTGCTGATTCGTTTGATGTATGTACTGACTTGTTGTATGTTACTAACAATTTTCTCCGTGAATGAAGCAGTCTCGGGAAGGTGGAAAAAGAAACTGTAGTCTATATTTATGTGTTAGGGCACCTAATTCCGTGCACTGTCTTCGACATCCAACTGTAGGTTCGAAACCCCGAAACCAGGGGCGGACTACCCATCTTGCAGGAGCGAGATTACGCTAATCAAAGCTCTTCAGTTTAGAATCTATGTGTGATAAATGAGTGGCGATTCAATAATTTCCACATATTTTGTTTTTAGTCAAATTTGCCTACAAGGCCATGTAGTTTTCCATCTTGCTTTCAACAAAAGGACTTTATTGCACCAAAGATGAGTCACATCCTGTACTTTTAACCCTCTCTCAGAATCTTGGTACCTGCTTCTACCTGACCCATTGTCCCCAAAAACTTGCTTTTAACCTTGAGTGTAACCATCCTTGTGTATATGCATTTACTACCTTTGTTAACTACTGCTTAAACTTTTACAAAATATTTTGTTAATTAACTTTTGGACTGTTTTAATCAAACTGCAAGGTTTTTCTTACGTCGTACTCTTTTTATCCTTGGCAGTGACTTTTGCGAGAGTACGACACCTTTTGGCTTTGTTTGTTTTGTTTATATTAATGTACATCAACTAAATTTCCGGGTTTTCACAATCATAATAATTACGATCATTATTAAACAAACTTCTCACAATTTCAGTGTTTTATTTAAAATTCCTTCCCTACTGTGCTTCAGGTCAAAGCGTTGTCTACAACTAACGTAAGGAGGCCCTGCCTTAGATGTTTTATCACGTGCCACTTTTCAAATTTAAGCGGGTACTTGTTTAGTTTTAGAGGGAATAGTCATTCGGGTGGCCATTTTTTAAAACGTTGCCGGGTTTATTTTATTTCCGTGTTCTTGTAGTGTGAAGTTAGCGTAGAACCTGGGGGTTAAGTACACTACAAATGTTAAATAAGTTTCTGCATAAACATTTTTTTTTGCAGAAATTAAAAATCAATTTTATATGAACTCCTCTATCCGTAATTCTTTCCCCATTTGATCGTATCTCTATTTAACATTAGAAAAAACCACCTTCTATATCGGATATATACAGGGTAAGTAAAAGTCACGGAAAGGAGGATTATGTTCGATAATAATAACAATAATAAAATATAGATCGTGTCGCATTTAAAAACAATAAGTTAAGATTATTGAAATTTATAACATGTAAATTTATTACAAACGAGCACAATTTTAGTAAGAATCATTTCGGCATCGAAGTTGGAACTGCCATTAAACACGCTTTAATTTACTTAGATATAAATGGAAAGTTTTTGGAAAGAAACACGGAACGTCCGCATAGAGTCTAGAAGATGTATCAAATTTCAAGGAAACAATGCAACAGCTTTTATTTATTATCGCCGGTGTCTAATCTTTTATGGACTTGATGCTTAATGGCGCCTGCCGGCGCCCAGATATCTGATATACCCTCCAGTAAAACACCACTTGTAATGTTTCATTTCCTTGCGCCTAGTCCTTTCGAACGCGCTTGTATAGTTTTTATTCACGATCATATTGTAATCAGTCTCATAATTGTCATTTTGAAGTAGTTATAAGGAAGTTGTATTTTACAACACTTATTTTTCCAGGAGGGAGGAAAGTACATAGATTCTCGAGATTAGTAATATTCGATGTAAAAGTATAAAGATTTGATTTTTACCAGGAATAGTGAATGTGTGGGTATGTATTTTGTGTATGTACGTAAACTAACTTGGTGGTCTTAATTCACATTTTTTGTAAGGATTAATAATTTGGGACATTACTTTACGTCCTTTTGTTGTAAAATGTAAGAAATATCCGTTCATAGTAAAGAAGACACTATTTCACATACCTATTTACCAAACCTTTGTACGGAACAATTAAAATGAAGGGCGTTGATTACATTACTGGATTCGTAAAGATTGCTCCTAATAATTTACTAAAGTGCATGCTCCTCAAGATGTGTGCTGTTTCTAGATGAAATAAATGTCTTCCTTCGAAGGTTACTTACCCAATGTTGGATGAGTAAAAATGTCAAGCGTACTTACGTAATGGAATTGTAATACTAAAACCTCGTAAAACGCAAGGCTCACCAATATCGTTTAATTATAAACACTAAAGCGATCATTTAGAAGAAAATTACGTTCAATTTGTTATTCAAGGGATGAATACTTTATTTTCGCACCCTCAGCGATAAAGCGAAATTTCCACAACATTTCAACTTCGACATTGTTTTTAAATATTAATCACCACCAAGTATAGTCATATTAAAATGTATGAATGCAAACTCATTTTAAAAGTAATAAACTTTCGTCCCACATCCGCCTATACGGTTATTGAAATTTCTGGTCGTTTATGCAGATGAAAAACCAAAAATCTCCCGAACACAGTTGATTTTACTTTATAGTCCTTTTATCTCAACGTACACGTAAAATTTTAACCGTATTCATCATCCGTCCTTTTCTACGCAAAGTTACGTGAGCGAAAAGGGGAGGTATTGCATGTTGACGTGTGTACGTCGAGATGCGTGTGCAGTGACACGTATTAATGGTTGTTCGGTAACATTTTTGGGCCAGTAATAAAAAGAGTGGAATTAAAAACTCGTAACGATGCTCGTGGGGTTGCAAAACGAACCCTCCTAACTCACTATTAACTTTGCTATCAGCAACACAGCGCTATCAACTTGCACAGAACTCACGTTGTATTAACTCCAGATTATACTTTCGGACCGGTTCGTAATTTTTATTTTAGGGCATCTAAAATTTTATTACCCCAATTGTAAAGATATTTCATATTTGTCATTAAAAAGCATCCGGATATTTTACAGGAGCGTGCAATTAAAACAAAAGAATGGGTATTAAGGAAATGATCATTTCCAATTAGTGAGGCATTCGAGATTTTACCTTCTTAAGTAGACGCACAGCGGCGAACCAACTTTTGTAATATTTTAAGCTTTAGATTCTCATTAGCATTGGTGGTGTTATTGTAATTATAAATTACAAAAACTTAATTCGTAAATCCGATTAATGTCTCTAAACAGTAATCGTAATTCGTAATGCCACGTTGAGAAAGTTCAAACCATCGCATCGCACGAATGGAAATATTACTGCAATATACGAGGGTCGTTTTTAGAGCCACAAAAATTTAAACAAGTATAAATTGTGCACAACTCTTGTGCAGATAAACCGTATTTTTTAACCGAAATAGCTTTTGTTTTGACATCACCAATGGGTATATTTCTTGCAGACGTCTCAATCGCCCTTTGTGAGTACACTCTTCCGACAATCCATTCTTGAGGCATAAGGGAATATACCCGATCACGATAAGAGGTCGAGAAGGAGGGCTATGGTTGGTAGAAATTAATTCGTTTCGTTGAGACCTTTCATTAGAGTACCATATGAAGGATAAAATTAGTTCTAGTCCCCCTCCCCCTTCACCCTCCTCCCCGTACTTTGATAAGAGGACAGAAACAAGGGTAGTAGTTGGTAGAAAACGGTTCCTTTCGTTGAGACCTTTAAATAGAATACAATGAGAGATAAAACTAATTTTTAACCCCCCCCCCCCTCGGGCCCCGTCGCTCACTGATCTCGAAAAGGAGTCGCACGGGAAAGTTATAGTTTGTACAAACCGTTTCGATGAGACCTTTCATTAGAATACCATATATGACGGGTAGAACATGTGCCCCCCCCCCCTCTTTTCTAAAGTTTAACTTGGCACCACTAAAGACATGCGTATGCAAAATCTGAGATCAATTGTTTGTCGTATGCACGTTTTACTTTCAAAAACAGCATGCCAGGAAATAATTCGTTGGGGGGGGGGGGGCTTTTAGACAGCGAAATTTGATGACCGTCTGGCACACTTTCAAGGTATAAGCTACCTACTGCAAAAAATTCCAGGACTCTAGGACCATTCTCCTAGAAGTAGTTCGAAACAGCAGAAGTGGGTCCGGACCGACCGACGGACGGACAGAAGGATGGACAAAACGCACACAATAACACTTTTTTTAATTCTTAAAAAATGCGTTAAAAATCACCTATTGTGGCTACTTTGTCTGTCCGTTTGTTCGGCCGTCTGTCTATCCGTCTGGCCTAGCGTCTGTCTATCCGTCTGTCTTAGCGTCTGTACGTCCGTCTGCCTGGACGCTGCTACTTCTTTATCTTAAGAGCTATTGTTCTACTTTTTTCGCTATTTGGTTCATTACGGTGTCGAGGCACCAAGAAGGATTTTTTTTCTGCGCCGCTTAAGAAAAAAGTTATGGCAAAAAATCTATTTTTTTCGTGTACCATAATTTTGCACTTTTTCCGTTTATTGACGATCTTCGAGATTGTTTATTATGTTGTATCGCCGTCTGTCTGTCCTTTCGTCTGTCTGTCCGGGTGCAGTTGTGCATGGTAACTTTTGTAGCTCAATCCAATTTCCTTGAATCAAGGTAAAATTAATGCCAAATCAAAATATTTGTTTTGCACATTCGCAATCCGTTCCAACTAAAAATACGCAAAACAATTATTGCGCATGCCCAGACACATATTCTTATTTGTAAACTAACCCTTCTAAAATTGTAGGGTAGGATGATTCTTATAAACTGAAACTGAAGTAGCACGTCAAAAATGGATTGCACATGTGCAACGCTATCTATCTTAGTTGTGGCCGGATTTTTACAATTTTAACAGAAGTTGCATCTTACAAATGAGAAATGTAAGTGGAAATGTGCTTTTTGTAAATCGTTTACGATTACATTTTAGCGCATTTCTTATGAATAAAAAAAATGTGCTATTGTTTGCGTTTTGTCCGTCCGTCCGGACCCACTTCTGCCGTTTCGAACTATTTCTAGGGGAATGGTCCTAGAGTCCTGCAATTTTTGGAGTAGGTAGCCTATACCTTGAAGGTGTGCCAGACGGCCATCAAATTTTGCTGTCTAAAAGGGCACCCCCCCCCCCCCTTAATTATTTCCTGAGATGCTGTTTTTGAAAGTAAAACGTGCTTTACGACAACTAATTGGTTCCCGTGCGACTCTTTTTCGAGATCAGTGAGCGACGGGGCCTCGGGGGGGGGGGGGGGGGGGGGTAAAATTTAAGCTGAACTGAAGTGAAACAAACAACAATACGTATATTAGAAAGCGCTACAATCTCACAGTGATTCAAATATCCCCACTAGCAAGGGTTGAGAGTTGAAATATTATGCATCCCCTTTGGGATACAATTTCTAATAACAATATTTTTTTGTAAAGTGAACCTATAAAAAGATATGATTGAAAAACTAACCAAATTTCAAGGGTTTTGGGGGTGGTACGGCCGTACGGGGGAAGCATAAGGGGTGAAAGGTCGAAAACTTAGATTCTTAACTACCAGATGACTGTCTATGACATGCAAAAGAAATTGGAACTACTTCTCATTTTGCAAGTTAAAACCCTCTATTCCCTGGACTATAAGTTTGGATTTCGGATTAGGGCTTAATTAACGCATGCCATCAGTTTATATATCTTTGCCATTCTAACACATAATAATTGTTGTAGAAGGCAAGTGGGTAGCCAGTTTTGTCACCTCGGGTGGTGAACTAAGAAAGACGAGGAATTTTAAATGGAAATACATGCACCAAAAAGAGATATCAATAGGTAAGTCACGCTTTGGCGCAGCGGTGACAAAACTGGCTACCCTCTTGCCTTCTACCACAATTATTATGTGTTAGAACGGCAAAGATATATAAACTGATGGCGTGCGTTAATTAAGCGCTAATCCGAAATCGAAACTTACTCATTTTACAGACTATAGTAAGCGAAACGTCTAGATTCTCTTGTGTTGTGGATGTCATCAAAAGCCATACTCATAGCGTTCTGAACATGGCATGGCAAACCAAAGATCTTTGAGCAAACCGATCAGTGATCGGCGGTTTATGAAAAGTAATATCACACATTTTATTTAAATCTGTGGTAATATGTCTTAGTAGTTAGTGATGAATAATTATTGTATCTTTCTGTATAAATTGTTAAGGATTTTAGGTATGCCCGCTATATATCAAGAATGATATACCATAAAAATGAATAAGGGTCATCACGAATATTCTTGTGCCATTTTGCACCACCTTGGTCTAGCCCCCTCGCCCCCCCCATGACCACCTAGATATTTGTAGTCACATTATTATAAAGGAATGGGCTCGTTATGCACTCCCCCTCCCCCCACCCACTACGTATTTTCTCGTAGGTATCTATGCCATCTGGTCTGGTACGTCTAGTTATGCGGTCATTTGCGTAACTTGAATTGAAACGAGCGCCATTACTGTTTAGGGATAAAAAAGGTTCAAAAAATGTGTGGGGGAAATTCGGGGGGGGGGGGGTCAATACCAAATTGTACTCTTGGGCGTGAACTAAAATGCTCCGTCAAAAGACATCTTTATACATAAATAATGACGCGGACATCCTTTAGTCAAAATTCGCGTCTGTCGTTTTTCAGCCTTTGAGTGGGTTGCGCTGCCACCATTCAGGTGTAGATTTTGAATATTTTTATAGAAATCTGGGATATCTCGGCAATGTTGGCCTGTTTGTTTCGGAATAAAAAAAAGGCGAACGCATCCGTTCCTGCCAGGGACACCTTGATGAGTGTGCAATCAATCTGAATACTTTCACCGAGCTGATTTTATGGTACAACCTACAATTAGTTCAATCATATGAGGATTTTAACAAGAAAAAATTCCCGGAGTTTTTTTCTCAACGGTTTTATACTGTGAATTTTTTTTAAATGCGAACATAGGAGTTTGCATGCAATGTAATTTCCCTATGTTCGATTTTTAAAAAAACACATCAATCTATGAGGTGTGCGCGGTTCACATTCCCAAAACGCGCACTCTTGTGTGACTATGGACAGCAACTCTATAATCTTTATGATGAAGAGCGCTCGGTAAGATTTTTTAAAGAAGCCATGTGAGGCCATAGCAACTTTAGGATACATTTTTCTTAAACTTACGATAACTTGACCTCACAGGCCACGCACTGACACGACAACTGATTGTGAACCAACCTTCAATTATTTGTAGGTCATGTGCACCTGGTATTCTACTAATTTGATCTATTCAATACATAAATGAAGAAAATAAGTAACGAAAACAATTACAATAAATGTTCGAAGTGTCCTCCTTGACATTCTAAGCAATAACCTAACCGATTTCGTAATTAAATTGGACGGCGGTATTTTTAAAAATGTGACAGCTGTCAATTGTACTACTACTCATTTGAACTACTCAATAGATTGATGTGTTTTTTTTTAAATCGAACATTTATACATTGCATGCAAACTCCTATGTTCGCATTTAAAAAAAATTCACTGTATGTATTTTGAACCGCTGAATCCGAATTTTCACTTTGCTAATATGCCAGTGGTGAGCTAACTGCGGCAGCCGCAAATAACCGCAAATTATTTGCGTCATTTTTACATTTTCGCCTATAACTCAAAAACGGTACGTTTTAAAAGAAAAACTATTCTATACAAAATGGTAGTCCACAAAATTTTATACATTTAACATGTAACAACCAAATCTGTAGGACCAACCAGACCGCCGCCAGCGGCCGCGCCAAAACGGCTACTTTTCGTGCAACCTTTGGAAAATGCAAAAATAGTGCTCCGACATATATTTATTATAGTTTTTCATTTCGTATCAAGTGGTGATGTGATATTGGTTTTTCCTTTACATGGACTTTTTTGACTTTGAAAAGTCACATGTGCTAACCGCAAAAGCCGCAAATGCGGTAAAAGCATCAAAATGAAAAAAAAAGAACAAACAAGTGAGTAGTTGAATTTCACTAAAATTCAACGTACAATCAGAATATCCAATTGAAAATAATCTCATTGGCACCGTTACCGCAGTTGCACAACCGCAGTTTGGCATTGCTGCGATTACCGCAGTTCAGCGTTACCCACCTATATTTAATGGTTGACGAAATGAATTGATAGACACAAATATAAAATGAAATGCTCAAAAGCTTTTTTTATTGTTTAAGAAATGATAGTAAATTTGAAAAAAGTCTACATCTAAAATAATGTCCACTCTTTTATTTCCCCCATCTTTCCTTCGACTCTTTCCTTGTTTTACCAAATAACACTTCCTTTTTCATCACTTTACTACGCCTTCTTTCTTCTTTTGACTCGAGACGGGCCAGTCTGAGGGTCTTCGTAAGGACCCGGCTGTGGGTCTGTGGATGGACCTGGTTGTGGGTCTGTGGATGGACCTGGTTCGCGGTCTGTGGATGGTAGGAGGACGGTAGTGGGTGGAAAACGGTTCCTTTCGTTGAGACCTCCAAGACCCCCGTCACCTTTGATCTCGAAAACACGCACGTTTTACTTTCAAAAACACCATCTCAGGAGAAGGAGAAGTCCGAGGAGCATTTAATAATCAAATTAATTAAGTATTAATCGTTAATTTGTCGTGCATTTTATTAAGAATTAAAAAAGGGCGATTGGGACGCGTCTGGAAGAAATATCTATTGGTGATGTCATAACTTTAAGAGCAAATATCTCGAAAACGGTCTGTCGGAGGAAAGTATCCTCCAAGACAAAATGAATCAACTTGGCGAGACATACCTATTGGTGATGTCGAAGCAAATACCTTGACAACGAAGTGTCGAAAGAGGGTACTCATACAAGGCAAGTGTAACGTCAGGAGGGCACATATCTATTGGTGATGTCAAAGCTTTCAGTGCAAATATCTGCAGAATGGAGTGTCGGAGGATTTCGAATGTATACCAGGCGGTCTTTAAATGTTTATGTGTAAAGAGCATCCTCCCCATTAATCATCTACCAAGAAAGTAACCCAACCATTTACTAAGCTATTTCACAGATATCGCAATCCTTGCAACCATCGGAGACATTGGAAATGATAACCGTATAACCTATAAAGTCATAAATAACCATACACACGGAATAATCGTAAAGCGGCGTAACATGCTTGTAACTGTACTATCACGGGCGATGTGCGAGAATTTTCAATTCGAATTAACAAAACCCCTGCGCACTGTTAAGTAAGTACCGTATCGACAGTATCCGCGACTTTTCGTGAATCTACCGATGGCAGTCGAGTACGGTACAATCAACACTAGACACGACACCACTGTCTTTTTTTCTACTCGGCAAACCTGGTAAATTCATACCCATAGAAAACATAAGCATTTCCAATACTAAAATGCACTTTAGCTGCACAAGATTTGTGTAAAATTTATACGTTTTTTATTCATGTGTGAAATTTTCAACTAATTCTATGCGAAATTAAATTACTCACTCAGGGCCCTCTTAGGCATATTCTGCGCCGGGGTGCGAAAGGTCATCCTGAGCCCCCCTGTCAATAAAAAACATAAATAAACTAATTGAATATGTTGTTGAGATATAAGGAATTATTCACATCCGACCACGATAAGAGGTCGAGGAAGAGGACTATCGTTGGTAGAAATTAATTCCTTCATTAGAATTAGAGTACCATAAAGGATAAAGCCAGTTCACCTCCCCCCCCCCCCCCCCATGAGATTATTTTCAATCGGATATTCTGAGTGTACGTTGAATTTTAGTGAAATTCAACTACTCACTTGTTTGTTGTTTTTTTTCACTTTGATGCATTTGCGGTTTTTGCGGTTAGCACATGTGACTTTTCAAAGTCAAAAAAGTCCATGTAAATGAAAAATCAATATCACCACTTCATAAGAAATGAAAAATTATATTAGATAGATATGTCGGAGCACTATTTTTGCATTTTCCAAAGGTTGCACGAAAAGTAGCCGTTTTGGCGCGG
This sequence comes from Photinus pyralis, assembly GCF_008802855.1. Taxonomy (NCBI): domain Eukaryota; kingdom Metazoa; phylum Arthropoda; class Insecta; order Coleoptera; family Lampyridae; genus Photinus; species Photinus pyralis. The sequence goes on from NW_022170403.1 coordinate 25,997,688, forward strand.
CCGCTGGCGGCGGTCTGGTTGGTCCTACAGATTTGGTTGTTACACGTTAAATGTATAAAATTTTGTGGACTACAATTTTGTATAGAATAGTTTTTCTTTTAAAACGTACCGTTTTTGAGTTATACATTTAAAAATGCCGCAAATAATTTGCGGTTATTTGCGGCTGCCGCAGTTAGCTCACCTCTGGCGTGTTAGCAAAGTGAAAATTCGGATTCAGCGGTTCAAAATACATATAAAACCGTTGAGAAAAAACTTCGGGAATTTTTTCCTGGAAATGTCAGTTCTGGAACCCCCGTTATTGTACTAAATGACTTTCTTAATCTTTTAATGCAAATAAATATTGAATAATACCTATCGCCTTACAGCGTATCGACTGAACCGTATGCGAAAGGTAAATTATGTGAATATTGGAGGAAGTTGCCGGAAATGTGTTCCTAGGGCATAGTATAATAAAATACAGACGCAATCTACATTTTTTGCGCGGGACCCTCAAAAGCACGATCTTCGTGCACTTGCCCTTAATCCCCCCGCAATAGTATTTATAATTGAAACATGTGCATACAGAAAATGACAATTGGTAGTCGTCTCAATTTCTCCTTTAATGCAATATTTTATGTTAGCAATAATAGTAGATACATACAAGGCTATAAAAAGAGGAATAACTACTCCATTATTAGTAGGTGATATAGTTTATAGGTTGTCATAAATAAACTTAGTAAGTAACCCTCATGAGTGACAATATAAATCGCAACAAAGGCCGAAACCCCGCATAGAAGTGAAATCGTCAGGAGACATTCTCAGAATTTGATTTCCTATTTTATCTTGACTTGAAAGTATGGCAGAAAGTTACGCGATTCGTACGGTGATGACAGCTCTCATTGCATAAATGTTCAGTTTCAATAGCCCTTTTATTCAAGATCAACTTTGTTTTCAGAGTTTTCGTTTATAAGAAATGTAGGAGTTTCTTCATCTTTCCATTTGAATATCTAAAACCCGCTGTGCCGAATAAGATGCGTAGATTTAAGTTCAGAATTTTTCGTATGTTTAAATTTCTAATGAAACCAGAGAAGAGGGTGGAACATAAAAGGTGTATTGTATCCGATAAGATATTGTATCAGTTGATTAAATTCATGCTCACGACTCTCTCGTTCATTGAAAGGGTATATCGTCATGATTGAGCATAATATATTGATGAATTCGGTGGCAGTGTCGATGTAAAAAATGATGTTTTATTATTCGTGTTTCCGTTTTACGACCCTTTTAATACTATATTAGGTTTAATCTTGTTGCATTGTAAGAGCTCATCGACTATGTCCAATTACGTCGGTATTAGGGGAGAATTGGAATTATAGAGGTGACCTCGATGCCCTTATAGGCCAGTGGGAAGCTCATATGTCGGCTAAAATAATTTCAAAGAACGGAAACGGATTTTTACTCAAAAACATCCCACGTATAAAGTTCGAGTCCTTTATGTACGCATACCTTTGATGTGCCTCATATTACATTAGTATATTTTTATCTTCAATTTTCTGCCCGTAGGCTTTGGTCTTATTATCCGGCGTTAAGGACAACGCGAATGGAAATAATCAGCGTCGTTACTCTAACAACTACACGGAACCATCCATTTTCAATAACCCTCGATGTTGCAATTTGATATCATATTCATTGTCGTAACAATAAGTACGTCAACTCTGTCACGTAATTGGTCGTTATATCGAAATACGCTTGTTTACAAACCGAGCTCGTTTTAACGATGCCCCCCAAAAAACAAATTTTGTTATAGAAAACGGTATCTACATCCAAAGCCTATAACCAGCCTTACGTATACTTCCCCGGTGCGAGATTATTGTGGTGATTGATAAACACGCAAGGGATAAATTTCATAAGTGAATAAAAATACCCCCTACCCTCCTCTCACATTTTCACATTTGAAAAAAGATTAGCTTGAAATCAGATTGTAAACATTTCAAACGTGACTGAAATGATGAGTACCATAAAGGATAAAACCAGGTCCCCCTCTCCTAAACCCAGTATTTTGATAAGGAGTCAGAAAGAAGGGCAGTATAGTTGGCAGAAAACAGTTCGTTTTGTTGAGACCTTTAATTAGAATACCATGAAAGTTATAGTTGGTACCTCGGTTTGTACAAACGAATTCATTTCGATGAGACCTATCCCTGGACCTATCATTATAACATCATAAAGGGTAGAACGTACGTACGTACGTACACCTGGCACCACTAATGCATGCGTATGCAAAATTTGATACCAATAGGTTGTTGCATGTTAAAGGTATGCACGTGTTACGTTTTACTTTCAAAAACAATCTGTGTTAAGCCCCCCCCCCCCCCCCATCCAATGAAATATTTCCTGAGATATCTTTTTAAATAACTTGGGTTTGCAAAATTTTTTAGGATATCTCCGAAAGTAGTCAGAATTTGTTCAGTTTCAAAACTGGATTTCGTTAAGCATCAAAATACGCAACTTTTCCAAATTTAAACTAAGTACCTCCCTAATTATTTCTTATAGTTTCCGAGATCCCCATGAGGGTGTCCCACGAACTTGAATCAGCCTGTAGGTATCTCAAGAACAAATTGTTGGAGGAGGGTACTCACAAAGTGCGATTGAAACATCTGGAACAAATATATTTCGAGGTTTTTCGGGGGAAAGTTCTCGTTACACGCGTTTTGTTATAATGTTCATATGAACTGGTATTATTTGAAGTTACTTATTTATACGTATTCATATCACTATAAGTGAATATTATCACAGACAACAGTATATATGTTGTCTGTGATATTATAAAGTCGATCAGAGCTCAGTTGCAAGCTCGTCGCTCGATTTACCTCGATCTACAACGCTCGATCGCAAATGACCTAAACACATTTTGGCAGTGTAAAAAATTTCCACTGATACAAAAAAATCAGGTATTCGATAAGAAAATTTTAGAGAAAAAAAAAGTCGAAACGCCAATTTGTAGAAAAACGTTCTTTTCCGAACCCAAGTGTGCCATGCTGAAACAAAAGATGTTCAATTGTTACAAACAGTAACGTGTCGACAGCATCATTGTATTTTAATCTCGATTTTAATCAACGTTGCGAAAGTGTGGTAGAAATGGTTGCGATGGTGTTTATTCTTGGAGAATGTTACCAGAGTTGTCTGTTGACGTCACGAGTGTACACGATGGCTAAACATATCCAGTTCGTACATTTTAACCAACCACATCCATTGGTAATTGTTAATATTCCAATTCTATCTTTATTCATATTTATTAAAGAAATGCATGCATTTAAATTGAAAATATAAATTGTTTCAACAGGTCATTAAAGCCCCATTCAGATAGGTGGTAGTGCGGTGGCGTTGCCTTGTTGTGCGGTGCGGGCTGGTGCTGTCATATTGACATTTGCTTTCACAATCACCACAAAATTGGCCCGCCTACACAAGTATGATCAATCAACGACAACAGCAACAAATATGTTGCGCTTCTATTGGTGCTTGCTAACTGTAGTGCAGAAAGTTTAAAGTTTTTTCGGCACGCGGCTGCAATTCGTCTGCACTGCACATGTCATTGTGAATGGTCATATGAGTATGCGTATTTCAAACTTTTATACAAAGGCACCGCACCGCAAGAGCACTATGTGAATGGGGCTTTAGATTGTAATAGGAAACGATTGAGTCACGGTTTTTACCGTAGAAACCGCAATTTTAACTGCCTATGAAGCAATATAACTATTAACTATTATATTTGGTCAACGTAAATTTTCCCTACGTGCATGGAAAAGGTGCTACATTTAATAAACCCCCATAGTTACCTTTGTAACAATTACCAACTGACAAATTGACAAATTTCAGAAGGCCCTTTTTAATTTTATCCCTTTCGTGGTCGAACCCTTTTTCGTTGCTATGTAACCTGAAAACCATATTACATACTTCACTTTACCTTATATGCATCTCATTTAACGATCGCTTCAGTCCATATTTAATTCGAAAGGCCAAATGCCTGAAAATATGGGAAACAAGACGTAACAATGTAATATTTTAGAAATTGTCGATATATTTCTACTTTAATATCCGATGGAGGCAACTAAGTTTATGGATCATTTCGCAATTGATATGCATGTGTCTTTTCAACGCATTTTATTACACTACTATGTCACGTTGTGCTTTTGTAACGCCACCGCTGTTTCAGTTTATGGGTTGTAAAAATTTCGAAGCAATGCCATGTTTAATATTCGCTCGCAAAACCAGTGAACGTTTTATATCACAATTTAGGACCCTTTATATCACCATAATATGTCAAGACATCATAAACAAATTGTGCTGTATGTAACCTAGGTGATACCTATAGACTTTTAAAACATCGGACGGCGAATTAAGGATGATACTTCAACAAGTAGAATTAATAAAATTAAAGTTACCCAATTATTATACGAGCATATAAAGTGTGCGATTATGACACGAGGTGAAGTTTGCAACACACGACACGACGGACCAAACATAACCTCACTCTTGTTAAAAACGGACCAACGGAAACGTAAATGTTCAACCTCAACCAACTTTTCCGTGGTAAACGGACGACGTATGATTTAAAAATTTGCTGTCTTCTGATTGGCTAACGGACAAACGGAAACGTATGAAGGGAGAGCTACGAACATACCTTAGTAGAGCGAATAGGTTGCCTCGTAACTTTAGAGAGACACGTCATCGAGAATCCGGAAGTCCCATTTGATTAGTGTTTAAATTTTCGTTCACTTTGACAGTTATATTTGAACTGTGTACTTAATTTTCAGACAGTGCTGAAGAGTCTATTACGAAGACTTATTATAATTCGATTGAATACTTACTGTTGGATACTTAAGTATCAATATAGGGTCTTAGATGCCGGATGGAAATCTTTGTGACGTTGTTATTGCAATAGCAGCTCCAACAAATCGAAATCAAATGGATCGCAGATTCAGTTTTTGCTTTTCCAAAAGGTAATTCCTGTAATACAAAAAGAATGGGTTATAAAGTGCAATGGAAAGGGGAACCTGAACCCCGTATGCAATCGACTGTGCAGTCTGCATTTCCCGGCAGACGACTATGAATATGAAATGTAAGCTATTTTGAATAAAGTGCGTTTTCGCCAGCATGTTTCTTTGTATGCAATGCAGGAACTTTTCAGCACATCCATGTAAAGTACCATTTCGATCCATTTTGAATTTTTTTAATTTGCTCTGTTGTTGCGTTAATAATTAATTTTTATGATGTGTACATAATGGGATTCTGGGTGACGTCATTCGCGTATTTTAATACTGAACGTTTATTGGCTGAAAGTTACGAGGCAACGTACTTTCTTAACCTTGCCTTAAGGCCGTAAAACAAATGTACTTTGACAATGCGCGATTGGTTTTCTCGTTTGTATCACATATATGTTTTCAACGTGACGTGCTTGGTTCTTGACTTTTAAGTTTGGCCGATTTGACTAATATGGATAGTGTTGATGCCATAATAATAGGTGGTGCAGTATTGTATATACTCTGTTTTTTAACTAGGAAGACGGATTTAAAAGTTCCCGCGGCGCTTCTTCAAATATGCCACATTCAAGAATGTTGCCTACGTGTAGGCTGTGCGATTGTGCCATAGATAAAAAAAAAATTTAAATCGTCATTTACGTCGTATTAAAGCACCATTAACGAAAAATATTGTTTGTGGTCAGTGTAATTATGCCTTAATATCTTAATAAAAACATAAACACCGGAGCAATGCCCAATATTTTATACAAAACCGATCTCGCACTACCCGTACCGAAATCAACTGAATCCGTAAGCGATAAGGTATGAAATGAACATTTCTTACCTCTTACTACTTACACCTTGCGTCTTACGAAAAAACTATTAGAATTTGAAGGTTTATTTTTCTTATTTCTTACTGTTACCTCTTACCGCTTACCGTTAGGGAACTCTGAATCGGCCTTTACAAATGGATTCTAAATATAACCGGAAGTCATCCTAAAAAACAGGAAGTAATACAATTTTATTGGAAATGTCTTGCATCATCGGAGTTAACGAAGTAGTTGTTAATATAATTGTTTTGTAATGATTGGATCTACAGTTAGCAACATCGCCGGGAGATAAATTCCGTGCAACCTGAAGTTAGAAGAATTGCATGTATAGTACGCAAATGGTTTGCAGATGAATATACAATTCAGTTGTAACATTATTGCAGTGTAAATAATGTTTTAGAATAGTTATGTATGTATTAAGGGCATAATAGTGATGTTTATATTCTCGAGGGCGACGAGTTAAAAAGCTCGAGGGCCTATGGCCCGAGAGCTTTTTAGTCGCCCGAGAGTATAAACATCAGTTTATGCCCGTGGTACATACACAATTTTATGTTTTACAAATAGTTTTCTTCGTCAAAATTCGTTTACAAAATAATTCATTATGTTTGATCGAGTATGCGTGGTTCGAATTTGTTAATGTGATTGAAACCATCCAAACGTCAAACGTAATTTTAAATAATTCCATTCATCGTGAATGAGCAAGAAGTTCCAGAAACTATACGAAATAAGTCCAATCTTGTGATTTAGTAGCTATTGACAATTAATAATTGACGTTTCTAATTTTCAATGACCTGCAAATATTTGTTTGTTTTGTCATTAAGTATAAATGAGTTACTATGGTGATACTTAATGCCCTAGGGCATAAAGTGGTACTTTATGCCCGCGTATCACAGATATAAAGTGTGCTATTATAGGTTAGTAAGACATAAAATATTTTATGTATGGTGCTAGAAACATGGCGAGCTTGTCATCTTGAGCCAGTAAAAACTATCATCTGGCGTATAATGTACAATATTTTATTTGTTATTCATTTATAAACAATAATAAACATAAATAATTAATTCATAAAATGGTAACTATTCGCGCCGTGGGCACGGATGTTGTAGTAATTCCCGTAGCACTTTTCCAGAAGTTGAAAGTATATCAGTTGTAGGTAGCATATGGTACTGGAAACTGTTTTAGATATATTCCCGTCCATCAGATTGTGCAACACCTTGGAACCAAAGCAACGAGTCTTCCGTTTTTCCACGCTCTCACTGGATGTGACTATGTGTCCTCACTTCTGTTCCATGGAAAGCGAAGTACCTGGGAAGCATGGACTGTGTACTCCGAGACCACTGCAGTTTTTTCTACGCTTTTTACCGATAGAAACCAAACATCTGGTGAACCGTTCCAAATCCTTCAATGTTACACTATCCTTACATTTATGACAGAACGAGTAGCTCTGAAAACGTTAAGAAAATTTTTTCCTACGACACCCCCACTTTCGGGATATAGCAGATAAACTGACCTTTAAGCCCCACCCTCCGGCGGCTCGCTCTGGACTTTATTACATAATCATCAAGGGACCTTCAACTACACATTACCGAAAAAATTGGAACTACACGAATTATTTTTTCTATTTGTCGACACATTTAAGGGAAATTCATACCTATGTAAACTATTAACAGAAATACCGTTTAGCTTTCAGACCAAGCGATGCAGGAATGACACGATATTACGAATATAATACCGAAAACTGGAAATGTTCTACAATATTCCGTTGCCGAAATCTCGATCGATTTATAAAAGCCGCCCAAACAGCCGGATTACGAAAACGGGATCAACATATTCGCCAATCGTATCTACTTGTAGATATTGCAATGTTATAGGCCGGGAGACAAATTTCATTTATTTCTTAACTTATGTTTTCGTTGAGTTTGTGTTCTCATGTGCGTGCTTTCTTAATTTGATTGACAGTTCACTATGAACTTATGAATAGGCCAACTATTATAAGAACAAATAATGAACATCCTTTGTAAACGTGCTTTTCAAACGGGTTTAACACTACATTTAAAACATACCTTCTGGACCACAACAATATTGAGGTATTTCAGTAAATGGCCATTCGTCATTATTAGTGTCAGTTTTTATCGCAGTGGCAGTGGTAATTTTAGCAACTAACCGTCAATTGTACTTGTGTGTTTTTTCAATATGGTCTAAACCTTTATATAAACTGCCATTTTTGTTTAATTTAGTAAAGCTGCGTAGGTATAAGTATAGCAATGCTTAGCTTAGATAAACCCACATCTCTATCTTTTCGTCCCATTCTAATGTTAACAATATAATCAAGATTCATGATGTTTACGTTAATAAATACTGGTAAACAAGAACCATTAATTTTCATGTAAAACTTTTACTTTATAAAACTAGGAAAACAATCTCGTTTGACTATAATGATCTTGTTAGGGTTTGGAAAAATCATTAATAACTAATGACCTGGAAAGTTTTGCCCTAAAAGGAATTAGGGCGATGTGGGAATTTAGCAACACGAACACTCAATACAAAGAATTAAAAGTATTTGTGACCATAGGAGACTGAAACAAAGTTGTTGAGAGTTCTTTACTCTTCCAAATAAAGTGCGCCATTATATTAACATAACTTCGCAGTAAAAGCTAGATAAGTAGTTTTAATACCCGTACTTCAAGATCTATAAATTAATGCACGAGAGTATTTAACAAGGAAGTTTCAACAGTCGTTCAGGCATGCAAATTCTGATGAAATACTCGAGTGAGCGAGCGCTTAAGAGGTGCACGCTACATTTGCTTAAGAAGAACCCTGTTCAAGGTGAGTCTGCCTCGTTGATTTCCCTATAGAAAAGCATGCATGCTTGCACGTGTTGTGTAAAACACGATGGTGAGGGATCTTTCGGTAATTGCTGGCATTTATTCCTAGTAGATAAGTGCGTAGACGCGAAACACTCTTCAATTTTCATTTCCCTTACTAACATAAATACCTACATTCGCTAACAATAGGTACCCATTTGGTAGATTTCGTTAGCTCGCTGTAGCACAGCACTTGAAAACGGAATATAAATTTCAATTTCTTTAAATTCAACGACAATTAAGTACTCCAGGGGTTACTCTATTGACATTAGTATCATTTCCAGTGAACTGACAACGGATTATAACAAAAATCAACTTTTTATACATATGAGCACCTTTTATCTTAAATATAAAATTCATAGATTTTGTAATCCTTGCAACGATCCGAGAATTGTAAATTACAGCATCAGATGATAAGAAACTGTTTGTATAATACACACAAAAGGTATGGACATTTATTTATTTAATTATCCTTAAGTAGCCAACGGAGAAAGGCATCATTTAGGAAATTTAAACAAGTATATATTCGCTCTTAGTTTTGACATCACCAATGAATATTCCTGTGTTTATTTCGTCTGGCAGGATGAAATTTTGGAAATTTTAATTAAGATGGACAAGAACAGTCTCTTTTTTGTGTAATTAACATTCATAATTAAATTATTAATTTGTCGTTGGTCTATGTGACGGCACGGAAATTATTGTCATATGAGAAAGTGGTCAAGGTTGTTTTTGATTACCTTTTTATTTTATTTAACGCAGAAATTTCTGAGAATTTTGTATTGGTGCTTATCTGTTACCAATTGTAAATGCTTAATTCAATTGACAGGTGGATGTGATTTATCGCCTTTTCTGTGTAATTAACAGAGATGAATTTTTATTTTCCTAGAAATTAAGTTTAGATTAATCTCTTAATGTCTGATAAGAAATTGTTTAGTAAAATTATTCGACCTCTATTATTTTGGTCTATTAACGTAAGTAATTGAGGGGAAATTTTCTGTTGTCAGCTGTGTAACGATTGGTTGTTACATTTTTTATTTTCGCTTTAAATAAGATGTCAACAGGGATAGCGTCGCTTTATGTCACGTTTAGGGCCATAGTGCGGCCAATTTAAATCAGCTTTTTACGCACAGTCAATGAAGTATTACGTTTGTTGAAGTTTTTAAATCAGCTCTTTGCTACGTCAGCACCGAGTTAGGTTTTGTAAAAGAATTTATTTCGCTTCGTGCCAGTTCCATGTTGGATTATTTGTGTTGAAACGCCTGTCACAGTCAGTATTAAAAGTTTCATCTAACGTGAGTATGAGGATTGAAGACGTTTCATTTGTAAAGCCGGAAGCCGAATTCGCGGCTAATTATAGTTCGACGTTTTGAAGGTTCTGCCATCTGATAAGGTGCTGCAAGGAGAGGTGTTTGTTTGGCGCCTCCTTAAGTTGTCAACGTGACTCAGTTGGAAGTTGAGTTCTTTGGCTACCTGAAAAGAAGATGCTGCGATTACCCGGTCGTTATAGTGTAATTGTTTAATCGAGTGTTTAATTCAGAATTGTTTTTGTGTTTTGTGGAAGGATACCGTTTATTTGGATTACTTTTCCCGGACATGTAATGTAAGTAATTAAGTCTTAATTTTAGTTTTTTGTAAAAATTGTTTGTGTTTTTGTATCATTTTCCTTGTGTGTGTTACGATTAAATCCCACTCCTGTAATTTTCACATTACTTTTTGTCTGTTTCATTCTAACGACTTCAGTTCTAATTTACCTGTGTTTGGATTGGATGCTTGCCCAAGGTCCATTTTAATTAATCAAAATTTTGCAGTTCAGTTTGGAGTTTAAGGTATTTGGTCTGACCCCACTATCTGTTAGAAGTTAACAGGTTAACTGAGAGCAGAGTCATGTCCCGTGTTAAATAACAAAAGTAAAGAGCTAGGTAGGATTTTGTTTTGGTGTTTTGCGTACGGTCTTTTTGGCCTACGGACCAGTGCACACAGCAATATATTTCTTCCAGACGTCTCAGTCTCCATTTGTGAGTACCCTCTTCCGACAATCCGTTCTGGAGGTATAAGGGAATATATCCGATCACGATAAGGGGTTGAGGAGGGCGATTGTTGGTAGAAATTAATTCCTTTCGTTGAGACCTTTCATTAGAGTACTGTGAAGGATAAAACCATTCCCCCTCCCCCCCAACCCCCTTCTTTTGATAAAGAATCAGAAAGAAGGGCGGTACTTGAAAAAAAAACGGCTCCTTTCGTTGAGCCTTTTAATTAGAATAGGACTCTAGGACTATTCCCATGGAAGTAGTTCAAAACGGACGGACAACACTCAAACAATAGCGCATGTTTTTTAATTCTTAAAAAAATGCGCTAAAAATAACGGAAAATAATGATCAAAATGCATATTCTATGAAAATGTTTATTTATTTTTCTCAGTTTTTTCCCATTTCCCAGTAAAAATATTAAGTAACCAAAACTCAATCGGCTAATGTTCTTTAAATTTCTGAAAAGCCAAAGAAATTCGAAAAAAACTGGCCACAACCAAACTACGCCCATTGAACTGGTGAACGTCAAAGAATTGAAAAAGGAAAATTTACCTACACTGCGAGGCAAATGTGACGCTGCAAAAATAAACAAGTTAAAAAAGTAATCGTAAACGAATTACAAAGACCGCATTTCCACTTGCATTCATTTCCCATTTGTAAGATGCAACTTCTGTTAAAATCGTAAAAATCCGGCCACAAATATTAAAGATAGCGTTACATAGGCGCAATCCATTTTTGACGTGCTACTTCAATTTCAGTCAAGAAAGTTGGCACTGCGCATGCTCAAACCTAAATTTTGAAACTAACGTTAGATTTTCCTTTGTGCCAAGTGGCTATGTATCAAATTTAATTTAAATGCATCCATAAATAAAAAAGTTGGCACTGCGCATGCGGAAAACCAAATTTTGAAACTAACGTTAGATTTTCCTTTATTCCAAGTGCCCATGTATCAAATTTCATTTAAATGCTTTTATAAATACAAAAGTTTGCAATTCGGTTTATAAATGGTCGAGATGCGAAAAGAGCACCTGTGAATTTTGAATCCATTCGACTCAACTTTTGGCATTGCGTATTATATGATGTAACAGTTTGAAAAGGGTATTAGCATTTCATTTTATTTTTATGCAATATTGTATACGTACAGTATTACATTTAATAAAGGTTGAATGCGACCCAAATTTCGAGTCGTTAGTTAAAGCTGAATTTATAGTTCCGTATCCGTAACACCGTACCGTAAAGGTGGGTTCATAGCTCTCCGTTCATCCGTTGCGTTGATCCGTCAAAGGGATAGTACATTTTGTTAAGGTTCATAGCAATCCGTCCACATTGTACATTTGCAAGTGTAACCATAACCTAAACTTTATTTTGTACTGTACCCTCCGTGATTTTCAGTATGTGAAAATGGTACGAAAGTAAGAACACATTGCTATCTGATTATTACCGTGAAGAACGAATAGGCGAGCGCTGTTAACATACCAAACATAACCTCACTCTTGTTAAAAACGGACCAACGGAAACGTAAATGTTCAACTTCAACCAACTTTTCCGTCGTAAACGGACGACGTACGATTTAAAAATTTGTTGTCTTCTGATTGGCTAACGGACAAACGGAAACGTATGAACGGAGAGCTATGAACTTACCTTAACGTTTGGAACTAAAGCTGAATTTATAGTTCCGTACCCGCAACGCCGTACCGTAACGTTTGGAATTAAACCCTACTTGTTGCGCGTGAACATTTATAATTCGCGTTAACGTTGTTGCGTTAGAACGGTTGCGGTACGTAGGAAATGCCCAAATCTTATTTCTTACGGTCAATCGTGCTAACGCGCTTGTCTTCGGTAGTACTCGGATAATTCAAACAGTTGAGTTTATCCTGACGTTCGTTTCGTTTATTTACAATAATTATTGACACTTTGTTGGTTATTATTATTTTGAAATGCATGTTACTCTACTGACAGATGACATACAATGACAGAATTCGCTACGCGCTAATGCGCAAGCTCATCACTTGCCACTACTGAACTATAAATCGTATTATTTTCGTGAACGTAAGATTTTACGGTTCCGTTCTTACGTTCTTACGGCTACGGAACTATAAATCTGGCTTTAATTCCACACGTTACTGTACGGCGTTGCGGGTAAAGAACTATAAATTCAGCTTTACATTTTTTTCACTTTCATTTTCGTTAACGTAAGATTTTACGGTTCCGTTCTTACGTTCCTACGGCTACGGAACTTAATCCGCCTTAAGTTGCCGGATTGATAAGTTGGCGACAGATTTCAATGTTATTTTTTTTTTATCAAATTGTTGGTAACATTTCTGGTGTAATGTCCATATATGGTCATGTAACGCTGTATTTCAAATCCCATTGGGTAAAGATAAATGGTCATGAGCTTTGGATAATAAAAAGTAGCGTCGGGTAGGATTCCACTTTGAAAGAGAGAATTGGCAATAAGTATGTGCTAAGTTGTGGTTGTTCCCGATCGTGAGAGATTTTCCCGTGTGTTCAAAGGTCGATGAGTTATAGCGAATGCATCTTCTAACCAGTTAAGTTTGAACCGATACAATTCCATTTATATGTACGGCAACAAACATTCCGGAAAGGAACTTTAAGGACCGGTTAAATCACTCTAATTGGGATCAAGCACATTATTAACTATTCCGACCATAAAAATTTGTTATATCGATCCATCGTCGAAGTTATTTTGTTTAAACTCTCCAGTTCGGAGAGTCCTTGATTCTATCGTTTAGGTGTTGGTGTGATAACTGAGATTTGATTAAATTCCGAGGAACGGTTCAACTTTGGTTCAGTGCACCCCGTTAACATCTTAATTACTACGCAACCTTCTTGAAAGGGCCCACCATCTATCTGCCTCGCCGCAGAGCTTGAACGTGCACTACCTGTTCGACGGAACTTTCACCAACTTCAACGGAGTGCAATAAATATCTACAACGCGCTACCGCTTGGTGATATTTGTATTTTTTTTTCACTACTAGCGTCTGATGACATGATTATTAACCTTTTTTCCACTTGTAAAGTAGGCTTTCTCGGCATTTGTTCAAAATGGTTAATAATTTTTTATTATTAACTAGTCAATAATGAGAACTGTCACGCTGTCACTTTTAGAAAACACAACCCGAAATTTCGCTCAATGAACGTTTAGACAAGTTCTCTAAAACGAATAATTGCCACCATTCGCAATTTCCAGAGAAATTACATACCTAAAATTATCACATTTTGAAAAAATTCGAACAAAATTACTCTTTGAAAAATCTCAATGACAGAACAAAATACGGCCTGTTTGACTTGTACATCCACGTACTTGATTGACATGTTAAATTAAGAAACAAACAATTCTGTCCAACCGTTAACTCTCTTATCAATATAATATGTTAATTTAGAGGATTTCAAGTGCTAGTAGTGAAAAAAATAGTATATATACCACGGTAGAGAAGTCTATTATTGCCTTCGCACCTTACACCCCTCGGCGCAAGCGCCTCGAGATGTAATCTTGGTGCTCAGGCAATAATAGTGGACTTCTCTACCTTGATATATAATGTACTATTATTTATTAGTTTACATTTTAACTTACTGTAAAATCGACCTATTGTGGCTGTACTCAAAGCCAACTTATTACCTTAATCAGTACGCTTGGTATTTAGAGATTATTTTCTTTAACTCATACGGAATTACTACTGCCGGTAATCGATTTTGTAACGTACGGAGCTCTATTACGAATAATTAATTTCAAACCACCCACCAGCGTCATATTAACGTATTCATTTACAATTTCATTTGTTTCTTTTTTTTATGTACCTAACGGTAGAGCTGTGGGTCACATATATTCAGGGGTTTTGATATCCATAATTTGTGTAGAATTATCCATATTTCATGTAGGGGAGATATTACTTTTAAATACGTACTTACATATTCATTTAGAGCATTTAAATTTTGTGTTTAAGCATTTATGAGGTACCAGCGTACCATTTTACTGAAAATAAATTGAATTTTGGTTGGGTCGATAAATATTGGCCTTATTCAGCTAAGCTGTACTTCCGAGCTTTCGTGGCTGGCTGAGAAATTTATGGGGAAGCTAGGTGGCGCCCTGAAGACTATTAAGAACGAAGAGTAAGTATCTGTAGCAACCTTCAAGTTTGGATTGAGTCCCGTGAACCACTGACGATTGTTTTTAATACCTCGCCCTCGCCCTGAATAAGAGCGTATCTCTCTCCGCTATTAAGTCAAGAGAGCTAGCTGGCCGGTTAGCGGCGTGTATTCTGCACAAGGCATAGTTATAGCGCCCTGCTTTTTCCTCAGCGTCCGCGTTATAATGACTGAAGCTATGCCCATATTGAATTTCATGCAATTCAGTTCATAACTATGGGAGATGACAAAGCGATCGGACATTTGTAAACAAAGTTATCGTTCAGACGGACAGACCAACAGACAGACGACAGACAGCAATACAAAATTATAAACGATCTCTACGATCGTTAATAAATGGCAAAAGTGTAACATTATGGAACATGTAAAAAACGGTTTTTTCGTTTTTTTACAATAACTTTTTTAGCAATAAACGCAGAAAAAATTGCTTCCTTGGTGCAAGCCTTGACATCATAACTAACCAAATAGCGAAAAAAGTAGAACAATAACAAGAACTAGTAGCGTCTCAATGAATGAGCGGACGGACGGACAAGTGGCCACAATAGCGCATTTTTTATTTTATTTTTCTAGAAATGCGCTAATGATAAGTAAATAATGCAGCGCTTTATTTCTAACCGCCTGCGACGTATTATTAACCAACTTGCGTAAGCGTAAGCTATATTTAGGTATGAATGTAATCGTAAGTGAAAGCGAATGTCTATATTTTAGCATTGAAAGGTAATTATAATTGCTAGGAAGTTAAAAGGGAATTAGAAATATAAAGTAACAATTGCGGTTAGAAATGCAATTTTATTTCACATTTAAATAGAATAGGATCGTAAATACTGCTTTACATATGTATATTCGGGATTGAGGTAATTAAATGTGTTCGCATTGAGCTTGTTTAAAATTGAGCAGTTGTTCTAAGTACGAATTTGCTATCAAACGCTTATCATCAAACTTATCAATAAGCGCTTGTAATATAATTCTGTAATTATCACCTGTTGGAGGGATACCTGAACATACACTTAATGCTTTACCGCTGAGGCATCCCAGCAAGTAATTTACACGATCAATATCGTTTAGATCTCTATTATTATGGATGATGTTTTTGTAACACTCGATGAACAACGACCAATCTTTAAGATTGCCACTACATTTTGGAAGAGCCAACTCGGGCAATTTTCTAATGGTCTTTGCAGTTACTACCTCTCGCGAGGTTTGAGGAGATTCCTCCGTACAATCTCTAACGGGAATTACATTTTTTGCGGCCGCTTCAATATTGCAAATTAATTCGTCGAAGGCTTCTAATGCATTATAATTTGGAATGTGATTCTCATTGATTTGACACTCTAGTTTATTAATCTCATCTAACGTTTCTAAGAATTTAACCTTTGTGTCTGCCAGAGTCTCATATCTAACACGGAAGTAATTTACTTTTTCAGCGGTGGTCAAATCGCGACTATTATCGTACAGCCTCTGTATACGTGAAAAATATTGTTCTTTTTTTGAAACCAATATTTTCAATTGTTGCGTTTTCGATGCCATAATGCGTATAAGAAATCTATAATAAACACAAATTATAATGTAATGGAACCGAATTATCCCGCTAAAATTCTATTTAAATATTCCCGAATCCGAGCCTGGCGGGATGAAAAAGGTCAAGATTGCGCTTTGTTTCGTTTTCGTGGAACACGTGTTTTTTTCTTCTCTGCTCTACATTGAAATGGGCCATAATTTACAATAAAAGTGTCAAATATTACGCTATGCGAGCTATGCGAGAAAACTTAATGATCCATATCGACCCGTCTCGAGGCACGTTCGATATTAAGAATTGTTTTCGTCTAGGATTTGCCTGCAAAGGGGAAATTTAGGCAGAAGTATGTGTGCTTTTGTTGTGACCAGAAGTAAATCTTTACGTTGCGAATAGTGAGTGCAGCTTCGACAATTACAAAGGTGATGTACTCGTTTTATTTATCTCTACGTCTATTGCATCCCTGTAACAACGATATGACCGTGTTAAATTATTTGCCAATTTAACTTTATTCTCGTACAGCATTGATTATTGCCATTTATAACACATTCCAGATACAAATTGTAGTTTTAATTATACTGGGTAATTACTGACCGATTTACGTGTTTTTGTTTATATTTAGATATTGTATGTTCCCTTAGGGGCGGTACCTAATACAAGTATGCAGAACTACATTTTAATGTATAATTGAATTTATTGCAGCACATTTCGCTTTTGTTTACCTGATTATGTTACTGTGTATTTACAGGGTGCCTCATCTGGGCGCGAGTGACGTACGTTAGGTGGTTGATTTTACATATTGCACTTGGCATTGTGAATTAATTACTTTTGATACCAATGTTTGCCACGACATGTTCCTTTGTATTGTTGTAATGTGATTGTACTAAAATTTATGCTCCTACTATTTATTTGAACCGGGTGATTATGATTATTAATATTTGGCGGGGTGACTTGCTTCGAATATTTACTGTGCTATATTTGATATTGATATTTGATACCGATATTTAATATCTCGATTTGACGTAGCAGAGGCTGGCTAAAGTTCAGAACTGACATACGCAGAGATATATTTTATGTACTGTTTTTTTGTTGTGTCTTTGAAAAGAGTCATCTTGCCGATATTGCTAATCAATTCGTTTAATCGATCCCTGTCATGTAGTGACCGAATATTGGTTTTGTGTCAGTCTTTGTTATGCCAGTGCAAATATGTTGACTGTCAAAGCCTATGTAAATTCTGTATAACTATTTTGTTTATGATTATGTATGCGTGCGAGTTTGCCGTTGGTTACTCTGTTATTTATGTTATGTCATGATTTGTCATTTGATCGGTTATTGTCAGTACTCATGGTAGAGAGCCTGGAGTTCGGTAATTTATAACCCGGCATTTTAAGACTAGTGGGTTGGACTGGCCCTAGAGATGTATGAATGAAAGAGTTGGGGTCCCGCTAGTCGTACATGGGGCTGCCGGCTAAGCCCGGCCTCACTTGCGCAGGGATTCGCTAAAAGCGTGTGGCGTGTTCTCGTTGTGACCTTATGGTTGTGTTAAACAACTATATCCTTCCTATGTGAAAGGCTCTTCTGAGAGGCCAACTCCTAGCGATTTCATACAATGTTGACATGTCATGACCAGAGTAACTAAAGACTACTCGGTGTGGGATTTGGACTGGCCATCCAATATCCAAACCTATTATATGAATTTATTGTAATGTTTTAATGATTGTTTTTTTGTTATGTGTGTGTAATATTTATTCTTTAGGAATTCCAGTGGAGCCTGGGATTCGACATTGTATAGCTGTACTTGACAACATGCATTCATGCCATTACAGATAACTAATTTTGCTCTAAAGTTCAATATTAATTTGTTGGCTGGGTTTTTTCTTGGTCAGTTCTTTTTTTTTCCCAGCCTATTTTTATATTTGTACTCGGTGAACTACCATTTTCTAAATTTAATCTTGCAATGAGAATTATTTGGATTAAATCTCCGTTTTTAAAAGCGTGTACTTGTTTTATTTGTAATCCTTACTTGATCCTCACTCCGACAAGCAACACATATCTTGTAGCGACTCTTAAAAACACAACGTAGGAAGTGGTCCTATTATTTGGTTATTCAGGTTAGGTAGCTTTGTCTAGACGATCACGTGCCATGGGGTTCAGTTAGTTTGGGAGGGAAAGTTTTGAATTTAAATCTTGAGTTGCGCAGTCTCTCGGGACTGGCCTGGGTACACCAAAGTAACAAATGCGTGATTTGTGCAATTTCTATACAGGGTGTTTTTTTGGGAGCTTTAGTTAAACGTTTCTGGGAAAGTAAAATAGGTAGGTTTTTGAAAAGTTGAACTTAGGAGTTACTCTGAAGGCCGAATCGATGTAAAATATTTTCAAAATGGCCGCACTTCCGGAAACACCGGAAGTAGATAGTAACTTCGTTATTTTAAATGCCAACCCGCATTTTTTATTGCATTTTTCGATTCTACGTGAAATTTCAATTCTTTTGATACCCATATGTCGATATCTGCGATTTATGGTTTTTAAGTTATTTTGACTTTAAGAAAAAAAATTGCGGATGCAGATGGTACCTTGATAATTGATTACTTGAAAACGGTTGTAGTCATGGCAACCCATTTTTATCAGTGCATAAAGAATGAATAGGGCTTTCTTTTGGTGCACTTAAAAAAAAGTTAAGTTGCGTACAACCGCACCTATGGAGATCCAAATTTAAGAAACTTTAAAGTTTATAAACTCAGTTTTTTTAAATGGAATGACCCTGTTCTTATTATTGCATGAGATAGAGAATCGAAATTGGCATATTTTGATATTACATGTTCCTATAGCTATCTTTAACAGTTTCTGACTTATTCCCATTTTATTGAATTGACACTATTTTTTTCGAATTTTCTTTTTAGTAGTCGGCCATGATTTTAAAACAATCGAATTTTAAACAAATCTAGTGACACTAATCCGTCACCTACTGTTATAGGTGAACATAGGTTTTTCAAAAATCGAAAAATGACTCGGAGTGGTTTCATCTATTTTGGAATTTAATAAATTGTTATTTATGGTAAAGTGGACAGAATCGCGACACGTGGTTGCCGTACATTCATTCGAACACTGGAACGAAATTGTATCAATTTTGGAAATGTTGTACCCCCAAATGCACTACAAACCGTTGAAGCACAAGTGATACAAAGCTCTACAACAGAATATTTAAGAGAATGAATTGAATTGCAAATGCAAGATTAACAAAATAAATTCAATGCAAAATATAAAAAACTTCGTTGAAACATTTTTGGTATGGAATTGTTGCTAGAACAGATATCGCATTACCTCTCTTAATTTCCAGACTTATACGTTGTTTAAGAAATTCAGTTGAACGACTGTCTAGATTTTTCAAAAATTTTCCATCCTATATCCTTAACAAAAAACTTATTTATTAATGAATTAATTAGGCTACAATAAATGATATTAACGAATCCATTCCTTGATTTGTTTAAAATTCGATTGTTATAAAATCATGGCCAACTACTAAAAAGAAAATGCGAAAAAAATCGCATCAATTCCTAGATCAATTCAATGAAATGGGAATAAATCAGAAACTGTTAAATATAGCTATAGGAACATGTAATATCAAAATATGCCAATTTCGATTCTCTATCTCATGCAATAATAAGAACAGGGTCATTCCATTTAAAAAAACTGAGTTTATAAACTTTAAAGTTTCTTAAATTTGGATCTCCATAGGTGCGGTTGTACGCAACTTAACTTTTTTTTAAGTGCACCAAAAGAAATTCATTCTTTATGCACTGATAAAAATGGGTTGCCATGACTACAACCGTTTTCAAGTAATCAATTATCAAGGTACCATCTGCATCCGCAATTTTTTTTCTTAAAGTCAAAATAACTTAAAAACCATAAATCGCAGATATCGACATATGGGTATCAAAAGAATTGAAATTTCACGTAGAATCCAAAAATGCAATAAAAAATAGGGTTTGTCATTTAAAATAACGAAGTTACTATCTACTTCCGGTGTTTCCGGAAGTGCGGCCATTTTGAAAATATTTTACATCGATTCGGCCTTCAGAGTAACTCCTAAGTTCAACTTTTCAAAAACCTACCTATTTTACTTTCCCAGAAACGTTTAACTAAAGCTCCCAAAAAAACACCCTGTATAATATAAATTAAAACGCTGCCGATACCAATTGGGATACACAAAATTTTGTAGAACAAAAATTGGAGATAATTAAATGCACTACAAAAAAGTCCGGGACGGCATATATCTATTTTTAATCGTTTAGCCATATCAACCATTTAAAGTTGCGCATCCTGATTCCGTTGACATTCATAGTATCTTTGATTGCTTATCATATATTAAGGGTTGAAGATACATATATGCCATCCCGGACTTTTTTGTAGGAAATTAAATTCTCTACAATTTATCTTTTATAACTTTTTTTGTATCTCTTTTTGTTTTCTCAGCGTTTGTAAAAAAATGTACGCACATCTTAATACGACTCGAACCCTTGACCTGCATTTTGTTATAACTTCGGTGCTTTTGGGGGTTCCAGTTGGGATGATCGAAGCGTTGTAAAAATTGAAACTGTCGTTATTTTTTTGACATTCTGCTCAAAGCGCAAGGGAAATATGCCGAAAATGGGAAATGAAAAAAATGATAAGTTCTTATTTTTATTGTTAGTGCAATTCACTTATTATCGAGATCCTTGTGAGTATATAATTTGGTCTCTGTCCATCTGTCCGTTAGCACGAAATCTCGAAAACCAATGAGACGATTAAGATGAAATTTGGGTGGATTCTTTATCAAATTTGTAGATCAGAGTTCGTGAATTGGCACTGTAGCCCAAAAATAAGGAAGGCCTTTTTGACATCTCCGTGAGTTATGAACTGAATTGTATGAAATTCAATATGGGCATAGCTTTAGCAATATATACGTAATGGCAAAAGTTGAGCCTAATCGATTCAAAATTCATAGTGCTCTTTTGGTAGATCGCCATTTATGAACCGAATTGCAAACTTTTTTATTTATAAATGTATTTAAATGACATTTGATACATATGCACTTGGAATAAAAGCAAATGTAACGCAATTTGCAAAATTTGGTTTTGCGCATGCGCAGTGCCAACTATCTTATTTATTTATTAACATAATAGGTTACCCCAATAACAATATTCATGTATTGTTAATTAAAAAAAAACTATTCGAAAACATAAAGAATATAAAAATATACGTTAAGCTTATTAAACTAAAAAAACAAGAAATAAAAAATTTAAAAAATGCTGTGAACAATTTTTTACAGTCCTTGGATATTGTCACACGATCTTGCAAACTGTCTTAGGGACATATAAAAAATATCTATGGTGTTCTTCCATAAACGCCCACTATTATAGAAGGCATTTTTGAAATTTTATACATATATATGCACTTGGAATAAAAGCAAATCTAACACCAGGTTCAATTTGGTTTTGCACATACTATAGCCATACCCAAGAGCTCGTTTGCTATATTTTTTACACAGTTATTTTTACCCATACTAATAATACACAATCAGAAGGGCGCGAAGCCCTATAATTTATCAAAAGTTGAGCTGCTTGTCATTTCACTCAACAAAACCAAGTGTACTCTTATGTAAAAACATCCGCTGGATCCGAAAATCATAATCCCCTGGCCGGAAACCCCCGAAATATATTGTTATACACAAAAAATGAAGAAAAAAATGGGAAAATGTTATTTTTCGCATTTGACTGCAATTATCTCGTTAACTATTGAAAAATGAAGAGAAGTGATATTTTTTATGAACTTTTCCATTTTTTTCCGGTGAGGTATTCAAGTGAATTTGTTTAGAATCGAATTGTCTATGTAGACCATACATTTAGTATGGAACGTTCATTCTTAATTGTTATTGTTTTTAATGGAGAAATATAAAAAACGCATTTCCGAAAATTAACAATCTGTTATTACTGAGTAAAATTCATCCGATCTTTTTGAAAATCCGTATTTGGTCCCTTGTTTTGACAACAAAACAATACGACAAACCCGATTACCGTAGGTATCATAGCCATTGATTAAATAAACAAACAAATTGGGTAACTCCCATAGAGTTCTAAATTTTTGTACAGATGGTGGAACTCCAAAGCAACCTTTTCCAAAAGTTGTCTCGATGATTTTTGCAAATTGACGGACGGATTTCGACGTATTTTGTTTTAATGTATATTTTCCGAGAGGTTTCTGTTCGCCTATTATGGCGTTACATTTCTTGTTATATTTGGGAAATTATTCCATTAAAATTCTTCGGATTTTGAAAAAAAATTTGCAAGTCCGTCGATTTGCAAGAATCATCGGGACAATTGTTGGAAACGGTTTGCTTAGGGTTCCACTAGCGGAAAGTATTGGGGGAGAATCTGGGAGTCCCCACTTTGGAAGACAAAGCATGGTTTTTTTAATTTGTGTTTTTAATTAATCAATGACTATAATATCTACGGTGATCGGATGATCGTTTGCCGTATTGTTCTGTTATCAAGCTACGGATAATATAAAAGAGAGCATGAATTTTGCTTAGTAACAGATTGTTAATTTTGGGGATTACTTTTTTTATACAGGGTGTTCCTAAAAGGTCTGTACAACGCGCTACCAGGAGTTCTTGGTATCAAAATAGGACGATTTAACCCAACTTACCTCTGTCCAAAAATGCTTCGGTAAGGCGCTATCTACCGCCAAAGATTTAAAAAAAAAATCGTTATTGTTATTTTATCGGAAAATGGTTTTGCCGATTAAAATGAAATTCGGGATGTGAATGTCTAATGTAAAAAGGGTCTTTGTGATATCATCGTTTTGATTGTAGTTGCTATGTAGGTGGTAAAATATTGACCACCACATCTGAAGAGGTCTAAAACATACTATTTTGACAGTTCTGAATTTTTAGACACTGATAGACAGTTTACTTGCAAGCATTTTTTGTCTCTTGATGAATATCGCTATCTGTGATGGTTTACGAAAAAAAAAAAATTTGGGCACGATGAATGGCATGCACCTTACATGCGATTGTTCCTCAAAAAATCAGAAGATGGCTGTGAAACCTTTTGAGTGGCGTAACGTTTGTTTGTTGTTTCTTAAACTTTAACAATTTACGTTTTGCTTGAAGACTTAAAATTTCATTGTTAAAATTGTAATATGGCCTTTCAATACAGTAACGCAGAGTTAACTGATATGCTATTAGTGTTTGGATACTGTCGTGGAAATGGTCGCCAATGCGTCAGAGAGTATACTTACAGGTTTCCAAATCGTCGTGTACCAAACCATCAAACGTTTGCGGCTGTTGAAAGACGTCTTCTTGCTTGCACTTATGGTTTTTGAGGAACAATCGCATGTATGGTGCATGCCATTCATCATGCCTAAATTTTTTTTTTCCGTAAACCATCACAGATAGCGATATTCATCAAGAGACAAAAAATGCTTACAAGTAAACTGTCTATCAGTGTCTAAAAATTCAGAACCGTCAAAATAGTAGTTAAAAAGTTTTAGACCTCTTCAGATGTGGATGGTCAGTATTTTACCACCTACATAGCAACTACAATCAAAACGATGATATCACAAAAGACCCTTTTTACATTAGACATTCACATCCCGAATTTCATTTTAATCGGCAAAACCATTTTCCGATAAAATAAAAATAACGATTTTTTTTTAATCTTTGGCGGTAGATAGCGCCTTACCGAAGCACTTTTGGATAGAGGTAAGTTGGGTTAAATCGTCCTATTTTGATACCAAGAACCCCTGGTAGCGCGTTGTACAGACCTTTTAGGAACACCCTGTATATTTCCATAAAAAAAAAAAAGCTTTTGAAAATGTACGTTACCAATTGTATCTTATAGAAAATTCAATTCTAAACAAATTCATTTGAAGTTAAATGCAAAAAAGACGAAATTTTCCCATTCTTTCTTCGTTTTTTACGTTTTATAACAATTATACAGGGCCCTATAACACTGCGTCGGTCTTTCCTAGTTCATATTTGGTAAAAAAAATAGCAAAAAATCTTTTGTGCAAATGTCAACTATAGAAGGTTGTGCATCTACAGAAATTATTTTTGAATGTACAGAGTGTCTCATCTTTACGGTGTCAATACACAGTTGATTTTTTTAAATGGAACAGCCTGTCTATTTTTAGCTAATTCGATGTCATTTTTTTACCTCTGCAAGACAAATTATTAATTTGTTTCAAATAATTCTCTAACCAGCCCCACTTTGATAAATCGTAGCGACTTTGATTTTAAAGTTAAGAAATACATTTGATCAATAATTTTAATCTGAATAAAAGGGAACACTTTGGTAATGAGAAAGGTGAATTTATTAATACAGGGTGTTTACAAAAAAAATTGTAAAATTTCTAGATTTCAAAAAGTGCTATAACTATTTTTATTCAAATGGAACTGCCACTATTTTGTTTCTCTATTCGATGGTCTGTTTGGCGCTCTTCAATTCTTAGAAGGAATATCATGTGCCTAAACCCAGTAGTTTTTAGGTTATTCAATATTTTTCACTAAACAGTTACGCACTAACGAATTCAATGTTTATAAACAGGAGTAAACCATGATAATAAAAAACCAAAGAATGCCAAATAGTAAACAAGGGCCATAAATAATTGTTTGCTGCAAGTGTAGGTACTCATTATTTCCTAGTAAAATAAGATTTTTTAAAAAGACTAGTTCGAAATTCTCTTTAGCGCATTTCCACAAAAATAAAAAAAAAATGCGCTATTGTGGCCACTTTGTCCGTCCGTCCGTCCGTCCGCTCGTTTTGCGACGCTACTAGTTCTTTATCTTAAGAGCTATTGTTCTACTTTTTTCGCTATTTGGTTCGTTATGGTTTCGAGTCTTGTACAAAGGAAGGAATTTTTTCTGTACCGCTTACAAAAAAAGTTATTGTAAAAAAAAACAAAAAACCGTTTTTTTACATGTTCCATAATTTTACACTTTTGCCGTTTATTAACGATCCTAGAGATCGTTTATAATTTTGCATTGCTATCTGTCGTCTGCATGCTGGTCTGTCCGTCTGTTCCTTTGTCTGTCTGTCCATCTATCTGTCCGTGTGAACGATAACTTTGTTTAGAAATGTTCGATCGTTTTTACATCTCCGTTAGTTATGAACTGAATTGCATGAAATTCAATATGGGCATAGCTTTAGCCATATAATACGCAACGCCAAAAGTTGAATCGAATCGATTCAAAATTCACAGTGCCCTTTTCGCATCTCGACCATTTATAAACCGAATTGCAACATTTTTTACTTATAAAAGCATTTGAATGAAATTTGATACATAGGCACTTGGAATAAAGGAAAATCTAGGGCCAGTTTCAAAATTTTATTTTGCGCATGCGCAGTGCCAACTTTTTTATCTATGGAACCATTTAAGTGAAATTTGATACTTAGGCGCTTGGAACAAAGGAAAATCTAACATTAGTTTTAAAATTTAGGTTTGCGCATGCGCAGTTCCAACTTTCTTATTTAGAAAAGCATTGAAATGAAATTCTTCTCATAAACTGACATTGAAGTAGCACAACAAAAATGGATTGCCCATGTGCAACGCTATCTTTCATATTTGTGGCCGGATTTTTACGATTTTATAAAAGTTGCATATTACAAATGGGAAATGAATGCAAGTGGAAATGCGCTTTATGTAAATCGTTTACGATTACTTTTTAACTTGTTTTTAATTAATCTTATTTTAATACGAAATAAGGGAGCACGTTAATTGCAGCAGATAATTTACTTGTGACACGCTTACTTACTGGAGTTCTTTTGTTTTCTATTATCACGGCTTACTCGATCCTGTTTATAAACATGTAATTCATTAGTGTTTTGTGAAAAATATTAAATAACCTAAAAACTAGGGGGTTTACGCACAGGACACTTATAAAAATGATTGTTATATGATAAGCGTTCAAAGATATTATTGATACCAACGAGGACACTAGGTACAACTTTAAATGGTTGGTATGGCTAAACGATTAAAGATAGATATATACCGTCGCGGACTTTTTTTTATAGTAAATTAATTGTCTACAATTTTTGTTCTATGAAATTTTCTGTGTCTAAATTGGTATTTGCAGCGTTTTCAATTATGTACGCGCGCCTATTATCAACATAAGAGTACGGTAACAAATCAATGAGTGCAAGTGGGATAGTTCAGCCTGTCTTTGTCCTACAGAGAAAACGCTCCGTAAGAAGGAAGAGTAGTGACTGCCTTCGGAAAGCGCGCATATAAATCCAAAGGTACTTTTCACATTCGTTTCGTGGCTCCATCTATCGCTCAAGGTACTTTTAGAGACCCACGCGAAAGTACATGCTTAGACGTCTTCCTAATTTTATATTCAAAGCCCAAATCTAAACTGACTAAAATTTTTGAAATTATCAAACCTATAATACGATCACCCTGTATGCTTTCTCTATCAAATTATAGCAATGCGCATCCAGTATACAAAAATTACATTGGTGGAAGGCGTGATTTTAATTAGATTTGGTAGTTGGTGGTTTTAGGGGCGGTTTCTTCTAAGGGTCTGGAGTTTTGAGAATAGTCAAACTAGTTTCTAGGGATGTGATTGGTAAACGACTGGTCGAATTTGTATTTTGTACAACTTGGGGAAAATTTACACATACACCGCTGCATAGCAGACATGAACGAAAGTAGGTCAGGAAATAAGAGCGATAACAACGGGTACATTATCGAGATGAAACGTTGGTTAAGTAGTGTACGAGGGGTTATCAGCAGACGAGGTTAGACTTTCTAAGAGTTATCACGGACGAGCTGTTTTTCTCAGGAATGAAGGAGAAATAAAAAATTTCGAAAAAACTTACCTTCAAAGTCGCAATGTCCGCACCTCAACGGTTTCTGCAGCCAATGGCGTCGCTCGTGCTTGCGCATATCGCTCGCCGCCCTGCAGCTATACGAACAATGCTGACACTGCTGGATCACTTTCGATCTACCCAACGTACTCGACGAATCGGCGGCGTTTATTTCCGTCGTGACCTGCCTCTTCGGCGAGTCCTCGGTTTTAATCACGTCGTGAACGGTCGTACTCGAGACGGTCGCCATGCTCTCGTTCTCCTCCATTATGCGAGATTGGACGGCGAGCACCTTACGTACCCAGTCCTCGATTAGCGGGGCGGGAGTCATAGGGTAGATCGCCTCGGGCAGTCCCTGATGTTTGCGTCCCGAGTGTCTCTTAAGGAACTTGTAACTGATGCCGGTGAGTTTACAAATTGTACAGACGAACCTGAAATTTGACGTTGAGTGCGCATGCGCGTCACACTGAGAGCTTACTTGTGATAGTCGTGATGCTTATAAAGATGGTTCTTGATGTCTTCTTCTTTTTTGGTTTTGAATGAGTTACAAATTGGGCACAAGTACTGTCGATTGCGGGGCACGCCAAACGGTCCGTAAGAGGCGCACGACAAGTTCGCATTTTTCAAAGTCGTTATGTCCATGCTCATGAGATCCTCAAGCGTGTATCCGGAACTGCCCACCTTGTCCTGATCCGATTGGGAAGCGGACTCGGAGAGGACCGGCTGCTTTTCGGAGACCTTCGGCTTTTCGTCAATCACTAGGACGTCGTCGTCTTCGATTTCGATTACTTCAACGTCGCCCACCTTAATAATCAGCTCCAATTTCTTCTCCTTGAGAGTTTTCGGTTTTTTCGACGGCGTGGTCGCGATCTTCTTAATTTCGGCCTTGTCATCGAATTTAAGCGGCGACTTTTTCGACGGCTTGCTAGTCTCCTCCACGATGGGAATGCCGCGAATGTACTTCAACTTGGTCTTCTCGCGCTGCCATATCGGCGTCGTGTCGAACATGCTCAGCTCGGCGATGTTTTTCAAGGCGGGAATCGCCTCCTCCTCGTAATAGGCGTCGATGACGTCCACGTTTCGACCCGGATGCTCCGTTTGGAAGTGGTCGGCGAAATTCGACTTCGTACTGGTCCTATACTGACATAAGGCACATTTGAATTGGGTGTCCAGTTCGTGTTTGTTGTGGGCGTGAGTGACGATTTCGGTTTTCGTGCTGCAGCGATACTTGCACATGCCGCATCGCCACGGTTTCGCCTCCTTGACGTCCTCCTGGACGTGGTGGTGGTGGTGCGTGGCCTCTTCGGGTTCGTGGTCCATCTCGCGTATGATTATTACCAAGGGTGTATTGTTTGGGTGCTTATCTAAAACGTGTCGGTCGACTTTGTGCTTCAAGTTGTGCAAAAATTTGCAGTAGCTGCACTTGTACAGGTTTAAGTCGTGCAGACGGAAATGCTTCAAAATTTGGTCGATGTTAATCACACCTTTTGCTTTGTGCAAAACTTCGTTGCAATGAATACATTTGTAAGATGTTTCGTCGCTATGTAAAGCCTGCAGATGCGATCTATAAAATGATATGGTAATATTAATATGGTGACACTCGATTCCAGCTATTAGTCAGACTTAGTGATAAAGTGCAGACAATATAAATATCAAATTCATTGCCACAAAATATATTGAATACACATAAAATTTCGCCGACTTGAAAAATTCGCAGCACCGAAAAAAAACGAACAAAGATAGAGAAGTATTGCTTGATTTTACCCCCCCCCCTCATATTTCGGTAGTGCAAGGTCAAATTTTGGTAGTTGGCCCGGGGTACCATGTTTAGCAAGTTGATCCGGGGTACGAGGTTTTAGCCTACTTTGACCTGGAAAACTGCGCATGCGGCAAGTCAAGGTCATTCGCCCCATGAAAAAGAAAAAAAAGACCGTTTATGTGTCACCGACCTCTTTGAATGAGGAGTCGGAACCCTAACCTGAACACGAATTCAATGGAAACAGGTCAATGGTTAAATAAATAGGTCTATCCATCAGAAACGGATCTGTTCATCTGAAACAGTTCTGTTCATCAACAATAGGTCAGTTTATCAGAAAGAAGTCTATTGATTAGAAATAAGCCCGTTTAATAAACCTGTTTCCATTGTTCAGGTTAGGGATCTGGATGCGCATTCAAAGAGGTCAATGACCTGGAACTTGGCGCATGCGCACGTCTCTAGGTCAGTGGCCTAGAACCGGTGTTACTTATCGGCAGTTGACCCCAGTCAAATTTTGGCAATTGGGCAGGGGTGCAAGGTCAAATTTTGGCAATTAGCCCGGGGCGCTAGATGATATTGTGGTAGTTGGCCCGGAGTACTTCAGAGGTTGGCCCGGGGGAGCCGACATTTTGACGTCATCGGTGATTGGTGGATTCGAACCCACGATACCTGAAATACAAGGCTAACGCGTAGCCATTTCACCTCCATGGCTTTAACAATTTTATAGTTAGAGATTGAAGTCAATAAGCAAGACAGTGTACTTTGAACTTGCAACCATGCGAAATTGCACTTGGATAAGGCTTTAAGTTTAATGTACTCTACATAGAGTAAATTTACTTGGCGTGTACACTCGCCACGACTGGGAGAAGATTGACTGATTAAGGTTGTGCGTTGTAAGATGGTCCACACTTCAAGGTCGATCAATGCCGATAAATCCCACTTTTTGTCTGTATTATACCGTTATTATCGCTGGTCAGCGAAAGCGGATCAAGCTATCCATCAAAGTTCATTCCACACTGTTCAAAGTCCAAAGGTTGCCGGCCGGTCAAAGTCCATTCCCCGCTGTTCCAAGTCCAAAGGTTGCCAGTAGGCATATACAGGCCTAGCTAAGACTAGTTAAAGGTCGCTCACCACGTGGCGGTGACCTTGGAAAGTAGGTTGAGGTAAAGCTCAAAGGGCAAGCTGTAGTTATCGTATTTCATTTTTTGGGGTGTCAAATGACATTTACAAGGATATCCAAGCACAATGAACCGATGTTTTAGTGGTGGTTTGTTTAAATCAGCTCGGCCGTTTCGAAGATACAGGGTGTTCTTTACGGACCGGACATTTTTTTGTTAGGTTAATATAGCGGAATTCGCAGAAACATCACTTTTTTAGATTCCAGATTGCAGTTACGCCTCCTAGCGGTCATTTCAGAAACTTAAAAATATTTTCCAGGTTTTGCTCGTGGCCGTTTTAGTAATAAATTTTTTACCGCAAGCCTCTACGATGGATAGATTCTCAGATACAGTACCTCGCATTCTTAGTTGGCCACCCTGTACACTCGCCACGACTGGTTAAGATTGTGCGTTGTAAGATGGTGAACACTTCAAGGTCCATCAATGACGATAAATCCCATTTTTGTCTGTTACATACGGTTATTATCGCAGGTCATGGAAAGTAGGTCAAGCTATTCGTCCAAGTCCATTCCACACTGTTCAAAGTCCAAATGTTGCCAGTAGTCATATACAGGCCTAGCTTGGACCAGTTAAAGGTGGCTCACCACGTGGAGGTTCATTTTTTGGGGTGTCAAATTACATTTACAAGAGCATCCAAGAACAATGAACCCCTTTTTGTGGTGTCAAATTACAGGTTATCTAAGGTCAATGACCCCATTTGTTCTTTAAATAAACTACAGGTAGTTCAAGGGCATATTATTAGTATATAAACCCCGTCTGTATACATTTATAATTCGGTCAGTCGGCGCTTTTCTTTTGCTAAAGATGGATTTTTCGATTTAAATCATAATAGATTGTACAAATTGCTCTGCGGTTTCTTAAATACAACGTTGAAGATTAACACAGGCTAAAAATTGTGTCATTAACCTTGGAAGACCTTGAAAGTAAAATCGACACCGCAACAAAAATTGGGTCCTTGATAATGAAATGACACCACATAAATGACACCATTGGCCTTGAACATGAATCAAGATGCGACAAAATAAGGTCATTTGATAACCTTGAAAATCAAAATAGATAGCATTTCAAATGGACCTAATATCCTCGGGGGTAAAATGTGGAATACCTTGAAAGTAAAATTTGACACCACCAAAATAGGTTCATTGACCTCTGATGACCTTAAAAATAGAATCTAACGCGGCAAAAATTGGAGGTAATTGAGAACACAATTGAAAATGAATTGACACCACAAAAAAGGGACCATTGACCTTGAAAATGAAATTGGATGACCTTGATAGTGTAATTAAACACCACATAAAAACCTTCTATGACATTGAAAATGTAATTTGACACCGCAGACCGCATTGGCCTTGTATGCTCTTGAAATGTGGCAGCGCAAAAAATGAGTTCATTTCCCTTGAGACTATAATTAGACACCATATAAAATGGGTTTATTGACCTTGGATGACCTCGTGAATGTAATTAGATGCCAGATTGCCCTTCTATGACCTTGAAAATGTGATTTGACACCACAAAAAAATGGTTCATTGTCGTTGGGCGACTTGGAAAATGTAATTTGACATAAAAACGCGCCGTTGACCTGGGATGTCCTTGAAATCCACTATTGAAGTCATTGACCTTGGATGACATCTAACAAGTAATTTCACACCGCAAAAAATGGGGCCATTTAATAAATATAAGAATTTAATTTGACACCACAACAATTGGGGCCATTCACCTTGTATATGTAATTTGACACCCCAACCAATGAAATACGATAACTACTGCCGAAATATGATCTCGCGCCCCAGACCAGCTGCCGAAATATGACACCTTGGACCAACTGCCAAAGCTTCTTTTGAAAAAATATGTTCCAGATCACCCTGTATATCAAATGTGTCGAATGCCCAGAACACAATTTCATTATTTGGAGAGTGATTTGTTTCAAATTTTTACGGTTGATCATTCTTAAAAATCCCACGTCAAAAAACGTTAGCATTTTTATTTGTGGACCCTCTTCATGGTACCTACCATCAATGGTAGCAATTATGTTCTATCAAATTTGGTCACCACCCACCTGATTCTAGTGTAGGTAATGCAGGGTTCGATTCCAAACTACGAGCTTACCTTAACATCGACTCCTCCAAGCACAAATAATCACAATTATCGGCGCCACAAACGTATCGTTTCGTGACGGGCACGTAGGTGGGTAGCTCAATTTCCTCCTCCTTCGTGATCTTTGGTAATTCCTTCTTATCAGTCTTGAGCGGGTTACGAAGCGCGTCGTTGTAACTACTGATCGACAAATTGAACATCTTGTCGAACATCTTCTCGTTCTTATCCAAACATGGCACCGGATTGACAGGCGCGATCGCCGGTATGGGAACTTCCTTTCCGATCTTGTGAAATTGAAAGTGACGAATGAGATTCGTGCGAACCTAAAAAAAAAGGAGCGCGTATAGTCAATTGACGGGGAACCGCACAACTAAAGTCACTAAATATAGAAAGTACCGCAATCCATTGGGCTCGTGTGTTAGAGAGAACGCATGATTTTTGACCAAAAATGGCGGAAGTTACCAGATTCTAGTAACTTTAATGTTAGGGATTGTTCCACCTGTTTGGAGATATCTGTATATATTTTTATAAAACATGACAGTACTATGAAGTTAGGTTATGAAAAATGACAGCTATTCAGATTTTATTTGTCAATTTTTTTAAGTTGGCAGCAAATTTGCCCAAAAATGGCGGATGATTGCGGTACTTTCTATATCTAGTGACTTTACGCACAACTAACCTTCGTCGCGTATCCGCAAACCGAGCATTTTACCTCCTTACTGTAAATTTCGCGCAACGGTAGGGCGTCGACGTCCTCGGGACCGAACTTCAAAACGACGTCGATAGTCGCGCTCTGAGAATCTTTGGGAATGGCAGACTCGAAACTCTTTTGCCTGTTGATTTTCGGTTTTAGGACGAATTCGTCCTCGTCAATGTTGGTCTCTTGGGCGTTAACCGGCACCATTGTCGCGTTATTAACGTTATGCCTTACCTTCATGTGGGCACGAACGTGAAACTGATGCGAGTGCTTGAAATCGCACAGCGAACACGTGAACCTCTTCGTACCGTGCGAACGAAGATGCTCCATCAAACTGTGGAGGGTCTTGAACATTTTCAAGCAATGGCAGCACTCGTAAGGTTTGGTAACCCCCAATCTATGAGTTTCGACACACTTTAACATGTGCCCTTTGAATTGCGACGCCCTATCGAAAGACTCACGACAGATACTACACTGAAATAGGTCCTTCCCTGTTAAGTCGCGAATTTTAGCGCTCTTCCCCTCGGATGTTACCGTGAAATCGGACAACTCGTCTTCCGTAAGGGTAGAAAAGGACGAAAAGTCCTGCGGTGATTGGGAAGGTAAGGAAACGCTATCGGTGGACTTCGGTGTAGATGTGCCGGGTTCTGAACGCACTTGCAATGGATCTTGCTCCAAGGGTCCGTCACTTGTTTCCTGTCGTGTGTCGTCGAACGATCGTTCGTCTACGCGGATCGCCTCGGGCTGCAAGAAAAGAAATCAAGTTGTAACACGTGGTCGCTTGCGGTTTCAAAAGTTTTATTCAACATAGGAAAATTTACACATATACCGCTTCGTAGCGAATGTGACCAAAAGTAAGTCTGGCGATAACAAGCGATACAAGAAATGTATTGGCAACCGCGAGCGGCGAGTTCAGGTCGTTGCGTTCAGAAAATAGGGCCCGTTTCAGTTTTTCTAGGGGGTAAGATTCAAATATTCAAATATTATTATTATTATGCTTGAGTATTACTTTCGCCAAATTGAAGCCGGTTTTCTTGGATTCGCGCTATTTCATTTATTGAAGATACAGTTCGTCATTTTCATGATAGGAAGCAGTTCTGGTGCACCGTGAGACCTTCTGTTAAGGTTCTCTTATTATCAAAGTTAAAAGTTTGTATCGTCTGAATAGCCACCGGCAAATCGCCATTTCATTCATCTAGTTAATGTTGTTTGTTATCAAAGATTTGTGTTCTAAAAAAAGTGAAGTTCATAAGCTGTCAGCGTTTGTGTGTGAAGTTAAGTGCGCCTTGTTTACCGCAAACCGCGGATCGATTACTAGGATTATTAAAAGAAAAACACATGTAAGTAATTTTAAGATTTTATTTGTCGAACGGCTGCGTGCGGGGTAATTTGTCCAAACAGCTTCTTCTTCAGGAATTTTGTTTAATTTTCATGTATTTCAGAATAAGATTTTGTCATTGTCAATTAATTGTGCGTGTGTCGCTCGGTATGATTGTATGTTTTGTAGGGGACTAAATTCACCACATCTCTCACCATACGCTATGCGGAATGGCGATCATTTTAAAGCGCATTTGAACGGAAATGTCTTAAAATGTGTTTTTTTTAATTGAGTAATTTAAAGCGTAATTTCGTGCAGCCTTAGTGCTATCTAAAAAGTAATAGGCGTCACGCGATCTTTTAGGGTTAAACTTAAAACAGCAAATTCAAAATTTGAACATTTTCGCTCGCTTAAGCCATACGAGGAACATTCAAAAAATTGTCAATTACCAACGTTCTTTATAGTTGTTGAAAATCAAAATAAGTATACGTCGTCAGTATAAAAGTAATCGGACCTAACCTTATTTTTTTTAATCGAACACCTTGTATATTTTATTCTATGCATTTTTTGCATAATTCTCGTTTCAAAAATATAACACTAATAACATTCAATATTGGTTCAAAAAGATTAAAAAAAGATTGATTAAAAAATTGGAAATTTCTTGTAATTTTTTAAACATACCTTTTTTTAAAATTCTTTTTTAATCTTTTTTGAATTTTTTGAACCATTTGAATCTTTTTTGAATATCGCCTAGACTATTCTTCATTGATCTGTCGTATTCAAAATAAGTATACGTAACCAAGTGAAAGACTTTCTCTCTTAAAAAATTCAATATTGGTTCAAGATTCAATTTTTTTAAACATATGAACCTTTTTTTGATTTTTTAAAATTTCTTTTCTATCTTCTTTGTATTTTTTTTAACCATTTGAATATTTCTTAATACCGTCTAGCTAGACTATTGTTGATAAATCTGTTGTGTTGAATATAAAGTACCTACATGTGATCAAGTACGACTTATCGGACCTAACCGCATTTTTTAAATCGAACACCTTGTATATTTTATTCTAAAAAGATAGCATATTAAATTCTCTTTTCAAAAATATAACACTAACAAATTCAATATTGGTTCAAGATTTAATTTTTTTAAACATTTGAGTCTTTTTTGATTTTATTTATTCTTTTTTAATCTGCTTTGAACCATTTGAATGTTTTTTTTGAATATCTTCTAGAGTATTGTTGAAAAATCTGTCGTGTTGAAAATAAGTATATGTGGTCAAGTAAGATTTATCGAACCTAACCTCATTTTTTTTAATCAAACACCTTGTATATTTTATTCTAAAAAGATAGCATATTACATTCTTTTTTCAAAAATATCACTACACAGGTCAATATTGTTTCAAGAAGATTCAAAAAAGATTTAGTATTTAAAAATTGTCAATTTTTTGTAATTTTTTTAAATATTTTTTGAATATCGTCTAGGCTATTGCTGAGTAATCGGTCGTGTTTAAGATAAGCACACGAGGTCAGGTAAGACTTATCTGACCTAAACTCATTTTTTTAAATTGAACACCTTGTACATTTTATTCTAAAAAAATACCATTTTAAATTCTCTTTTCAAAAATATAACACTAACAAATTCAATATTGGTTCAATATTTAATTTTTTTAAACATTTGAGCCTTTTTTTGATTTTATTTATTCTCTTTTAATCTTTTTTGAACCATTTGAATGTTTTTTGAATATCGTCTGGAGTATTGTTGAAAAATCTGTCGTGTTGAAAATAAGCATATGTGGTCAAGTAAGATTTATCGGGCCTAACCTCATTTTTTTTTAATCGAACACCTTGTATATTTTATTCTAAAAAGATTACTAAAGTCTCTTTTCAAAAATATAACACTAAAAAATTCAATATTGGTTTAAAATTCAATTATAATTTGAACCTTTTTTTGATTTTTTAAAATTCTTAATCTTTTTATTTTATATTTATTACGAGATTTATTACTTTTATATTTGAATCTTTTATGAATATCTAGAGATCTAGACGATATTTTTGATTTTATTTATTCTTTTTTAATCTTCTTTGAACCATTTGAATGTTTTTTTAATATCGTCTAAAGTACTGTTGAAAAATCTGTTGTGTTGAAAATAAGTATATGTGGTCAAGTAAGATTTATCGGACCTAACCGCATTTTTTAAATCGAACACCTTGTATATTTTATTCTGAAAAGATAGCATATTAAATTCTCTTTTCAAAAATATAACTACACAGGTCAATATTGTTTCAAGAAGATTCAAAAAAGATTTAGTATTAAAAAATTGTCAAT
Organism: Photinus pyralis; assembly: GCF_008802855.1. Lineage (NCBI taxonomy): Eukaryota > Metazoa > Arthropoda > Insecta > Coleoptera > Lampyridae > Photinus > Photinus pyralis. Next base: position 26,034,293 of record NW_022170403.1, read on the forward strand.
TGTTTGTAATTTTTTTAATATTTTTTGAATATCGTCTAGGACTCTAGGCTATTGCTGATTAATCTGTCGTGTTTAAGATAAGCACACGCGGTCAGGTAAGACTTATCTGACCTCACCTCATTTTTTAAATTGAACACCTTGTACATTTTATTCTAAAAAAATACCATATTAAATTTTCTTTTCAAAAATATAACAGTAACAAATTCAATTTTGGTTCAAGACTTAATTTTTTTTAAACATTTGACCCTTTTTTTATTTTATTTATTCTTTTTTAATCTTTTTTGAAACATTTGAATCTTTTTTGAATATCGTCTAGGCTATTGCTGATTAATTTGTCGTGTTTAAGATAAGCACACGCGGTCAAGTAAGATTTATCGGACCTAATTTTTTAAACACCTTTTTTTTTAATTCTTTTTTAATCTTTTTTGAATTTTTTGAACCATTTGAATCTTTTTTGAATATCGTCTAGACTATTCTTCATTAATCTGTCGTATTCAATTCGTCATTCGTATACGTAACCAAGTAAAAGACTTTCTCTCCTCAAATTCAATATTGGTTCAAGATTCAATTTTTTTTTTCGAAAATTTTATTTAAACGAAATATTTAAAATTGTGTAACAAAGAAGAAAACAATAATTAACTATAACAAAAAAATGTTTTTTTAAATATCGTCTAGACTATTGTTGATAAATCGGTCATGTTGAAAATAAGTACATGTGGTCAAGTAAGACTTATCGGACATAACCTCATTTTTTTTAAATTGGACACCTTGTACATTTTATTCTAAAAAAATACCATATTAAATTCTTTTTTCAAAAATATAACACCAACAAATTCAATATTGGTTCAAGATTTAATTTTTTTAACATTTGAGCCTTTTTTGATTTTATTTATTCTTTTTTAATCTTTTTTGAACCATTTGAATCTTTTTTGAATATCGTCTAGACTATTCTTCATTAATCTGTCGTATTCAATTCGTCATTCGTATACGTAACCAAGTAAAAGACTTTCTCTCCTCAAATTCAATATTGGTTCAAGATTCAATTTTTCCTTTTTTTGATTTTTCAAAATTCTTTTTTTATCTTTTTTGTATTTTCTTAACCATTTCAATGTTTTTTTAAATATCGTCTAGACTATTGTTGATAAATCTGTCATGTTGAAAATAAGTACAGCCAAGTAAGACTTATCGGACCTAACCGCATTTTTTTTTAAATTTGACACCTTGTACATTTTATTCTAAAAAAATACCATATTAAATTCTCTTTTCAAAAATATAACACTAACAAATTCAATATTGGTTCAAGATTTACTTTTTTTAAATATTTGCACCTTTTTTTGATTTTATTTATTCTTTTTTAATCTTTTTTGAATATCGTCTAGGCTATTGCTGATTAATTTGTCGTGTTTAAGATAAGCACACGCGGTCAAGTAAGATTTATCGGACCTAACCTCATTTTTTTAAATCAAACACCTTGTATATTTTACTCCAAAAAGATAGCATATCAAATATAGCACTGCTGTGAGCCACTGAGCCATTAAAAAGAATGAGGTTAGGTCCGATATACACATTTTGAAAACGGCATATTATAACGGATTTCGGATAAACTGGGGTCACTTCTGGGCGGAGATTACCCAGGTAAAAGTACTTACCTATTAGGGATGGATCTGTCCGTTATGTAACTAACTGATGGTTGCTTTAGGCAATAACAAATTTGCCGGTATAGGTGTACAGCTTCATAATGAAAAAGAACAGAACTATATGCGAGAAAATAAAGCGCGTTAAGATAAGAAACGAGTGTAACACCAGATATGAGTCGAAACGCCACAGCGAGTTCTAAAAACCGCCGTAACGGCTAGCATAAGGGAAAATTCAAACACTTTTTTTTTTACCTTTCGAGAATTTCCACCTACCTGCGCGACCGACAAGGGCGGTATATCCGTCGGTATTGTAGCGTTCGCCGCATGCGGGCACTTATCCTCGCCTTTCGCCTTGCTGACGCACCTCGTGATCGACATCAGGTCAACTTGCGACTGCAGGAAATTGTTGAGCACGATCGGCGTACTATCGCCGACCTTTGTCGTCGAAGGTTTCGCCTTGTCTTCGACGGCGGCCGACTTTTTCGCCTGCGACACCAGCGGCGCCTTGTACATCGTGATCGTTTCCTTTTTCTCCGACGACGGCACGGTCTTGACGACGCTAATGATGGTCTTCGGCTTAGGAGCGTAAGAGATCACTTCGATTAGCGCGACCGGAGTCACGTATTTGGTTAGTTCGGTTGTGAGAATGTGTAATCTGTCGTATGACTTCGGGTCGTCCCACTTGTAGTCGGATGAGGGTTTCTACGAGGGTAAGTTTGAGTGCGGTTACGACTTTCGAGATACTTACATTAGTTGCGTCGGGCATAAATCTGCGCTCGATAATTCTTGGAATAAAGGCGAAATGTTGGAGGGATAAGTGATTGTGGACTTCTTCGAGTGTGTGCCCCCCGTACAGGCAGTAGCGACAGTGGTAGTGGCAGACGTTGTGCATTTGCATGTGTGTGGCCGCGTCGTTTCCATTTGTCGGTATGTACATGCAATGGTAACAGGAGATCGTGCTGGCACCGTGCACGCTCATGCAGTGATTGGAAAAATCTTTGTAGAAGATGAACTTGGTCTCGTGACAACCTGCAAACGCATTAGAAAATGGCGCGCTCAATGTAACAATTACCTGGCATGCCGCAAATATACAGGGGAACTATCGACTTGATCGGTGGAAGCGTGATATTTGCCTGGCTCGTCAAGGCGTCCGAATTAATCGGCGCTCTTAGCACGCGCCGTTTATTCCTCGGATGTTCGCGCTCCTGATGCATCTCCACGTAGCTTTGGTTGATCGCGCGATAAAAGCAGTAATTGCAGCAGAATTGGCAGCGGCCGTGCCGAACGTCGCAGTGAACGGCGAACATGCGATAGTCGACCTTGAAGTTGCAGTACAGGCAGGAGATCTGCGTGCCGGGCTTATACTCGGGATGTTGCTGCAGGTGCACCTCGAATAGCCGCTTCGTATCGGTGGAGAAAGGGCAGGACATTTCGGGGCATTTGTACAGGTGGATCAGTTTTTGCTCGGTCAGCAAAATTCGAGTGGCTGTCTTGGTTTTTCGTGACGCGATCAGCTCGTACGCCTGCAGGGGTACGTCCTTCAACACGACTTTTTTAGATGTTGACGGTTTTGGCGGAGACGGCGACTGAGTTGGTACTGCGTTGGTTTTGCTCAGAGGGACTAGAACCGGTGTTGTAGCTGCATGAATACAAAACAAAAATTAATAAATATCAGTGAACTGAAAATTATCAAATTATGGTGAGCTTTCGCAGGCGTGCGATTTTGTTAGGTGCCTAGGTCGGTAACAGGGAAAGGAAAAGGGATACTCAGCCGACCAAACCAAGCCTTTGATTCAGTGTTGACCGCTGAGACTGAATAAAGTTTGAGGATTTCTGTACACTTACTGAATTAGTTTTTTTGACAGTTTGAGTCACTGCTAAAACCTCAAAACTTTTAATTATGGGGGAAAGATGGTTTTACTCAAGTTAGATCCACATTAGGTATATATTATATACAAAATAAAGAGAGTAAATAACATAATGACAAAGAAAAACTAACATTACCTAATCATAGATATCGTTTTATTGACAACTCAAACTTTACCATTACCACGAGAAACAAATGGAAGGTATTATTAACCTCATTTAATATTGAAGGCGCGTCCCGGTTTCACTTATAAAGCCAATCAATCACATTCACGATACAATCGATAGATAAATATAGGGTAAAAAAGAAAAACAAAACATATCCACCAGTCAGGGACAGTAAAAGTAAAGTTAAAGGTCTCCCCTTTGTAGATTTTTGTGATTTCTGATTGCACTCATTAATCTTTTCCATGCTCCAAAACGTACCCTTTTGAAGACCACCGTTTCGGTATCGCAGATGGGAATGAGCCCGATGACGAAAAGACTTATTTCGTTACGCTCTTTAAGAGTTTTAGGTAACGCGCATGTCGTTTGGGCTCAAAAACGCGCCAGCTACCTCCCGACGGCTGATTGATCGACAGTGGTGAAGTGTTGTCATTGGCCCTTTTGTCCAGTTCGTTTAATGAACTCTACTTATCTCTTACGTGTACAGGAGTTACGCATTTGAGCTTGAGGGGCGCCACCCTACCAGGCGCGTATCTAAGTGGCGGATAGAGGGACGGCCTACGCAAATGAGCGATGCTCGCGCTTATGAAACAGTGACGGTAGCAACCAAAGACAGTATCGCGGACCAAGTCCAACCCCCCCTCCCTTCACCCTTCTGTCGTGTCGTGGCCAAAGGCTTGTACGGTGTTAAACGGCGCCGACATGTGTTCGATGTGCGTTAAGCATGTTGATATACAGTCATGTACGAAGCTGAAGAGCTGAGGATGGTGCGGGGGCAGAGACAGAGAGGAGACAACCTGCGCAAATAATCTAAATCCCAAGGGACAGAGAGCTGGAGTGAGGGATTGCGTGGGAGGACCCCAAGCGACAAACTTTGATGCCGTTATGGGCCAAACTTCCTGGGACGAAAGTCTACACCATAATCGGTATAAATTGTGCTCGCCCCTCTTATATGAAAGGAGTGATTTTCCGGAGGCATGTCCGACATAAATCGTGCTTTCTAAATGAGAGGGGCCAGCCGAATTTATGCCAAACTCGCCCTCGGCATTCGTAGACCCAGTGTTCAATGGTCAAATTTTTCCTGCTTGAATTTTTTTGTCAATTGACGAAAGCCCGTATCAATGCCGAGCGAGCCGAAGGCTCTCTCATATAAGAAGAGCGATTTATGTCGAGCGAGCCGGCTCGGCATTCTTAGACACAGTGCTAAATGGTCAAATTTTTTCTGCTTGAATTTTTTTGTCAATTGACGAAAGTCCGTACCAATGCTGAGCGAGCCGAAGGCTCTCTCATATAAGAAAAGCGATTTATGTCGAGCGAGCCGGCTCGGCATTCTTAGACACAGTATTAAATGGTCAATTTTTTTCTGCTTGAATTTTTTTGTCAATTCACGAAAGTCCGTATCAATGCCGAGCGAGCCGAAGGCGAGTTCGGCATAAGTTCGACTAGTCCCTCTCATATAAGAAGAGCGATTTATGCCGAGCGAGCCGGCTCGGCATTCTTAGACACAATGTTAAATGGTAGAATTTTTTCTGCTTGAATTTTTTTGTCAATTGACGAAAGTCCGTATCAAAGCCACGCGAGCCGAAGGCGAGTTCGGCATAAATTCGACTAGTCCCTCTCATATAAGAAGAGCAATTTATGCCGAGCGAGCCGGATCAGCATTCGTAGACACAGTGTTAAATGGTCAAATTTTCTCTTTTTGTTTTTTTGTCAATGCCGAGCGAGGTTAAGGAGAGTTCGGCATAAATTCAGCTCCCTTCTCTCATACAAGAACGATTTATGCCGAACTCGTCTGTATTTGCGTGCTATATTTATCGATATTTACCTTCTTAGTAGTCGTCTACTACTTAAGTAAAGGGTGAAGGGGAAAGGCACATGTAAAGGCCGCCTAGAACACATTCAAAATGTACGTACGCTATATAATGCAAGAAAAATCAAGCCCTGAGTGAAATTCTCCGTTAAATAGCATTTTCCCTTTGTAAATACCTTCCTACGACACCCAATTTGCGAGATATTGCCACTTAAATTTTCATCAGCAGTAGGGGTGTTTCGTCCTGACGTTCCACAAGCCCTTTATGACTACTCCCCTCCAACACACCGTTTTTGAGATATTCGCTGTTCAAGTTTTGACAACGCCAATGACTGTATTTCTTCCGGAAGTTCCAATCGCCTTTTGTAAGTACCCTCCTTCGATACTTCGCTCTTGAGATATAAGGAATTATAACCCATCACGATAAGAGGTCGAGGAGGGATACGCCGGTATGAGTTTTTATGGTCGACGTTGCAGACTAGGGACACTACGCCGAACGTGACCATAACATCGAGTCATACAAAAATTCGTAATGAAATTGGGCGGAGTGTGATGGGAATGGTCGGGTTGCGTCTCTTCTACGCGTATCGACAATGTGGGTACAGTCGGCGTAGCGTCCCTAGTCGGAGATATAGACCATCAAAAAATCATGTCAGTGTCCTAGACCCACTGTGATTGGTAGAAATTAATTCTTCTCGTTGAGACCTTTCACTAGAGTACCATGAAGGGGAAAACCAGTTCTCCCCCCCCCCCCCCCCGTTTTGATCATGAGTACAGGACAAGGGGGTAGTTGGTAGAAAACAGTTCCTTTCGTCGATTTTAATTAGAATACCAAAAGATCAAACCAATTTATAGCGGCCCCCCCCCCCAAACAAAATTCAAGGATATTGCAAAAAATTTCACTCTAGAACAATTCCTCTACAAGTAGGGGAGCAGTAAGGGAGATATTGCATTGGAATTAAAAAAAGTGCTCCCCCCCCCCCCCCCCCCCTCCGCACTTTTTTTTAGGTAAATACACGCTTTGAAGCACTATAGTAATTCGAATCAAATAAAACCTCGCTTATGTCAGTCTGTACTCTTATGTCCGGACGAAGGGCTGAACCGATTGGAATCAAATTTAGTACAGCGGAACTGGACGCAACTTTTTTTTCAATATGTAATGTAAATCTTTGAAAAGGGCAATTAATTTGCTGCACCACAATATGCATATGGTTAGTATAGAAGCAATAGACAAATTTGTGATTCAATATTTAGAAAACATGAAATCAAGCATGGTGTGTGCTGTCATGCTGCGCGACGTCACAAAAGACCTACATAAACTTGTACAGGGTGAGTCAACGATTGCGCGGAGTAACTTGATGCCTTGAAGATAAGATTTTTCGATAGAGTGCTTTTGTATTATGATATGGTTGAATATTCTCCAGATTTTAAAAATATTTGGAATTATACAGGGTACGCCTACAAAGTAGGGCGCCCATTTTTTTAAATAGAATCCCCTGTATTTGAATGAATTTTTAATTCTACATGTAATTGTACGTATTTTTTATTATATGGTTAATATCCGAAAAGCTAGTAGTTTTAAAGATAATTCGATTTTTAAGAAAAATTGGGCATTTGCAAGCGTCAGTATATTGTCAAAATTATTACTTAAATTTTGATTCCAGGTTTTATATCTTTTATCCTGGGTTAAGTAAAAGTCAAATAAATATATCTACTATGAAACATTAAAAAAATAGCTTACAGGGTGTTTTTTCTAGATCCAAAGTTACAAAACTTCATATTATAAAATCTCACTTTTTTAAATGGAACACCCTGTATATTTTTCTGTCATCCTTCAGCTCCTCCAAAAACCTTCAACTTTTGAGAATATTGTCCTATTCCTATCTCTGATAGTTTTCGAAGTATCTTGGTTTTCCTGGTTTTTATATTGTAATCTTAAATAAGTATGTAATTTACATAATAGTGAGGTGGCCATGCAAAAAAAAGGCAAACCAAGATGTTTCGAAAACTATCAGAGATAGGTATAGGACATTATTATCAAAAGTTGAAGGTTTTTGGAGGAGCTGAAAGATGACAGAAAAATATACAGGGTGTTCCATTTAAAAAAGTGAGATTTTTGAATATGAAGTTTTGCAACTTTGGATCTACCAAAAAAACACCCTGTAAGCTATTTTTTTAATGTTTCATAGTAGATGTATTTATTTGACCTTTACTTAACCCAGGATAAAAGATATAAAACCTGGAATCAAATTGTAAGTAATAATTTTGACAATATACTGACGCTTGCAAATGCCCAATTTCTTACAAATCGAATTTTCTTTAAAACTACTAGCTTTTCGGATATTAACCATATAATAAAAAAGACGTAGAATTACACGTAGAATTCAAAAATGCATTCAAATACAGGGCGTTTTATTTAAAAAAATGGACGCCCTACTTTGTGAGCGCACCCTGTATAATACTTTAACATTTTACTCTATTATCTATTCTTATTTAGATTTGTAAATGTACCTATGTCGACACATAAATCGTCCTAATTATCCTAAAATGGTTTACACCGGATATGAAACATTGAATATTAAACTTAATTAAGTATATACGTAAATTATAAAAATACATCTTCTCCATATGGACCTAAGAATATAATCGTCTTAGAAAATAATCAAAAAACAAATTAAAGTTGCTTATAATATTATACATGTTAAAAGTGGAGAGTTCGGTTACCAGAAATCCAAGAATAATTTTGGAACTTTATTAGGTCCAAACGTGGTTACTCTAGAATTCGGTAAAGTGAAGTAACCTGCACAATGAAGTTACGGATCACAACGATTGTAAACATTTTTTGCCGAATAGTTCAGTGAGTGTTTATAAGCGCTATAAGCCCCTCAGATGTACCCAGAAACTTATAACAAATCATATATATGTACCCTAATATTAAACGGTTATAGGAATATCACCAAATGAAATGAAGTATAACGGCTATAAGAAGTTTAGAAGTTGACACGTCTCACAGCTGGGTTGTGACCATATTCCGGCTTATTGTTAATTTAGAGAAACTGTGGTAGGGGTTTTCGGAACCTCGTTGTGTATATATTCAATGCATCGCTTAATAGCAACAATTTCCTTCTATCTGGAAGTTTGCCTAATATTTGCCCTATATTGAAAAGTGGCGATCCCAGTGATGTAATGAATTATAAAGCATCTTCAAATACCTTCGCCAAGGTGTATGAGAAAGTGTTATACGGTAGAATTTATCCATCTGTGATAAGATTTATCTCTCCAGCTCAACATGGGTTCATAAAGCACAGATCCACGGCCACTAACCTGACCTGCATTACCCAATTTATAGAGACTGTACTTGACAATCGTGGGCAGGTAGATTGTATCTACACTGATTTTGCCAAGGCTTTTGATTCAATTGCTCATGACATTATCTTAGCAAAATTAGATGACTTTGGTTTTGATGTTTCTTTACAACTTCTGGTTAAGAGCTATTTGCAAAATCGATACCAACAGATAACTTATAACAATTTCGTTTCGTCTTATATAACTGGAGTACCTCAGGGGTCCAATTTGGGACCTCTCTTATTTTTAATTTTTATTAATGATTTGCCGGAAAAAATTACTAATTGTGGTAGTTTACTGTTTGCTGACGATTTTAAAATCTTTTCTACTATTGCAACTATACACGACTGTGTGCACCTTCAACGTCAACTGGACATTCTTAGTGAGTGGTGTGATTTAAATAGGTTACCATTAAACATCAATAAATGTACAGTAGTCACCTACTCCCGTAGGGTCACGCCCATTGACTTTGAATACAACATTAATACTGCTACACTGGTTAAAACAAATAGTATTAAGGATTTAGGTGTAACCTTCGATGCTGGTCTTACATTTTCAAAACACATTGATAATACCGCTAAACAAGCCATCTCGACCCTTGGTTTTATTTTAAGAAATTGTAAATCTTTCACCAATATTACAACGTTGAAGACCTTATACTATTCTTTAGTTCGCTCGAGACTGGAATATTGTGCTATAGTGTGGAATCCCATTGTAAAATACCAGAAAGATAAGCTTGAATATGTACAACGCAAATTCTTAAAATCATTAGTTTATAGAATTGATCATCAGTATCCCCCACGAGGTTATAGCCAACAACGTTTGCTTTCACGTTTTTTCCTTAAATCCCTAGAACGCAGACGTTGTGAAATTTGTATCTCTTTTTTGTACAATTTATTACATAATTTAATTGATTGTCCTTATTTACTTTCACTTATAAACTTTCATGTACCATCTCGTTCTTCGAGAAATATTGTAACTTTTTATCAATCTACTCCCCATACTAATATGTTAATTAAATCGCCTTTATACCATACCATTAGAAGTTTTAATAGTTTATCGAAACATATTGATATTCATCATAGTCCTCTATGCGACGTCCTAGCAGAAATTGGTATTTGATTTTGCTTAGAATGTTATTTAGTAATTTCCATTAGTATTATTATTATTGTATAATTTTTCTTGTTTTTTTCTTACGTGTATCTTTGATATTTTATGTCATTTACTTCTAACAATTTTGTACACCACTTTAATTTTGATTAAATTGTCCTGTAATTGGATTTTGTAATCTGTAGGGCAATAAATTATTATTATTATTATTATTATTACAAATATTTTTAAAATGTGGAGAATATTCAACCATATCATAATACAAAAGCACTCTATCGAAAAATCTTATCTTCAAGGCATTAAGTTACTCCGCGCAATCGTTGACTCACCCTGTACAATGTTCCATTTTGAAGATTTACTTTTGCGCGATACGACCTCCCCATGTAAAATAACACACACCGCGCATCCTCACATCACACGGCATGCTAGATTTCATTTTGTTCAGTTCAAAATTTACCCTGCCGCCGACTTTTCCCAAAACCGCCAAAAAGTCGTTTGGGCCGTTTGTGAAAATAATACTTACGTTTCTTGGGAGAAGACGTGGTAACAAGCGGCGGTATGTACGGAACCAATATATTATAAGACGGAAGCGCTGTCGACGACGTTACATTAGTGGAGCTTCCCGAAGCGGCGATCACCGTCAGCGTCGACAGCGGGGGCGTCACGAGCGATTGCGTTACAATCGAAATTGGGGCGGGCGAGTTTAGCGCCTGGTCCTCTTCGGGCGTGAGGGTCGTCACGTTCGCAATTTGGAATGGGAAACTGAAACTTTCGTCTTCGCTTTCTTCTTGCTGCGTCTGTACGTCGACGATTTTGAATGGAGTCTCCTCGGATAAGGTCACGAGCGGTTTCTGCTCCGACAGCATGTCGCCGCTCAGGCGTCGCATTCGGAGATAAGTCGATTTAACTTCCATATCCGGTTTCCTCTCGATTCCGAGCTCGCTGCCGTGGGTGGATACCAGATGATTATACGCGTCTTCTATCTCGCTCTGGCCGGTTTGCAGATCGCACAAATTACACACGCCGTCCCACTGTTTGTTATGGTGGAAGGTTTTGCAATGAATCTCGAATTCCTCCCCGTTCGTTGACGAGAACATACACGACTGCACGTAGCACATGTACAAGATGTAGTCTTGCTTCTTACGCGCGAGAATCGGACCCACTTGCACCCCGATCTCCTCGGCTTTAAGCGCAATGGGGAATTCGTTGATCGGTATTAGAGGCGGCGGTTGTGAGTCGACCGCCATTTTCCCGATTACGTTCGCAATCGGCTGGGGATCCTCGTTAAAGGTTGAATCGGTTTTAATCGAGCTAAGAGGCGATAACGTTCGTTGAGGGGAAACAATGGCCTCCTCCTCCTCCTCCATTTGGGTCGCAGTTTCAACTTCGGTCTCATTTTCCTCGGCGGTTTTACTGTCCAGTCGGCTTTTAATCCGATCTAAAAGGTCAAACGATAATTTTTTCTTCGGAATAACGGCCTGGCTGATCTCGAGCATCTTCTCGTGCTTCTGCTCCTCCATCAGGTTCTCGGTGGAATCGTCGGGATTGCTCTTGAAAACTGTCGGATCCTCTTCTTTAGGCTTTTCGACGAGTTTCTCGGGCTCGACGGGCTCAGGCGGTTGTTCTACGACCGTTTCGGGCACCTTTTCGCTTTCCGGCTCGGGCGCGTTCTCGATCGGGGCCGATTCTTCGACTTCCGGCGCGCTCTCCTTAACCGGATTGCTGATCACTGTCGACATGTTCACCTTGAAAATGTTCGCGCCCTGGTGATGGTTCTCGACGTGCGTCTCCATCGCCGACTTGTCCATCTGTACGAAATTGCACGTTTCGCACAGGTAACCGAATACCAGGGAGAAATTCGGCGGAGGGGGATAGACGGGCGGTTTCGGTCCGGGCGGTTCGGTGCACGCCTGGTGCGCCGAGTACTTGTGCGATCGCAGCGCTCGCCCGTTCGACGTCTTGAAATTGCACATGCCGCAGTGAAACCTGTACTCGCCGGTGTGGCTGGTAAGGTGATCGAAGAACGTCTCGGCGTGCTCATTTTTGTAGACGGCCTGACAAAATCTACAACAGAAATGACTACTTAGGTACCGATACAGTCGTGATAAATTGCGCCATCCCCACAATGAACAATGACGATATCATAAAAGAATTCGAAACGCGTTTTTAAAGAGTATTTTTTGATGTGAAGGTACCGATCTTTGCTCATATGCTGTTTTTGCTCCCCGAATCGGAATCTTCTCATTGCTCACTTTTTAGAATGACACTGTACACAAAGAATCTCAACAAAAAATTGCATTTGTTAGGTAAAAAAAAATAAAAATATTAATAAACTTGTATTGCCCCCCCCCCCCCCCCCCCAAAGACTCTTTATGATTGTTGAAAAATTTGCTGTTTCCGAAATAAGTATACAATTATGTAAAAAAGTTATCGGACCTCACCCCATTTTTGTAAATGACCCACCCCGTATATTTTAATCTAGATAGCACACCTAAAAAATTCAAAAAATTGAATATTCATTGAACAAAAGATTTTTTTAAAAATTAAAAAATCTAATTTAATCTTTTGAATATATACCTGGTGTAATACTTATATTTAAAAAAAAAGAAAATAATAATATATCATCTTCTTGATTAAAATATTTAGAGTATGCCATTTACAAAAATGAGGTTAGGTCTGATTACTTTTTATCTGGCCCCGTATACTTATTTTGGCAGATTATTCAACAATCATTTTAAAGAAACTTGTAATAAACGTTTTGCTTTGAACTAAGTAAATATTGGTCGATTTTGTGATTTTCCCCGGGCGAATTTTTGACTTTACCATTTTAAGTTTGGACCAAAAAGAGCAGATGGTGCGCATATTACTTTTCTGATAGCACTAATAATCGCGGAGGTATCCTATAAAAGTGTCAAAAATGGGACACCCTGTACATAAAATAAGGGCGTTGCGTCCCAAAACTAGAATAAAATATCCTTTCGTTTTTCCTTTAATAAAAATACCCTGTACATAACCGTTTTGCCTTGTCTGTAGATCTTGATCGATCCACAACAAATCAAGATGTCGCCGTGCAGTTCGCAACATCGTTATTGTTAAGAAGCAAAACGTCAACACCGCACATCATGAAGATTTCGTTGTAACAAAATTGACAAAATCATAGAAAAGAGCAATCTTCGTCATTGCAATATCGCCTTCGTTGTTAATGGACATCGAAACATCACGTAAGTTCCTTTGTTTACATTATCCTTTCGTAACTTTGCCATTTTCTAGTAGCGCGTCGTGCCTACGTCAACCATATTCAATAGAAATTCATTTACTTTGTATTTTTTATAATAAACACGTTTATTTTTGTGTCTATATTATTTCATTCCCAGCATAAACGAGGCCTTGGAAGTAATTCATAATTACAGTCCACTTACAATTAAATTCTTTGTTATCGAAGCCCCCTCGTACGGTACAAAGAGCAACTTTGTATTCCAAAAATTTTCAAAATTTTACCCATTTAAAATGTTTCTATTGTATCAATGCGACTAAATACGGTTTTACGAATTTTTATTAGTTGGCCCAAAGTTCAGCGAAAAATGAAATTTGATCCCGAAAGTTAGTCGAAAAAAAAACGGAATTTGACAGAAAGAAAAATCTGTTACCTGGCACTTGATTTGAAGAAAATTTTGACAGAAAAATGTTCAAAAATTTGATACTGAATGGTTTTCCTTAAAAAGTCTTACCTCCGAAAATTGAGGGGAAAAAAAATCATGTTTGACCCTCAAAGTTGGACGAAAAAAAAGAAATTTAATACGAAGATTCAAAAATCTCAGACCCTACAATTTTGAAGTATCAAATTTAATTATTTTGCTGTTTTCGGGGGTCAAAAAATGTTTGCGCGATTTTTCATCGTAAAATCGCAAATAAAAATGTTTTTTGACAATCTTTGGGATCAAAATCAAAATTATCGCATTTCGCGGTGTTTCTTGATCTTCGATATTCAACTTTGTTAAATTTCGTTTTTAAATGTTCATAAACTTTTTTATCTTTTTTTGGATAAATGAAATTAAATACATATATGTAGAAGTTATAAGAAAATTAAGCTCTTTTTGCACAGGTAAATGAGTCATTAGTTATGAAAAATGTTTATTTCCAAAGATTGACTGACAACAATTTTCAGTAGTCGTTAATTTTTTAAAAAACAAAGACCTAACCACTCAAAATAATGACGTGACATCCTGTATATGAGTGAGAATATTTCAATTTATTAAGTAAAATATTTACGAAATAAGCACATGGTCGGTTCGTTTTGTTTGAATTTGCATTTCAGTGTCTCTTTGTCCTTTTAGAATTGTTTCTAATTTTCGTTTCGCTTTTAAATTGTTCAATTTAGAAGTTGCTAACTAAGACACATCCGGTCAAGTTTGCGTACTTCATAATAGTACATTATATATCAAGGTAGAGAAGTCCAGTATTATTGCCTGAGCACCAAGATTACATCTCGAGGCGCTTGCGCCGAGGGGTGTAATGTGCGAAGACAATAATAGACTTCTCTACCGTGGTATACAGGGTGATTCCTATAGTACCTGCCACCGTTTGGGAGCGTGTAGGTGGTGCGTAGGGGAGTATTTTGATATAGGACACTTGGGGTCGGAAATCTAAAATAAGGGTGCCAGAGCCAAATTTACCTTCTGGAATTTCGCGCCTGTAGGTAGGCAACCCAACCGGCCGGCGGTGCACACGGAGCGATCTCAGGCGGCGATGTGTGGCTGACACTTGATCAGAATTTTGTTTAAACCCACGAAATCCCGTCTGCAACGACGCGTATCAAGTGAATAAACACTATGGCAATAGTATAATAATTAGTTGGCTAGATGTAGGAAGTGCATTGAGAACAACGGTGGCCACGTTGAACACTTGTAAACGTTATTGCTTTTGACTGTCGTTTTCCCTCCTTCCCTCCCTTGTCGCTTCCTCGCGCTAACTCGCTCTGCATCGCTCCTCGCGAAACGTCGGTCGGTTGGGTTGCCTACATACAGGCGTGAAATTCCAGAAGATAAATTTGGTTCTGGCGCCCTTATTTTAGATTTCCGACCCCAAGTGTCCTATATCAAAATACTCCCCTAGACACCCCCTATACGCTCCTAAACGGTGGCAGGTACTATAGGAATCACCCTGTATATACTATTTTTTTCACTACTAGCACTTGAAATCCTCTAAATTAACATATTATATTGATAAGAAAATGAACGGTTGGACAGAATTTTTTGTTTATTAATTTAACATGTCAATCAAGTGCGCGGAAGTACAAGTCAAACAGGCCGTATTTTGTTCTGTCATTGAGATATTTTCAAATAGTAATTTCGTTCGATTTTTTTCAAAATGTGATAATTTTAGGTATGTAATTTCTCTGGAAATGGCGGGGATGGTGGTAATTATTCATTTTAGAGAACTTGTCTAAACGTTTATTGAGCGAAATTTGGGGTTGTGTTTTCTAAAAGTGACAGCGTGACAGTTCTCATTATTGACTACTAGTTAATAATGTCCACATTATTAACCACTTTGAACAACTGCCGAGAAAGCCTACTTTACAAGTGGAAAAAAGGTTAATAATTATGTCATCAGACGCTAGTAGTGAAAAAAAGGTTTTTATTTAATCGTTTGGGACTGTTTATCTGGCAAAAGTGAATTAATTTATAAAAAAATGCACATCTGGTGCTGAACAATTGTGTCGTTATAAGTGAGGACGTTTTTAACGCGTTCTTCGGATTATCTGATTGGCGAGGTTTCTGAAATTTTGTTAAAGGAGATTATGGTGTGGTGGTTCTTTAAAATACTGAAATGAACGAAAAAACGAGGCTGCTGTGTCACCAGGTTTGAAGACGTGTGTGTGTATTTTTTACGCTAAATTTTCGGGCAGTCAGCCCTTTTGTTTACTTGTCATTTACTGTTCGTCATTTTTATACAGTAATACATACAAAATAAAATCGGTGTCGGAAATTTTGAAAAATGGCGTCTACCGTTCGATTCTGTTGGTTAGACAAATTAAATTAGTACTAAAATTTTCACGAGACTCCAGTTTCGAGCTTGTCGAGCAGATCGACTAAATCTATTCAGACTCTAAATGGCCGGATTGGTGCTACGGAAACAAAACAAAAAAAGACTCAGTCAGGAGCCCCATGTTCCTCGTAATTTTTGGGTTGCAAACAATTTTCTTTTTTAAAGGCACCTGATGCCTCACTTTTGCAGTACAAAAAAAAATTTTATTTTTTAAACAGAGGTTTCATTGTTTAGGTTTACACATATCTATATACAGGGTGATTCACGTAGCCTAGTTAGTTAGAAGTTTTTAAACTTACAGTTAACATAGAAACTTGAAATTTGGTTCACAGCCATAGTTGACTATTGTGAATTGAAATAAAATAATTTCAAGATGGCGCCGCTTCCGTAAATACTAAAGTCAGTAGATATAGAAAGTACCGCAATCATCTGCCATTCTTGGGCAAATTTGCTGGCAACTTAAAAAAATTGACAAATAAAATCTGAATAGCTGCAATTTTTTATAACCTAACTTCATAGTACTGTCATGTTTTATAAAAATACCAATGAATAAAGAATACCAGGAAGGAGCATTACTCAGGTTGTATACAAGAGAGTGGGATGAAAGTCGGCCATTTGCAAAAGCCACTTATGACTCATTTTTGTTGTGGCTTTTGAAGTGACATAAAATAATGGTTAGTTGTTGTGCTTGTGGTTGCTCCAAAATGGAAAAAAATAAAAGTTTGGGAATTACATTTCATGTGTAAGTATTGATACCAATATTATTTTTATATAGTACATGTAAATTTACAAATTTTTTATCGGAATGTACTTTGAGGTTAGTTAAACAAAAGTCATAGGCGGAGTTTACAACTGTATCCTTCTACAACGGTAAGGTAGGTACGCCACTGGAACAGGAAACTACTGCCCGCCATTTGCAAAAGCCATCGTGGTCTCACGTAAATTGTTGATGTTCTCCTTCCTGGTATTCTTTCTTCATTGAAAAATACATACAGATATCTCCAAACAGGTGGAACAATCCCTAACATTAAAGTTACTAGAATCTGGTAACTTCCGCCATTTTTGGGCAAAAATCATGCGTTCTCTCTCCAACACACGAGCCCAATGGATTGCGGTACTTTCTATATTTAGTGACTTTAGTAAATACCAGAAGTTGGTTGGTTTTTTTTAAATAGAAACATACCATTTTCTATTTTTTCTAAATGCGCCATTTTGCGTACCTAGTTTTTGGCATATGTCAATTTTTCTCTAAAAATTTGGAGATGCAAGGGTCCATTCAAAAATTCATCTCTTAAACTGTTCAAGATACGTGAGTGCTGTTGTTTATAACAAATCCTTAAAGTCTAAGGAACTTTTGGAATGACCGCTGAAAAAGTTTCCAGGGCTACCGCGATTTTTCAAAATTAGGAATCAAAAAATGTCAAAAACTTCATATTTTCTAATTGCTACTATTTCTGACGCCAGAAACGAATGTAGATTTGAACTTTAGGGCCACTTTTAATTACATTCTGTAGTTTTTGAGTTATTACCTTTTTTTAAAGAAAATGTTTCTATTTAAAAAACCAAAATGGCGCCAACTTCCAGTATTTACAGAAGCGGCGCCATCTAAAGTTATTTTATTTCAATTCGCAACAATCGCTTATGTGACCCAATTTTCAAGTTTCTATTTCATCTGCAAGTTTAAAAACTTCTAAAGAACGAGTTAATTAATATTTTAAAATCCATTGTTTTGAATCCAAGCTTATTTCGGAGTTTCGAGTCTGAGCTGAACATCCATAATTTCAAGCAGAGTCGAGTTTTCTGAGAAAGCTGCGCTAGGGTCAGCTCGATTCGATCTCTAATTTCAATTTGCTTTTACAAGAAGCATCTTCAAATTTCAGAAGAATTGGGTCGCAAATAAGAAATATAAGTTCGCGCATGCGCATCCTTCAAGTTTCAGAAATATCCGTCCGTAACTAAGGAAGTTGAGTCTGCGCATGCGCGATCATTTTTTAACACGTGCGCATTATTGCTGACCCGAGCAAGCTTTATGTTTTGCCCAATCAATGATCAACCCACCCCCCTTCTACCCATGGTATGTTTAGATTAAATCAAAGTGATCCACTAACCTGCATTGGTACGTGAACCTCTTCTTGCGATTTTTCGCCTCGAAAATATGCACCGGCTCGACTTCCTCGTAATTGTTCTCGGTCGACTCTTCGATCGCTTTCTGCCCGTTCTCGGGCGACACTCTCGAGATCAAAACCTCGTGCTGAGGATGAACGGTTCGGTAGTGGTGAACGATGAACTTGCCCTTGAACGGGCACAATCGACAGTCGCTCTTCTCCGCTGAGTCGACGTAATAACTGGTGTCGTGCTCGTTGGTCTTGGGTTTCTCCTCCTTGGCCGGCGGTTCCGGTACCTCCGCCGCCACCGTCTCCGGTTCCTCGACCGACGCCTTTTTCTTCACGATCCTTTTGTTGATCACGCCGACCGCCCAGTTGTGGCCTCGCCTCTTCTTCTTGATGCCCTTTTTCTCGACCGATTTTTCCGGAGCCGGTTCCTTCTCTTCGACGACCTCTTTTTTCTCGACTGGCTTTGGCGATTTCGGCAGCTGGATGTCGTCCTCGGATGGCTCGGTGTAGTTTGGCTTTATTTTAGATGTGCGCTTGAGCAGTGCGCGCGCCGAGACCGGTTTGGGAGGGACCGGTTCCGGTGTGCTGTCCAGGTCGAGGAGGCGACGTCTGGAGGCTCGTCTCGTGACCGGCGACTCGGGTTCCGAGTCGGAATCGGAGCTCGCCTTCGTCGAGACTAGCTTAGAGAGGTCGGTCTTCTCGATTAGCACCTTGGGATTGGAGGCGCGAGCTCTGCGTTTCGGGGAGTCTAAGACCGTGGCGTCGTCTTCTTTCGACTTGGACAGGTCGGGCGATTCCTTGTCGCTCGACGAGTCGGATTTTAAAATGCGGCACATTCGCTTACCGGTCGCCGTCAATACGCCATCGCATATGAACATTTCTTTAATGTCGTTGTGTAGGCGATCCAGCTCGGTACAGCGGACTTTGGGTGGATCGGGCGCGGGTATGTTGCGCTTCCGGTTCTTAATGCGTTCGCCGACGGTCTCGATAACGGTGTCCGATTGCTTAGTAATGGCGGCTTTGGCGAGCGCCGCTTTTTTCGCCGCCTTTAGCTTGTTGCGGCGAGATTTCCTCAGCCTCACCTTTTTGGCGATTTGCTTTTTTCTTCTATTGCGATAGCCCGTCTTCTTTCCCGTTTGCTTCGGCACCACCTCCGCCTGCTCGGTCACCGGCTCGGTAATCTCCGACAGTTTATCTTTGTCGTCAGTTTCCGCCTGCGATTTCTCCTCCTCTTCGTTCCCATCGGAGTTCATGATCGCCAGGATCTGCTTGTACTTGCTCTTGTCGCCCGTGTTGTCCGCCATTGAGCATAGGATGGCGTTTAGAATGGTCTTGCTATTGGGATTTTTTACAAAGTCGGAAAAAAAGTTCGTTAACATCGCCTGTTCAGCAACCGAGGCCTTTGCGGGTTCCGGTTCCTTTTCTTCGACCGGTTCCTTTGGAGCGACGGTTTCCGGTATCGCCTCACTTTGTTCCTCTTGTGTCACGTCGGTGGGCTCGTCGATGTCTCGGTCGTTGGGCACGCACTCGTCGACGTTATCTTCGTCGGCGGGTTTCGGACACTCCTCGGTCTTCGGCTCCTCGGTTTCCATTTTCTTTTTCGGTATGCGGAACTTCTGTACCCCGTACCCTTTGCCTGTGCGTTGACTGTCATTGCCGGTGGTATACAGGCTGTTCAGCGGAGAGGTGAAGGTTTCCTCGTTCTTGATCCGGTCTTGGTTGTACATCATGTCGTACCTCGATTGACCGTACGTGGGGTAATCGTCGACGGAGCGCCGCTTCGTTTGCGACGGCGGCGGCACGAACACCATCTTCTGCGTCGACTCCTTTTCCTCTCGCTGTCGTATGCGGGGATCTCTATTAAACGTCGAGGGACGAGCGGCGGTCCTCGGATCCAGGTTCCAGTTATCCGAATGTTGGCGCGGCTCTTGGCTCCACGCGTTTTCCGAAGGTTGCCGATCTTGGGTCCAAGTTGCGTCGGACTGTTGGTTCCACGTGTTATCCGAGTTGTTCCAATTGTCGGGTTGCTGCCGATCGCTGCTCCACACGTCGGTGAGTTGGCGATCGCGCGAGTACTGCTGTTGATAAGGGCGGTTTTGGTAGTTTGGCCGTTGGTTATGAGAGTAGTAGTCTAATTGCTGTTGATTCGACTCGTAGTGATTTGGACTCGGAAGCGGATCGTACGGATGAAACGGTTTAGGAGGAAATGAGCTGCTCGGTTGAGTGTACTGGCCGTGAGAGCTTACGTTATTGTGAACTATAAAGGTGTTCAGGTAAGTGTTACCCGCTCGTTTTGTGGTAACCGGAGGTATGAATTCCATGGTGGTTTGTGGCATCATTCCATAGGAAGGGCTCCACATTTCGTTAACCGGTTTAGGAGGATAATATGTATCCTTAATGGTGGTTAAATATTGCTCGTTGTCTTTTTTGGCTTCTTTAGCAACAGTACCGGCAAATTTCTCAATCTGATTGGTCGACCCAACAATATCTTTAATCGGTTTCGGGGGACAATATGTATCTCTAATGCTGGTCAAGTACTGATCATTATCCGACTTGATTTCCTTCATGGTGGCGGTTAACTTGTCGACCGGACTCGCGATTGGGTTTCTCGTTAGCGTATCCTTGTTCGAGAGCAGTACCTCTTTAACGTTGCACAGTAGAGTTTCGTCGATACTACGCAACAGGTTACTTTTCACCGTTGACAGTATCGCATCTTTGTTAACACTGGGCACGGCTTCCTTGATCGGGATTTCGGGAGGCCGCTCCACCACCTCGATGCTATTCTTCCTGGGGCGCGGATTGTACTTGTCGGCTAAGCGTTTGAACACCGGCTTCTCGGGTACCTCCACCTTCACCTTTTCGACGATTTTCTCTTTCACCGTGTCTTTCTTTTCGCTCTCCTTCTTAACAGTCTCCTTTTTACTGCTCTCTTCCTTCTTGTCCTTCGGCTTGTCTTTGTCCTTATCTCTATCCTTGTCGTGATGCTTCCGATCCTTCGACCGACGTCGCTCCTTGGACCGATCCCGCTTTTTGCTTTTGTGCTTGTGTTTATCCCGTTCTCTGTCTTTATCACTTCGCGACCGCTTCTCGTCCTTTTTGCTAGTGTCTTTCTTTTCCAAAATCTGGTCGTCAATGCTGGAGAGGAGACTGCCAAATTTACTGTCGGGATCCTTGAAGACCTTCTCGGTCCGCGGTTTTGACGAGCTCTGACTTTTGTTGTGCTCCTTTTGGCGATCCCTCGTCAATTTCATTCGCAAATCTGGTATATGACATTTGCCTTCCTCCTGGCTAAGCTTCTTCTTCAGGTCGTCACGGACGTGCTCCAAATCGGTCACAGTCACGCTGTCGGATTCGGTGAGTTGCATTAGGTCCTCGGCCGACAGAGGCGGTACGCTCATATCAACGCGAGTGCCGAGCCTTTCAAAGACGGGTTTTTTGTTTAGATTGGCCGTCAGACTCTCCGCGGCCCTCCTGTATATGTCGGGCTTATCGGTTTTGTAATGCTCAGAGTTGGAATGGGAGGAACGCTTCTCGAAGGTGTGGTCCCATGATTTGATCATGAAATCGTCCGGGTTCGGCTTTCTGAAAATAGGCACCGCTTTATTATTAGCATGTGACCATCTGCCGGAATGGACTTACCGTGGAACCTTTTCGGTTGGTATAACAACGGGGGGCGTGATAATCGAAACGTCCCTAGGCGGACTGGGACTGGCTGGCGTTGAGTACTCGTTCAGGCGCGCTCGGGCCGCTTGCAGGCGCGCAGTCTTCAACTCCTCATTTTCCGCGAGCGGATTGATTTCGCCCGGAGGAGTTTTGCACAGAAATTTCGTGTAAGGCATACCGCCCCGTTGATCGGTTTGTTCGATTTGTTTATATATCGTGGGATGCTACGCAAAAAAACAACATTTTAAAAAATGAGTGCAAGATCTCTAGGGGACCCGGCCACACACTTTATACAAGGTGTTGAATTTACGTTTGATATAAAATAAACTAAACATATATAGAAAACGAGCTCCTGGGTATGGCTATAGCATGGACAAAACCAAATTTTAAACCTGATCTTAGTTTTGCTTTTATTTAAGGTGTATATGTATGAAATTTCATTTAAATGCCTCCATAAATAAGAAAGATGGCACTGCGCATGCGCAAAACGAAATTTGGACACTGGCGTTAAATTTGGTTTTATTCCAAGTGATTATGTATCAAATTTCATTTACTTTTATAAATGAGCTCGTTAATAAAGGGAGAAACGTGTCAGGGGCAGTTCTTAACGCTTCCGAAGGACCATCTGTACAGGGTGGCCAACTAAGAATGTGAGTATCTGAGAATCTATCCATCGTAGAGGCTTGCGGTAAAAAATTTATTACTAAAACGGCCAAGAGCAAAACCTGGAAAATATTTTTAAGTTTCTGAAATGACCGCTAGGGGGCGTAACTGCAATCTGGAATCTAAAGTCACTAAATATAGAAAGTACCGCAATCCATTGGGCTCGTGTGTTAGAGAGAGAACGCATGATTTTTGCCCAAAAATGGCGGAAGTTTCCAGATTCTAGTAACTTTAATGTTAGGGATTGTTCCACCTGTTTGGAGATATCTGTATATATTTTTATAAAACATGACAGTACTATGAAGTTAGGTTATAAAAAATGACAGCTATTCAGATTTTATTTGTCAATTTTTTAAGTTGGCAGCAAATTTGCCCAAAAATGGCGGATGATTGCGGTACTTTCTATATCTAGTGACTTTACTGGAATCTAAAAAAGTGATGTTTCTATGAATTCCGCTATATTAACCTAACAAAAAAATGTCCGGTCTTTGAAGTTGACGATAATCTGAACAATTTTTGTTTGACAATTTTTCCTGTATCTCTAAAAATGAAGTGGTGGGGGGTATTCAAAGGTTTCCGTAAATAACACCCTGTATCTTCGAAACGCCTGATCCGATTTAAACAAACTCGGGTTAGTTCAAAAGAGCTATTCTTCAGCTACAAATATTATACTATTTGAAGTTTTGTTAGTTTCACATATCACCGCTTGAGCGCTTTGTTCGACATTCCGACAGAAATGGTTAATTTTCTTAAAAAAATTAAATGCATTGGTTCGAATTTTTTTTCATGAAAAAGTAGCTAAATGATGCCTAAATAAACTCGCGAAAACAGCATCTCGATATCTTGAGATATATATATTTTTTATTGTGAAGTTAAACCAAAAAATGTTTAAGTGCAAATATAAACAATACTTGTTTACTATACAAAACGTACAATAATTTAGCTTGTTCCCTTTCTTTTTCTATTTTTTCTCTTTTCAATCGTTCATCTTTTTTTTTGTTCTTTGTTGTTCTTTCTGTCTGTACCTAACTGGATGCTTTCATAAAGTTATTAAGGTTAAAGTAGAATATCAGATTAGGTTTTACCTAAAAAATCTGAACTTTCACCTAATTGATATATGCAGTACTTATTGCAAATGTAGAACTGCTAATCAATAAAGACATTATTATTATTATGGTCGGTGTTTCTTGTGAGAACTCAGGTCTAGCCTGGTTAACTAATCGCACGGATTAAAATCAAGTAACGATTATTGTCTGTGTCTGTGTCTAGTGAAGTTATGTAGGGTTATTGGACATCTAGGGATAGTATGTAATTCGTACTTACCAACGCCAACGCTATCAGGAAAGAGGAAAACAAAACAAAACAAAAAAAATCATTATTATAATTCCTGTAATTTTATTAAATGGAGTTTATTGTGTAAGTGTTTCTTTGGCTTTGCGTTTGGGTTGAATACGAGTGGGTTGTGATAACGTGGTGTGCTTCTGTGAAGAAGGAGTTTTGTATTTTTTAATTGTATTTATGGTGTTTCTTTGTTCCTGAGGTCGTATTTGTGAGGTTGCTTGGGTTTTTGGTGGAGATATTGCAGTATTTTGTGAGCCTGTGATGCTGTTAAGGTTTTTGAGCTTCGGTTGTATACGAGTGGGTTGTTTCTGAGAAGTAGAAGTATTGTGTTTTTTAACTGTGCTAGGGCGTGTAACTTTATTGGATGGACCTGTCTTTGTAGTACATGTTGCGTTACTTGTATTTATGGTGTTTCTTTGTTCTTGAGGTTGTATTTGTGAGGTTGCTTGGGTTATTGATGGAGATATTACAGTATTTTGTGAGCTAGTAGTGCTGTATAGGTTTTATATAGGTATTATTATTATTATTGTCGGTGTTTCTTGTGAGAACTCAGGTCTAGCCTGGTTAACTAATCGCACGGATTAAAATCAAGTAACGATTAGTGTCTGTGTCTGGTGAAGTTATGTAGGGTTCTAAAGAAAAATAAAAATAAAATAAATATTCACACACTCACATTGGAAATCTAGAGATAGTATGTAATTCATACTTACCAACATAGCTATTAATGGCCCCAATAGTCAACGCTATCAGGAAAGAAGAAAACAAAACAAAAATATTATAATAATTCCTGTAATTTTATTAAATAGAGTTTATTGTGTAAGTGTTTCTTTGGCTTTGCGTTTGGGTTGAATACGAGTGGGTTGTGATAACGTGGTGTGTTTCTGTGAAGAAGGAGTTTTGTGTTTTTTATTTGTATTTATGGTGTTTCTTTGTTCCTGAGGTCGTATTTGTGAGGTTGTTTGGGTTTTTGGTGGAGATATTGCAGTATTTTGTGAGCCTGTGGTGCTGTTAAGGTTTTTGCGCTTCGGTTGTATACGAGTGGGTTGTGACAATGTGGTGTGTTTCTGTGAAGAAGGAGTTATGTGTTTTTTTAGTGTGCTAGGGCGTGTAACTTTATTGGGTGGACCTGTCTTTGTAGTGCATGTTGCGTTACTTGTATTTATGTTGTTTCTTTGTTCTTGAGGTTGTATTTGTGTGGTTGCTTGGGTTTTTGGTGCAGATATTACAGTATGTTGTGAGCGTGTAGTTCTGTTAAGGTTTTCGCGTTTCGGTTGAATACGAGTGGGTTGTGATAACGTGGTGTGTTTATGTGAAGAAGGAGTTTTGTGTTTTTTAACTGTGCTAGGACGTGTAACTTTATTGGGTGGACCTGTCTTTATAGTGCATGTTGCGTTACTTGTATTTATGGTATTTCTTTGTTCTTGAGGCTGTATTTGTGTGGTTGCTTGGGTTTTTGGTGGAGATATTGCAGTATTTTGTGAGCCTGTGGCGCTGTTTTATTATTATTATTATTGTCGGTGTTTCTTGTGAGAACTCAGGTCTAGCCTGGTTAACTAATCGCACGGATTAAAATCAAGTAACGATTAGTGTCTGTGTCTGTGTCTGGTGAAGTTATGT